>NC_133620.1:428334377-428672259 GCF_048593235.1 Sminthopsis crassicaudata
AAGTGACTTGCCCTGGCTCCCCCAGCTAATATCTGTGGTCAGATTTGAACTCAGGAAGATGAGGCTTCCTGATTCCAAGCCCAATGCTCTGTGCACTATAGTACCACCTAGTTGCCTTACAATGAGGACTAGAATCACTAAATAGTTTGCCTAGAGTCATACAGCTAGTAAAGTGGGATTCAGACTCAGGTTTTCTTAGTTCCAAGTGGAACATTTTGTTCACTACATCACTTATGTCTTAATTAACACCAAGATTTGGAGTAGGGGTTAATATTTAATGAAAGAGGTACCAATGGTGAAAGCTCTATGGATTGGCTTCCTTGGAGGAAGTCTTGCTTAATTAAAATCTATTAGGCTATGATATGAATGAATGAATGAATGAATGTATAAGTGAATGAATGAATGAAAAAGTACTTGGGTATCTGCCAAGTGCAAAAGCACCAGCGTTAGAAATAGGGAACAAAAAAGTTATTGCTCTTAAGGAACTCATCCTTTTACCTATAGAAGGTAAACATTCATTTGCTCTGTAACTCCTCTGTATATATACATTCATTCATCCCACAAATATATGTTTATTGCACACTATTTCAATGTGCTGCTGCCAGTTTGTTTCTTTGTACCTGTTCTTTAAGCCCCTTAAGAACAGAAACTACTTATCTTTCATTGGTATTTCTCCCCTGGTGCCCAGAAAAGTGCCCACAGAGTGAGATATTTATTATATTCTGACTGGCTGGTGAGGATGGCGAAGGATTTGTCTTTGTTTAATGTATGGGGCAGAAAGGCACAAGACAACACGGAATCGGAAGGCTTGGTGTGATGCAGCGTTCCCGGCAGCTTGCGCTGGGTGACTGTTGGACAAGCAGAGTGATAGCTAATGCTTTTGACCCGTTGTGGGGTGAGGGTATATTTACTGCAGCAGAGGCCGATGTTGGCACATCACTCCACTGAGGGTACTCGCCCGTGTCTAAACATGGTTTTAATTCTCCTGCTAAACACCCTGTCACTTAGAATCGGGAATATGTCTGAAATGATGCCCTGGGCGGTGAGATTAATTCATCAGCTGGAATCTTTGGCAAGATCTGGTTCATCCTTCTCGGTCATCCTGGTTATGCTTCCTGCACTGCTAATTTCTCTGCAGATTCCCCAATTAGTTGTAGATTAATAGTGTTTCTATTCAGGGCCTTCACTCTCGGGAAAGATTCCAGCCTCTGCTTTCCCGGAGCTGCCCATGGTGCTGTGTCAGCATTTAATGCCCACACAGTAAAGGTAGTGCTATGAGTATCTAGCAGGGTGCCCACACATTAACAGTGTAGGTGATGGATCTGCCAGGGATGCTCTGCTGTGTGGGTTAGTTAGCCTGGGAGAATATCAACTTACATTCACATAATACTTTGTAGTTTTCAAGTCATTTTATTTGAAAGTTGACATTTCTATAGTACTTTCAAATTTGCAAAATTCTTTCCACTACATCCCTTTCAGGCAGATAGTACAGCTATTATTACAAATGAAGAAACTGAATATCTTGCTAAGGTCTTGTGAATAGCAAGTGCAGAAGTGAGCCTGAAAATTAAATCTCTTCACATCTGATCCTAGGGCTCTGGACACTATAAGGCAACTGGGTGGTACAGTAGATAGAAGACTGGTATCAAAATCAGGAACACCTGAGTTCGAAACCAACCCCAGACATTCACTATCTGTGTGTCCCTAGCAAGTCACTTAACCTGTCTGTGTCTCAGCACCTCTCTCTCAGGTCTCTTGTGAGTATTAAATGAGATAATGTGTCTAAGGCATCTTGAAAACCTTCGATAAATACCAGCTATTTATTATTACTATGCTAATCTACCTGCCATTCAGTGGTAGCCATGTACCATGTTTGGATTAGCCTGTGGAAAAATTCATTTTTCTCTGAGAATGGCTTGCTTTGTTGGGATGGATATGAATTTAGCAATTCAGCTTTTCAGTTAGGTATTTCCTTAGAGGAAGAAGCAGATACAATATAGATGAAGTGTATATGTATAGGATGTCATGGTCTTGGGTCTGCCAAGTTTCCACAGTCCATAACATGGGCATGCCCTCAAGAAATAGAGAAGACAGCATCAAGATCTTATGAGATAAAGTTCTTACTGCACAGCCATTTGATACACTCTTTACCTGAGACCAAAAAGGGTAGTCAGTACAGTGCAGCTCAGGGATCTGTACCATTTAGGGGAACCTAAATGCGAAAGCAACAGAGAAATCTACCAAAGGAAATAGATGCCTCTCACCTGCTTTGTCACAAGGAAGTACCCATCTGGCTCTCTTGCTACCCAGACTATTGTGCATTCAGTTCCACCAAAGTTCTACTACCCAGAAGTCTAGCCTACCTTTTTATTCATCCACAAAGCCTCAGCCTGGGAGTGAACCTGCTGATGCCCTTGCAAAAGCTTTCAGTTGCAACTGTTGCCTTGTTAAAATCTTACAATTCTACTGCTTTATTTCTGTGGCTAAGGGAGCCCCAGGAAGCAGGATAGTAATGGTGAGCAGAAGAAAGCCTTGATGAATTCTAGGAAAATCAGAGAACCAAAAGAATATCCAAGAATGGGGTTGCCAGTTCTTTATCTTTTCTGCCAATCATGCACTCCCTCTTACTTTATTTACCTTTGCCTCACTAACCTGAACTCCCTGATGCTTCTTCTCTCTCCTTGCAGGTGCCTACCTCGTGCCCTACCTCGTGCTGCTGATCATCATTGGGATCCCACTCTTCTTCTTAGAATTGGCTGTGGGCCAAAGGATACGCCGGGGTAGCATTGGAGTATGGCATTATGTGTGTCCCCGGCTGGGGGGCATTGGCTTCTCCAGTTGCATTGTGAGTTGGGGAGAGGAGAATAAGGGGAGAAGAAAGAGGGAAGAGAATGAGGAGGAGGAATGGGAAGGGAGAAGGAAGTGATCGAGACCATTTCCTGAGCCCAGAAAGAAAAAGAGCACTTCTTGGAATCCACAGATGAGGTCACAGATGCTCTATCAAGGTTCGCCTTCTGGAAGGACTGATGGCTAAACAAAGGATTGAGTCTAGCTGGTTGATGTCCCTAGTGACCACTCAGCTAGATCTTTCTGCCCCATCTTTAAAAATTGACTTAAATTTTCCAGGAATCTAGGAGAATATCCCCCGGCATGTCATTTCATTACTTCTATTGTTTTAACATGCAGGAGTAGGCAAAAATTAGTCATTTAGCCTCCAAGGTTCATCAGTCATGTGCACATGAGCTGAGAACTGGAGACATCCTTCATGTGGATCACAGCTTGGTGGGTGGCTCAGAATAGTTCTTTGAAACAGAGACAGGCAGTTCTCTTTGAGAGGGACCATGTGGTGTAAACTAACTCATAAGAATTATGGTGCCTGATAATTAATCATTCAACAAGCATTTAATAATTATTTATTATGTGCCAAGCACTGTGTTAAAGACAAGTAATATGAAGAGAAAAAAAAAACAATCCCTGACCCCAGTAAGCTTATGTTTGGGGAGATACCAACATAAATAGATATATACAAGATATGACCAGGGTAACTTTAATGGGGAACGTACTAGTTGAAGGAAGAATTGGGAAAGGACTTCCACAGAAGGACTCACACTGAGTCTTTTCCCCTCTATATGTCTGAAGCCCCAGAATATGGATAGTTTTAGCATATTTTTCCCAGTTTTAAAAACATTTTAAATTACAGTTTTGAGTTCTCAGTACTATCCTTCTTTCTCCCTGCTCTTCCTCCTTCCTGGGGTGATAAGCAATCAGAAATAGATTATACGTGTGCAATTATGTAAAATATTTCCTTATTAGTCATTTTGCATATGACTCAAATAAAAGGAAAAGAAGAAAGAAAGTGAAAAATAGTATGCTTCAATTTGAATTCAGTCAACATTAGTTCTTTCTCTGGAGGTAGAGAGTATACTTCATCATTAATCCTTTGGAATTGTCTTGGATCATTCTATTACTTAAAATAACTAAGTTATTCACAATTCTTCATCAAACAATATAGTTGTTATTGTGTAATGATTATTGTGTAATTGTTCTCTTTACTTCACTTTGCATCAATTCATGTGAGTCTTTTCAGGTTTTTCTGAAATCATCCTATTTGTCATTTCTTATAGCACAATAATATTCAATTATAATCATATATCTCAGCTTGTTTAGTCATTCCCCAATTGATGGGCATACCTTTGAATTCCCGTTCTTAGCCACCACAAAAAGAGCTGCTATAAATAGTTCTGTACCAATAGGTTCTTCCCCCTCCCCTGCTTTTTTGTAGACCCAGCAGTGGTCTTGCTGGATCAAAGGGTATGCATAATTTTATAGCCCTTTAAGCATAGTTTCAAATTGTCTTCCAGATGGTTGGATCAGTTAATTCCACAAACAGTGAATTAGTACCCCAATTTTCCCACATCTCCAACATCCACCCTTTTTGTCATATTAGCCTCTCTGGTGGGAGGTATCTTAGAGTTGAGTTGAGAGTTGTGCATTTTTCTGATCAATAGTGATTTAAAACATTTTTAAAATTTGACTATAGATAACTTTGATTTTTTTGAAAATTACCTGTTCATATCTTTTAACCATTTATTAATTGGGAAATGATTTGTATTTTTTTTATAAATTTGACTCAATACTCTATATATTTGAGAGATAAGGCCTTTTTCAGAGATATTGTTGTGAAAATTCCCTCACCCCTCCAGTTTTATGCTTTCCTTTTAATTTTGATTGCATTGTTTTATTTATATAAACCCTTTTAATTTTATATAATCAAATTTATCTATTTTATATTTTATAATGCTTTCTATATCTTCTTTGATCCCAAATTCTTGGCTTATCTATAAATCTGACAGATAAACTATCTTGGTATACAGTATGAGATGTTGGTCTCACGTACTGTTTTCTAGTATTCTCAGAAATTTTTGTTCCAAAAGCTTAGATCTTTGAGTTTATCACCTACTAGCTTATTATGGTCATTTACTGTAAGATAATTTGTACATAATCTATTCCATTGATCTACCACTCTATTTCTTAGTACCAGATTGTTTGGATAATTACTGCTTTATAATACATTTTGAGATCTGATATGGCTAGACCACTTTATTTCACTGATTCCCTTAATATCCTTGAGTTTTTGTTTTTCCAGATGAATTGTATTATTATTTGTTCTAGTTTCATAAAATACTTTTAGATAATTTGATTGGTATGACACTGAAAAAATAGATTACTTTAGGCAGAATTATCATTTCTATTATATTGGCTCAGTCTATCCATGAACAGTTGATATTATCCCAGTAGTTTAGATCTGACTTTATTTGTTTTGCAAAGTGTTTTATAATTGTGCTCAGATAGTTCCTGAGTTTGTCTTAGCAGGTAGATTCCTAAGTATTTTATATTGTCTACAATAATTTTAAAAGTAATTTCTCTTTTTATCTCTTGCTGCTGGATTTTGTTAGTATGAACTGAGTCTTAAAAGAAACCGGAGGAGCCAGGAGGAAAAATTGAGGAAGGAAAGTTTTCCAGGTCTGGGTGGGAGGCAGCCATCACAAGTGTACCAAGTTAGGAGCTAGAGACATATCATGTGGAAATAGAGTCATATCCTGTGGAGGAATAACAAGGAGACCGATTTGGCTGGATTATAGAGTGTATAAAGGGGAGGAAAGTACATGTAGGTAGGAAGAGGTCAAGAAGATTACAGAGGGTTTTAAATTCCCAATAGATTACTTTAAATTTGAATTGTGGAAGTATTAAGGAACTATCAAAATTTATTGGACATTAGAATGACATGGTCAGATCTATGCTTTAGAAAAGTGACTTTGGTAACTGAGTGGAGGATGGATTGGAGTAGGAACCCAGAGCTTATGCAAAAACAGATGAGAGGTGATAAGGGTCTGTGCAAAAATAGTGTATGAGTGAGGATAAGTGAGCATAAATAAAAGATAAAATTAAATTAAAAGCTATAAGATTTGACAACAAATTTGATATGTAGAATGAATGCAAGAGTGAGAAGTCACAGATAATGCAGAGATTATAAGAAATCAATGATAATGCAGAAGTTATAAGCTAAGTTACATAATAAGGATAGGAAAGCTAGGTGGTATAGTGGATAGGGCACCCAGCCTAGATCCAGGAAGAACTGAGTTCAAATTCTGCCTCAGATAAGTATAATGCTTTCTATATCTTCTTTAGTTGTAAATTCTTCTCTTATTCATAAATTTGACAGACAAACTATTCCATACTCTCTTAATCTGTTCAAAGTATCACCCCTTAGGTGATATCTATGTGACCTTTAAGTAATAGCTGTGTGACCCCGAGCAAGTCACTTAATTTGTCTCAGTTTTTTCATTTGTAAAATGATCCAGAGAAAGAAATGACAAATCACTTTTATATCTCTGACAAGAAAACCTCATACAGGGTTGAATAGAGTCAGACTTGACTGAGCAACAACAAGACAGGGAGGATAGAGATGTCTTTCATAGTAATAGGAAACCTGGGAAGAGAGAAGGGTTTGGGGGCAAAAAACAATAAGTTTCATTGGACATGTTAAGTTTGAGATGCCTATGGGATTTCCAGTTCAAGATATCCAAGAGTCAATTAGGGATTCAAGACTAAAGTAGAGAGAAATTAGGACTAGATATATAGATCTACACAGAGATGCTAATTAAACCCATGGAAGTGGATAAGTTCACAATTAAGATAATATAGTGGAAATAGAGAAAAGGGCCCAGGATAGAACTTTGTGAGATGGCCACAGGTAGTGTGTGTGAGCTGGATAAAGATCCAACAAAGGAGATTAAGAAGGAACTGTCAGACAGGTAGGGAGAAAATTAGGAAATAGTGATTTTATGAAAACATAGAGAAGAGAGAGTATCCAGGAGAGGAGAGGAAAGAGGAGAGTATCCAGAAAGAGAGGATGGCCAACAGTGTCAGCTGCTGTGGATAGGTGGAAGAGGATAAAGGCTAAGAGAAGGCTATCAAACTGGATAGTTATGAGATCTTTGGCAACTTTGGAGAGAGTAATTTCATTTTAGTGGTGAGGCTAGAAGCCAGATTGCATAAAGTCAAGAAGCAAAAACGAGGAAAGGAAGTGGAAGCATTCATTAAAAAAAGGCTTTTTCTAGGAGTGTGACTGAGAAAGGGAAAGGAGTTACAGGATGATAGCTTGAGGGTAAGAATAAGGAAAGAGAACAAGCATTTAGTAAGTGCCTACTGTGTGCCAAGCATTGTGATAGGAGCTTTACAAATATTATCCCATTTGATACAATAATCCTGCGATGTAAATACCATTTTACAATTGAGGAAATTGAGGCAAACTAGTTAGGATAAACTTATCACACAGTCAGTAAATGCTTGAGACTATATCAGAACTCAGGTCTTTCTGATTCTAGGACCAGTATTCTATCCACTGAGCCATAGCTACCCTCATAAAGGTACAGCAAATTCTTATAAGGGTTTCTTAAGGGTAGGAGTAAGGGGAGGTGGACATATTTTTAGGCAAGAGGGAAAAAAAACCACTAAATTTTGATCAATGATTAGAAAGAAAAGGGATAATTATGGAGCAAGCGACTAGGAAAAAAAAAACAGGGGTTGGAATCAAGAGAACAGGTGCATGGAGTGGAGGTCTTGACAAAGACCAGAATAAAGGAGGAGAAAATAGGTTAATTTCAAAGGATTTTTGAAGTGTTGGAGAAGAAGAAAAGAAGGAGATCATGATGTATGGTTTTAATTTTCTCAATAAATGATGAGGTGAAACACTCAGCTGAGAGGATAGGTGGGGAAGGAGGTATGGATGAAGAATAAAGATATTTGGGCCAGCTTCTATGGGGAGTGAGACAGGGAGAAGTAAAAGAATTACTTTGCTGAGGTAAAAACCCAGGGTGATTTAATAAAATAAATTCATTCCACACAAATCTTGTCACTCAAGATTCTTTGTTTTTTGTATGTCTGGAGCCTTTAGGCAAGAATTTTTGGGGCCTCAATTTACTCATCTATGAAGTAGGGATAACATTGCTGTCAATGAAAGATCTACCAATGAAAGATCTGCAGGTGATATTGAAAAGATCAGGTTTGGTACTAAGGGATAGCATCACTGGTTATGTTAATCCAAATCTGAGGTTTCTGGGCAGAGCCAGAGCAGTTCCTGTCTTTACCAGGCTCTCTGTCCATCTGTCTTTCTCCAGGTGTGCCTCTTCGTTGGATTGTATTACAATGTGATTATCGGCTGGAGTATATTTTATTTCTTCAAATCCTTCCAGTATCCATTGCCCTGGAGTGAGTGCCCTGTCATTAGGAATGGAACTACTGCAGGTGAGTCCCTGGGAGTCTAGCCTGAGAAACATGGAGCTAAAAGCCACAGCACAACTGATACCCTAATCCTAACTTAGTATAACCCACCTATTGACTACAAAAAAGTAGATCTTCATAGTTTATTGTCTGGGAAAAGGGGCTCTTCCTGACTAAAGAAACTTTCAAAGAACAAGAGCTCTTTGTAAATTAAGGGGACAATATTGGAGATTTGAATTATGTACCATTATGATCAGAATGCCATCTTCAACAAGTCACCTAATTTCATAGAGACACAATTGTTCTGTCAATAAAAAGAGAGGAAATCAGCAGTACACTTCAAGGGGAGACCAAAGGGGAAAACAATGTTACCTAATAAGAATTATTGTTATAACAATCTGTTATATTATTATATCCTCTAGCGAATATGTCACGTTAATATCACTGATCCCATTTAGTCTTATAGCACTTTAATATGGATTTCACCATTCCCATTTTAGGGATAGGGATAGCATCAGGACCTTCAATTTCTGTGGTATTTCCAGGTAAAGAAACTCTTTTGGCATTTCTATACTCCTTATAGTCTTAGTTGCCCAGAGCATTGAGGAATTCAATGACTTATTTGTCCATAGTCCTATAATCAGTTTGTGTTAGGGATCTGGCTGGCTTTGAGGTTAGCTCTTGAACTCAAATACCTGCCCATTTTAAAATAGAGGAAAAAAAACTTAGAAGGGAAAACTGATTTAATAATTAATCTCTAAAATCTATATGATGCCCATTGTGTTTCAGACACTGTGCTAAATAAGCACTTTAAAATCGTTATTTCATTTGATATTACCCTGTAAGGATGAGGCTATTATTATCCCCATTTTATAGATGAGGAAAATCAGGTAAACAGAGGTTGTGACTTGCCCAAGCTTATTTGGCTAGTAAGTGTCTGAGGTCAAATTTGAACTCAGATATCCACTGCTCCACCTTACTTCCCCTCCCTCCTTTCCCTGCTTTGTCCAAAGTCATTAAAACAGCATAGATTATAACATCAAAGCAACCTTTGGAGTCCTACCCTTTACTGATAGGAAACTGAAGTCCAGAGAGTTTAACTGATGTGCCCAAAGATATACTTGCAATAACAGAGATATGTTTTGAACCCAGGTCTGTAACGTGCTCTCCTGGCAGTTACAATTACTAGTCTGTCCTAGACCCACCAGAGCACCTTTGACCACTGTCCTTTGCAGTGTGAGCTCTATCCGGCTCGCCTCCTCTGAGGCCTTCTAAGGTCTCTGGCCACAATCTCTTGATCTATAGCTTAGTAACCGGTAGCGCACTCAAGAACAACCACGTGTAATCTTAAAAGCCTTTATTATACCTACTCACATAATGCCTTAACTGATGCCCTGACTTGTTGGTTCCCTAGTGAACACCTGGTCAGAAGACCCATGTGTTCACTACCAAAACCCTTACCTCTTTCGGCTACCCATCTTGGCTTGGCCACCCAGGCTGGTGAGCCAGGGTGAACAGCAGGAGGTTAAAGAGGGCGGTTGCTGCCTGCAGTGGGCTTATATAGGGCCTGTGAGGTCACACACACAGCCAATCAGCGAGAGAGTCACCCATTACAAAACTATTTCAATATGGCAGGATCCCGCCCAAGGGCATCCTAATATCCACAGAAATTACTTCTGGGCCTCAATCTCCCGATGCACTGTGTCCGCCCATTTAAAGGGCCCTTACACAGGTCCATTGTTCAACTCTTCATGACTCATTTGGGATTTTCTTAGCAAAGATACTGTTTGCTGTTTTCTTCTCCAGTTCACTTGACAGACAAGGAAACTGAGACAAATAGGGTTAAGGGACTTGCCCAGGATCATAGCTAGTAAGTGTCTGAGTCTGGATTTAAACTCAGGAAGATAAGGTTTTGAGACTCCAGGTTGGCACTGCACACATTATAGCATCACTTAGCAGACCTCAGGCTCCCAATCTAATGCTTTTAAAATTTCATCCTTTTGCCTCCCAGAAGGATAGATGAGAAACTCAGCTTTCTAACTTGGGTTCTACTCCAAAGGAGATTCGCCTCATGATTTTAATGTTAGGAAAGTGACATGAGGCAAGAATGTAGCTAGACCAGAAGATTCTAGTGCTCTTTAGAATATACTGAGAATCCAGGAGTACCCAGCAAATCATATACTTAATATTTGGATGAATTATACTGAAATTTGACTAGGATGCTTCTTAGTGATTTAAAATTAGGGTTTCTTTCTGTTAGTGTTCTATGAATTCTAACAGTTTCAACTTTGATGTCTCAAATATTTCTGGGCATTTTATGATAATTTGGTTTTCTTAGAATAAGATCAGGACCTTTTTTTCTATCTGCTCCCTACTGGTTGGAAGGAAGCCCTTTGTCACATCCTATAGGGTGATATTGGGTGGGTGGGCCAATGGGATGTCCTTGTCCATGCTCCTCATCCCTGAGCCCATGGCTTTGCTCATTGGTTTTAGTGGTGGAGGAAGAGTGTGATAAAAGTTCAGCAACCACCTACTTCTGGTACCGAGAGGCTCTGGATATCTCCAACTCCATCTCTGAGAGTGGGGGGCTTAACTGGAAGATGACCTTGTGCCTCCTTGTGGCTTGGAGCATTGTGGGTATGGCTGTGGTCAAGGGCATTCAGTCTTCAGGAAAGGTAAGTAATAGCAGGCTGCAAAAGGTGAGAAGAGATAAAGAGGTAGTAGGTGTCAGGGGACAAGGGTATCAACCAGAAACTGATCAAGTCTGGGTTCTCATTCTGGTACTGTACTAGTTCACTGTATACTTTTATCTAAGCCCATCAGTTTGCCCATCTGTGTAGTGGGAATTATACTACCTGCTTCACACAGTTGTTGTGAAACAAAGATATATACATCCAAATGACATAGAATCATGAGCTATTATTATTTTCAATGTGGCTATAACTAAAAATTTATCACCAGAGATTGCTTGATAGGATAAGGAGTCACCAAAAGTTAGATAAGCAAATTTCTATTCCTTGGTTTTGTAAATAGCTGGTGACAGCTCCTTGTTGAACCAATGGTAAAAGGCCAGTAGAGTTTGATGGGATAGGGGGGCAAAGAAAGAGAGGGATCCCCCCTGGGGATATTCTTGTTGCAAGCTTGGTTTTCTGAGTAATTGAAGATAGGGGCTGCTTGGCATGCAAGCTTTCTGAGAAAACTTTCAGAATTGTTCTCTAGATATCTGAGAGCTAGGAGCTCATAATGACCCCCACATACACAGGATCCCAGAGCTGGAGGAGGCCTCAGAGACCTCCTAGTCTAACAGCCATTTCCTCTACACCATACCCAACAAACCCCTCTCCCTCATAAGGCTGCTTATTCTACTTTGCTTCATAAGTTTTTCCTTACATCATGGTGAAATCTGCTCCTCTGAAACTTCTACCCCCTATTTCTAGTGCTACCCTATGGGGTCAAGCAGGACAAATCTATTTTCTCACTCTTCCCTATAAGAATTCCATCTTAAAGTCATCATTAAGGTGGAATAAAAGTAGAGAAGGGATGGTAGAGACAGCATTGAACTAAAGTGTCTTCCTAAGCAAAAAGATGGATCATGTGAGCTAAAAGTTAGGTTCCTTGCCTTCAGACTCCCAAATAAAAATTCCAAATGCCCTCCCTTGTTCCACTTTGCTAGTTACAGAATCAGCAAATTTTGTTTAACCAAACTGTAGTTGAGGTAGTGTCTTGGAAATACATGTTGATGAAACTTTAGAGGGCTCCAGCTTTCTGTAAAACATAAATATATTTGAATGTACATACCATTCCATTTTCCTTGGAGCTCTAAACCCTCTAACTTGCTGAATATAATCGCTAATATTTATACAGCTCTTTAAAGTTCACAAAGTATTTTTAATTATAATCTTATTCAAACCTAACAACTTTGTGGGGATAGATTATTTAATTATGCCCAATCTATAGATGTGAAAACTAAGTCTGAGAAACATTGAGTTTTTTGGGTTAAAAATTAAGCATATAAGGACTCTATCTGCTATATTACCTAGTTGTCTCATATCGGATCTTCAGTGTGTGAGCATTAAACAAAGAGCATGGGGGAGAGGAGGTAGGAGAGAGGAAAAACTGTAGTAGATATGTTATCTATCACTTTCAACAAGTCCTAATGGACCCCAGGTGAAGCATTTAACCAAGGGATTGCTTTGCAACCTACCTGAATGTCACTAGCCCTAGAGAGAGAAAGCCAGTTCTTTGGCACTGCTCATGTTCACATGAAACCTCTATCACTTTACCCTTTGGGAATTTTATAAGCACATCAGCCAAAGCTGAGAGTGGAGGATGGGCATAGTGAGTATATACTGGCACAGCCAATGTACCTGGGCACTATGCCAAGGAGCCCTGATGCCCCAGGGAAAGGCCCGTTATTATAGACCCTCAGAGGGGGCTTCCTGCCTTTATGAAGATGTCCTGTTCTCTGCTATCAGACTGGGGAGCAGGTGAGAGGATTACAGGATTGTAAGGTTTCATGCCATAAGGGATGAAG
Source organism: Sminthopsis crassicaudata (assembly GCF_048593235.1). Taxonomy (NCBI): domain Eukaryota; kingdom Metazoa; phylum Chordata; class Mammalia; order Dasyuromorphia; family Dasyuridae; genus Sminthopsis; species Sminthopsis crassicaudata. The sequence goes on from NC_133620.1 coordinate 428,347,195, forward strand.
GGCAGCTGCCAGCAGGCACACAGCCCTGATCCTAGGGCATCTCCTTGTCTTCTCTCCAGGTGATGTATTTCAGCTCCCTTTTCCCCTACGTGGTGCTGGCCTGCTTCCTGGTCCGGGGGCTGCTGCTAAGGGGAGCTGTGGATGGGATCCTGCACATGTTTACTCCCAAGGTAAAGCCCAGGATGCTCTCCTGGCAGTCACACACCTGCTGTCACATATCACTGAGCACACTTGTGGCAAGAGAAATTCATCACTCACCTTACATTCAGGAAGATCTCAAAAGAAAATCCCCTCCAGAAATTTGCAAAACAATCTTCTAAGTGGACTGTTACTTTAGTAAGACTTATAACTAGGGATGTGCTAGTAAATATTTAGCATTTGGCAGCTCCACCACCATCCCCCCCCCAAAAAATCTATGCAAACATGATTTTGAATTTAATCTACATTTTAACATTTTCTCCATCACTTTCTTAAGTCTAGAAATCAACAAAGCAACAAAGCCCTGATATGTAGCATTTGCTGATTTTTAATGCTCACCTGAAAATTTAACCCCAAACACACCTCTGTAATAACTCGCATGTATAAAGGAGGCATTTACACTTTGCAAAGCTCTTTCACATCTCTTATTTCATTTGTTCCTCACAATTACCCTGTGAGACAGGTGGGGCAAAGGATGATTGTTACCTGTTTAACAAATGAGGGAACTGAAATTTTGGTTAAGTGATTTATGTTACTAGTGAAAGACAGAATCAAGACTGACACTTACCTCTACTTACCTCTGGTTAGGCATCCTCCTTTCTGTTGTCAGAAAGCTGAGAATCGAAAACCACAGATTTAGAGAATCACAATATCTCGGAATTGGGAAGGACCTCCGAGGTAATTCAGTCCAGCCTGGATCTGAACTAGGAATAATAATAAAAACTACTAACATTTTAATAATACTTGCTATATTTCAGACACTGTTAGTGCTTCACAATTAGGATTTCATTTGATTCTCACAACTGTGAGATAAGAACTATTATTATCTCCATTTTAGAGATGGGAAAACTGAGGCAAAGTTTGCTAAGAGTTTTGCAGCTAGAAAGTGTCTAAAATTGGATTTGAACTCAGGTCTCCCAGACTTCAATTCCAGGACATCACCTGGCTACCTTAGTAATGAGGTCGTTCAAGCTCTTTTCCTCAAGACAAAATTCTTATTCTTATGGCAGCTTTCTAGCCATAATTTGTCTCTCTTTTCCACATTGTTATGGGTACTAGCACCAATGAGATAATGAACATGATAGTTGGGCATTTTTATTAGTAAGGTAACAATGTAGTTGTTATGTTGTGGGGATTGAATGAGATAAAAGTGAAAGGCTACAACAATGGATAGATGTGAAGGATTGGGGTAATTATATGGTGCGGAAGGAGCCTGCTGGTCAGAGACTACCATTCACTGGGAAGAACGTGATGGAGGAAATGGGGAAGGGCATTTAGTTTCTTGAGTTCTGTTCCTCCATCCGTTGTCTGCATAACCCCCATAATAGAATAACAAATGAGACTTGGGAGTTTCCCAGGTCTCCTTGAGGAGGGGAGTACTGGTTAGAACAGCAAGGGAAGGCGATGTTTTGAATTGGTGTAAAAGAGGGGTATAGCCTAGAGAGGCTGAGTTCTCTTTGAGACATTTGATGAAGCTGGAGGAGGGAAGTTGTATATGTAGGCTTGGAGGTGGGGAAGGGAGGAGCAGAAACCAATTAACCATTGTCTTCTCTCCCCTCTTTTCTTTCCTTCTCCTTCCTTCCTTTCTCCTTCTCCCTATCTTCTACCACCCAACAGCTAGACAAGATGCTAGACCCCCAGGTGTGGCGGGAGGCAGCCACCCAGGTTTTCTTTGCCTTGGGGTTGGGCTTTGGGGGTGTCATTGCCTTCTCCAGCTACAACAAACAGGATAACAACTGCCACTTTGATGCTGCCCTTGTGTCCTTCATCAACTTCTTCACCTCGGTGCTGGCCACCCTGGTCGTTTTTGCTGTGCTGGGCTTCAAGGCCAACATCATGAATGAGAAGTGTGTGGTCGAGTAAGTGACAGTCCCCTTCTCCTCATGGCTTCCTCCCTGACCCATCTTCCCACCTCTCTTGGGGCAGGAGGCCTGGAATAGTCACATCTACTCTCAGATTGTGGAAAGGGGAACAGGAGCATCCTGTTTTCCCTGGCTTCAGATTATTGGAGAGAAGATCAGAGACCTTCCTGTCCTTGGTCCCTTTTGGGGGGAGGACTGGGGAAAATATATGGGATAGAGGAAACTGTCCTACTGGGGATGTTGTCCATGAGTAACTCCATTATTCTTCTCCCATCCTCTCTACTATCAGGAATGCTGAGAAGATTCTGGGGTATCTGAACAGCAATGTCTTGAGTCATGACCTCATCCCACCCCATGTCAACTTCTCCCACTTGACTGCCCATGACTACAGTGAGATGTACAAGGTCATCATGACTGTCAAAGAGGACCGATTCCAAGAGCTGGGCCTGGATCCCTGTCTTCTGGAAGATGAACTCAATAAGGTTTGGAGACAGGCCTCTCCTTTTGCAGGGATCAGCAGCAATGATGAAAGAAAGAGTCCAGGATCAGGGATAATAAACATTTGGGGTGCAGGGAAAAAATTAGACAGGATCCCCATCATTAGGGAATTCTCTGATTAAGAGATGAGGCAAGACAACAATATCATAATTTGTTCAGCAAATATTGATAAAGCACTCTACTTTGTTAGGTGAGGGAAAGAATAGCATACCTGAAAGGGGATTCATCTTAGAGTTAGAAAACCTGGTTCAAATGCTGCCTTTAACTTGTACCGACTGTGTGACGATGTACAGGCCCTTAACCTCGCAATTCCCTAGACAACTATTTAGGCTCTCAGGATGGAGATGTATTGCTAATCTTCCTTTCAGCCTCCATGGGAGCCATTTCCACACTACAAGTGCCTTGCATTAATGAAATCATTGGTCCAAATTTCTAAAAATGTATGTGCTAAGTAGTCTAGAGAATGGAAATGCTAGATTGCTGACCTATCTTGTTGGGTAGAAAAAGTGGTCACACATGAAAAATTGAATAGCTATGTCAAAAGAAGATGCAAGAGGAACGAAGGACATTTTATTCTACTTAAAGGGAAAAGGAATAAGTACTTATTGAGCACCTGCTTTGTGCTAGACATTGTGCTAAGCACTACAAATATCTCATTTGAGCTTCTCAACGACTTTGGGAGGTAGGTATTTGTATGATTCCTATTTACAATTAAGGAAACTGGGGAAGATCCAAGTTAGATTCCTTGTCCAGGGAGGGCTCCGTGAAGAGGAGAAAACTTTAAATGGATGGGAACTTAAGGATGGATTGGGATGGGCAGAAGAGAGAGGGGAAAAGCATTGTGAGTGGGAAGAATTAAGCAGAGTCTAGAATAGGAACTAAATGTTCAGGGGATGAGTCCATTTGTTTGGAAGAAAGGACTCCTTTTGGAGACTTGAATTCAAGACCATGTGGACTTTACTCCTCAAGTGATCAATAGCCAGCCATTGAAGCAGTGATTGAAAGAAACGTTGCAGTGACACTGTATTCTGCCACATGGTTTGGAAAGAGGAAAGACCAGATCTGCAATTAGGTTAAAAAATTCAGTGCCCTAAGTACAGGATGATAGAGCCCTGGCTTGATAGTTGTTCCATTTGAAAAGGATCTGGAGGTTTTATCTGACAAGAGGCCAGTGTGAATCAGCAGTGTGGACTGGGATGTTAAAGTTCCTGGTTTGTGATAATGAGACCACACCTGGAGTACTCCATTTGAGGGACTATGGCTTTAGAAAAGCAGTAGGATATAAACTTTCTGCAGGCAGAGGGCACTTAAGAAATGCTCCTGTGATCCATTTGAATTGCAGTAATAAAGTGGAATTGAACAAGGATGATCAGGATGTTGATGGGATCTGGAAACAATATTTGAAACAATCACGTGGGAGAGAGGGGAAGACTGAGAGAGAGAGAGAGAGAGAGAGAGAGAGAGAGAGAGAGAGAGAGAGAGAGAGAGAGACAGAGAGAGACAGAGAGAGACAGAGAGAGAGAGAGACAGAGAGAGACAGAGAGAGAGAGAGAGAGAGAAAGAAAATATGAATTTAGTAAACACTTACTGTGTACCAGGCACTATGCTAACCATGGGGGACACATATATAAGCAAAGAAGGCAATATCTATGCTCATGGAACATACATTCTAATAGAGGAAGTGGATTTTGTTCTGTTTCAGAAGTGGGACCCAGTGGGTCCAGGGAAGAAGATTTCAGCAGAATTCTAGGAAGAAGTTTGTATTGGAGCCATCCAGCCATGGATTGGGCTATCCCAGTCACTGAAAGTGCTCAAGCAGAGAATTGTCTTTCTTGGGTGCAGAAAGGATTTACAAACTGAGTAGCAGGGTGGCCTGCTGAGTTCAGAGCTCAGTCTAAAGAATCTATGATTCTGGGATTTCTTGTGTGTGCAATGAATGCCCAGAGCTGTATGACTGAGGGCTTGGCAGCTGGTGGCCATGACGGGTGGTCTTGGTTGCTCACTTTATCCAGTTACCTGCATACTGAATCTTGTACCTTCTTTCTCCCCCACCCCTTAAACAGTCTGTGCAGGGGACGGGCCTGGCTTTTATTGCCTTCACCGAGGCCATGACCCACTTCCCAGCCTCTCCCTTCTGGTCGGTCATGTTCTTCCTAATGCTGATCAACCTGGGCCTGGGCAGCATGATCGGGACCATGGCTGGGATCACCACCCCCATCATTGATACCTTCAAAGTGCCAAAGGAAATGTTCACAGGTAAATCCTTCCCCATTCTTTTTTTTCCTGTTCCTCCTTCTTATCCTCCCCCCATCCTCTGTCTCCTTGCAGGAGGACAAAGGATGAACAGCTTCGCTGTCAATAGTGCTCAATCTCATGACTTCAAAAACAGCTGGTGTTTTACTCAGTTCATTTGTAGACAAATTACTTAGTTTCCAAGTGCCCAGAAACCCCCAAGCTGGTAGGAGCTGATGCCCTTGGGGGATTGCTAGTCAGTTAGTCAGTAAGCATTTATTAAACTCTTCCTGTGTCAGGCACTGTGCTAAGAATTAGGATCCAAAGAAAGGAGAAATTTCAAGAAACTCAGTCTTAATGGGGGAAGACAGCATGCAAACAACTATTTACAAACAAATCAACAAACAAAAAAATTCACAAACAAAAGATATAAACAAGATAAAATGGAAATAATAACAGAACAAAGACTATTAAGAGGGATTAAAAAAAGCTTCTTGTAGAAGGTGGGGTAAATGAGTGCTATCAAATGACATCAGGGGTGTTTGTTGATGGGATGCCATAGGATCTATCGGTATTCCTAGGACTATGGTACTTGGGAGAGAGAAGTGATGGGGAGAGGTGGTTAGGCTGCCTCTTCTGGGAGAGTCTCCACAATCTTAGGATCTTTGAAATCTCTGTTCTCTTTGCAGTCGGATGCTGCATCTTTGCATTTCTGGTGGGACTCCTGTTTGTCCAGCGCTCTGGAAACTACTTTGTCACCATGTTTGATGACTACTCGGCCACTTTGCCCCTCACCGTCATTGTCATCCTAGAGAACATTGCTGTATCTTGGATTTACGGGACTAAGAAGTAAGGTTCTGATTTGGGAAAGGGGGGTGTTGGGATTCAGCAGGGAATGCCTTCTAGGGGTAGAAATCCGGGGAGAGGGGAAATTCCTCTTTGGGACTCCCCTGCCCTGGGAATTACTGGGGAGGTATTAAGGGTCTTTTGTTCTTAGAACCTTGAACCCCTTCCTCCCTGTGCCACTCATTTTTAGCCATAGAAGTCAAGTTCCAGAATTCAGTGGATTTTTTTTTTTTAATTTCTAAAGGCAAACATTTATTGAATATTCAATCATGAGAGACATTATTTTCAAATGTAAAAACATGCTAAGGAAACAAAGACAGTCACATTAATATGCTATTTACTAATACTCTCATTTTTTCCTTAACCTCCTCTGGCTTCTGACTATCATTTAACTGAAGCTGTACTCTCCATAGATTCATAGAGTTACCATAAATCTCATCATTGTCAATTTCAAAGGCCTTTTATTTATTTATATATTTATTTATTTTATTATAGCTTTTTATTTACAAAACATGCATGGGTAGTTTTTCAACATTGACCTTTGCAAAACCTTTTGTTCCAAATTTTCCTCTCCTTCCCCCCACTCCCTTCCTTACATGGCAAGTAGTCCAATACATGTTAAATATGTTAAAGCATATGTTAAATACAATATATGTATACATATTTATACACTTATCTTGCTGCTCAAGAAAGATCAGATCTAGAAAGAAGATAAAAAAAAAAACACCTGAGGAGGAAAAAATAAAAAAGCAAGCAGACAATAACAGAAAGAGTGGAAATGCTAAGTTGTGATCCACACTCATTTCCCATCGTTCTCTCTCTGGGCATAGCTGATTCTCTTCATTAATTCAGTGGGTTTTTAAAGCAACTACGGATTATTGAGCCCAAATACTTAGAGAAGGATATAAGCTAGAGTAGATACTTCTGCTCTCCATGGTAGGGAGTCTAGCCTAGAAAGGGAAAGCCTAACTAAACCAACCAGAGAGTGGCTTAAAGGGCACTCTTGGTATCCTGGAAAGAGCACTAGTTCTAGAGACTGAGAGACCTCAGTTCAAATTCTGACTCTGATATTTATTCTCTCGGACCCTTACCTCTTAGGGCAAATCACTTGGGAGCTTGGGCTAGTTGGACTCCAACCCCCTTTTAGCTCTGGCTCTGATCTACAAGTAATGCTAAGAGCTCATCATAGTCCTGAGTGCAAAGGAAATTAGGGGAGAAAGGATTGTACCTCTGATCCTGCATCTGGGGATCCTGCTTTGACAGAGAAGCCCTCAATTTGAATTCTGTCTTATATACTAAGTAGCTGCAGGGCACTGGCCAAAGTGTCTCCCTCTGTCAGCCTCAGTTTCTTCATCTGTAAAATGGGGTTAATATAAACATCTACTTCAAAGACTTATTGTAAAAATCAAATAAGAGAAATTACATATAGCATTTCACTAACCTTAAAGCCCTTTGTAAATGTTAGATATATCTATCACTCACCAGAATTTTCTCTTCTCAGTGACTAACCTGTTCCTCCAGTCTTCTAATCAATATTCTAGTTCCCTAATTGTTGCTATTCTGATTTGCTGCTCTAAGGGAAAAAACAAAACAAACCACCTTCTCCTAGCCCTTTTTTATCTCCTCCCTACTCTAATTGTAATCTAAATTAACCCCAACACTCCCAAATTCCTCTCAATCTCCTCCCTATTCCATGGTTATTGCTTAATTATTTCAGTCCTGTCCTACTCTTGTGGACCCCATTTGGGGTTTTCTTGGCTAAGACACTGGAGTGGTTTGCCATTTCCTTCACCAGCTCATTTTACAGATGAGGAAACTGAGACAAACAGGGTGAGGTGACTTTCCCAGAGTTCCCAGCTAATGTGTGTCTGAGGCCAAATTTGAACTCAGAGCTTTCTGCCTCTAGGCCCAATGCTCTATCTATCTAATAACCCCACTACTCCCTACTATAGGTGTAGATGGGCTAAGGCAGTGCAGAGCCTCAGCTCTGCCTGCATTCTACCATGAGTAGATAGTCATCTCCCTCCCTAGCAGAGCTGGTGAGTACCTGAGTCTCTTTCTCCCTCTCTTTTCTACTGAATCTTGAGAGTTTAGAGCCTTAGGCTATTGAAAATCAATTCTTTCCTCTTATATTGCTCTCTCCCCATATACCCTCTTCAAACTAATGAAAACCTGACTTTCTCACAGGGATGCTACATACTAGGAAAATCTCTCCATCGGTAGCCAGCTCCCCATGTGAGTGCTTCTGCCTTCCTCACAGGGCCAAAAGGAAAAGTCAGCATGTTCTTTCCTCCCCGTCCCCCCTTCCAAACCCACTGGTGAAATTGCTCAGTATCTTTTTCTGCTCAGAAGTTCATACCATGTAGTTATACCACCCTCTTCATATCATCATAATCTTCTACCCACCAGCCATGAGGTGCCAAAAGCAGAGTGGAGCTCTTGCTCCATGACTGAATGACCCCTGAATAGTCTTAAATCTCATCAATATGGGGCCACTTTCCAGTGGTTCCTGCTCCCTGCCATTTACACTTCCTCATGCTTCATAACTATTCTTTCATAAATCTTCCATTGTAAGACCATCCAATATGCTAGAAGCCTTCCTCTGAATATTTTGGCATTGTTAGGGTATCACAGGTAGCTAAGTATCACAGTGGATAGAGTACTGGTCCTGGAACCAGGAAGACTCATTATCCTGAGTCCAAATAAGGCTTCAGACACTAGCTGTATAACCCTGTAAATCATTTAACCCTTTTGCCCTCATCTGTAAAGTGAACTGTAGAAGGAAATGGCAAACCACCCAGTATCTTTGCCAAGAAAACCCTAAATGGGTCATAAAGAGTCTGATGTTTCTGAAAAATGATGAATAATTGAAAAGATGGGCATTGATATATAGGAGCCCCTAGACTGCTGATTTGTTACTCTGGGCCCTCCCTAACATGATTAGCTCACTTTTCTGATCATATAATCTCATAAGAGCATATATTCAGATCTGGAAAAATTCTTAGATTCTATGTAGTCCAACTCACTCATTTTACAGATGTGGAAACTGAGGCCAGGGAGACAAAGTAATTTGCTCAAAGTCACATTGGTGCTAAATGGTATAACCAGGATTTGAACTCAGGTTGTCTGACTCCTTCAATTACATCTTGTTATCTTGCTCTTAGATGATGGTGTTTATGCCCTTCTTTATGGATAAGTTTTCATTGGTAATGTTGCAGCCCATTTACATCTAGCATATGTCTATTGCTCTTTGGATAACCCATGACTTGATTCTTCAAAGATTGCTGTGTTCCATAATTTACAATTCTACAGAATCATTAAAAAATAGGATAAGAATAGAGAATGGATTCTAAAAATAGAGTGGATTTCACTGGAAAGGGAACTCTTAAATGAGAAAGAAGCTCCCTCTAGTGATAAAGATTAGTACCATATCTTCAACTTCTAGTCTTATAAAGTAGAGCCGCACAGCTAAGGGGAAAGTCTTGAAGGGGGTCTTCCTTGCTCCAAAGCCATCTCTCTGTCCACTTCACTATCCACTCCATGGAAGATTAGTCATGTTTTAAAAGATGGGTTATTCTTTCAGGAAGCATCTTGGCTTAAAATGCTATGCTATTTCCCAAATTCTAGAGTCTGCTTTCTTCTTCACACTCAATTCTGGACCCAGGTCATTGGCCATCTGTGTTCTCTGATCAAGATACTGAAGGATCAGCTCAATGGAATATCTCTCATGGTCCAAGCAGATATTAATCAAGAAATTCTTGAGGTAGTGTCTGTGGAAATATTGAGCAAGGAATAAGCAGAAGAGCCATTTTGGAGATTGTAACTGAAAGAAGAAGGAAGAACAAGAGATAACCTCTACATTTTGAACATGAGATATTCAGTAATGGTAGTGTCACTGATGGAAAGAGTAAAGTTAAGGAGGAGTAGATTTAGAAGAAAAAATAATAAGCTTGGTTTTTGGACACATTGAATTTGAATGCTTGAGACATGTAGGTTGAGATATCTTATGAGCAATTAGACATTCTTGCAAGAGAAGTCAGGGGTAAAGATTTATAGATTTCTGTGATGTGGTATATAGAAAAGGGAAAAACACTATCCACTTAGAGGCTGAAGAACCAGATTTATATATTGACCCCAGCCCTTAGGGATGCTGTAACTGTGGGTAAGTCATGCAAACTCTGAATTTCAGTTCTTGCTTCCAAAATAAATGGAAGAATATTTGTGTAACCAATAGGTTATTGTGAGAGAAAGAATCCTCTTTAAAGTTCCATAGAAAAATTCTTGTGGTTACATGGAAGTGACAGTTAAAACCATGCAAATCCACGAGATTGGCAAATATAGAGAATCTTGTCCACTCTCAAATCCCATGTTGGGAAGTCCTTTCTTATGTAAAATTTTAATTGTCCTCTTGGCAATTTCCATTTATTATGACTAAGCAGAACAGAATGTAATGCAAAGGAAAGAGCACTGGACTTGGAGTCAAAAGAGATCTGGATTTCCTAATAAAATAGAGATAATAATAGCACCCAACTGTCAAGATTGTAAGAATCAAGCACGTGTGTCTTTCGCAAATCTTTAAATCTATTTAAATCTCAGCTGTTGTTATCATTACTTGAAGGCAGCTATCACATCCTTCCACCCCCAAGTCTTTGCTCTTCCATTCCTTATACAAAACAGTCTAGTACTCCCACTATACTTGTGTCTTCCTGGACCCCACTCTAGCTTGTCATTGTTCTTCCATATTTTATAGTACTTTCCTAAAATACACTGCTCCCAACTACACATTTAAAGATGGGTTTCAGTTTATTCATTTGTAAAATAGAAAAATACTACTTTAAGTAGGTAGATATTTTATTAAGTAGCTATTAAGGATTGCCACTTAGAATTATTGTAAATAAGGAAAGCACTTTATGAATCACAGGGCATCCTGTAAGTATGAGTTCAATTTAGGGCATAATAGATATGGTCTCACTAGTTTAGGGTTCTATGGGACTATCTCTTTCCTCTTTCTGGATTTGTATATCTTTCATATCTACAGTTTACAAAAATCCTAAGGACTTGCTTTGTCTGTATGGTTCCATTCTACTGCAGGCATGATCTCTTGTCAATTCCCATTATTTCCTATTGTAACATCTTTCAAATTATCTCCCTTCTCTCCTATGATACTGCCATTACCTTGTTACAAACCCTCATCATCTCCCTCCTGGACTGTCTCAAAAGACAGCTTCCTTCAAGTCTTAGCTAAAGTCTCCCTTTCTATAAAAAGCTGAAAATCCTTCTAGTCCTCCATCTTAGTGTCTTCCCTCTGAGATTACCCCCAACTCAGCCTCTCTCTATCTCGTGTGTACATAATTGTATGCATGTTATCTTTTCTATTAGATTTAGCTCTTTGGGATCTGGCACTATCTTTTGCCCATCTTTGTACCCTCAGTGATTTAGCCCAGTGCCCGACATTAAAGTGACTTACTCAAAGGTAGGTCAAAGCCAGGATCTAAACTTGACTCTGATTCATGGATGTGTCCACTACAAAATTCCGTGTATTTCTATTTATGTAGCCTTATTATTGGCTCCTATTGAACTTGCAACCTGCTAAAACTTATGCTGGTACTGGCTTCCCCTTTACTTCTGTTAATGCAGCTTTATTGTTGGCTCCTGTTGAACTTGTAGCCCACTAAAGCTCAGCTCATTGCTGTGTAAATATTTGTCCAATTGAACATGGGAGGCTCTGGAGAGACTGTATTTTTCACTCTTCTACAGCAGAGGGCATCTGAGACTGTACAAATTTGATATTAGGTTTCCATCTAGAAGAAATCTTAGAAGCCATCTGGTCCAGCCTCCTCATTTTAATAAATGTTTGCCCACTGTTTGTACGTTACCTCCCCCACTGGATGGAGAGCTCTTTGAGATGGATTGTGTTTTGCCTGATTTGTAGGATTTGATAACCCCAGTAAGTTAGTATAGTACCTGACAGGTGCTTAATAAACAAATATTTCTTAAAAATAAGTGGTTTAACTACTTGTCTGAGGTTGCACAGATCTCAGTGTCAGAACCCAGAGCCTCTTACTGAGAACCTCTGTTTCCAAATCCAGCATTTTTTTCCATTCTACTTTCTACTCTGAATCCTCTTTTTATGACTGGAAAAGGGCAGTTATTGACTCCAGCAGCTCAGGGGGAAAAGACACTTAGGGAGGTATATATGGATACAATCTTGTGATAATGGCCTGTTATTACTATTAGTTACACTAACTAGATGGAAAAATGGGTTGAAAAATGGGAATGAAAAAGCGAGTTCTCAGACTTTTTTTGTGGGATGACTCCAGAGACCATGAATGAATATACAGTTTGGGAAGCAGTAAGTGAATATGCATTAGAACTAGTAGGAATCTTAAAGGTCATTTAGACTCACCTTCCTCATTTTTTTTTCCAGTGAAGATACTTATTTGGCCCCAGAGATATCACACAAATAGCTAATGAATGCCAGTTCAATTTTTAGGCCCAGATTTCAGAGCTCAATCTAGGTTTTGTTTTTGGAGGTGGGATTCGAGGGTGAGATTTGACAAAAACTGTGATTTCATCCATTCAAGGAACTCCCAAAAAGGAAAGTTGACCACTGAACCACCTAGCCTATATACAATATATAATAATACATTAAATCTTTTTGTCTACCATGATCTTCTTCAAACACAAAACTTTGTCTTTTGTTTACATGTCTTTGTACAAACATACCCCCATTACCTGGGGACATTGCCTACCTATCTACCTCTTCAATCTCTGTGTGTCTTCAAAGCTCAGTCCAAAAATCCTACACAAGGCCTTTCTAGATCCTCCTAAATTGCTAGTACCTTCCTATGCCAAGATTACTTTGTATTTTTAAAAAATATATATATCTTGGATATAAACAAATATACATTGTTTTTTCCCTTGGTTAATAAGTAAGCTTTTTGAGGGCAAGAACTGTTTCATCTTTGTCTTTGTAACTCTATAATACAACATGAAACAAACCAATTAAATTTTATTTGCCAGGCGCTGTCCTAAGTGCTGGGGGTACATTAAGAAGAGACTAGCCCTGCCCTCAAGCAACTTACAGTCTAATGGAGGAATTCAACATGCAAAAGAAAGCTAAAAGATGGGGAGGGGGAGGAGGCATGCAGTGCTGGGGTGCAAGAACATGATGATGGTAGAAATCAATAGCTGAGACAGCTATTGAAAAAATGAAGACTCACTGGATTTCTGAGTTCTCTTTATTTGGAGGGTTTGGGAAAATTGTTTTACCCCTTCTTCCAGCCTTCCAATCAGAGAGGAACAGTATACTGAAGAAATCTATGGGATGATGAGTTTCCTGGAGATGAACTTTTCCTGTGAGCCAACATGTTAACAGTGGAATAATACCCAAATAGTATAGATGGTGGGAATTAAAGAAGTGGTTGGGTTTCTTTCTCCTCCTTACATGGAGGCATAGTGTCTGGCCCATAGTGGGCACTTAATTCTTGATGATTCACTGTTGAATGGAAGACTTACTGTTTTATTATATATTGTGTATTGTGCATTAGAGGCAGTTAGGTGGCTCACAGTAGATAGAATCATGGGCCTCTCAGGAAGACTTTTCTTCCTAAATGTGAATTCAGTCTCAGACACACTTACTAGCTGTATGACTCTGGGCAAGTTCACTTAACCCTGTTTGCCTCAGTTTCCTCATATGTAAAATGAACTGGAAAAGGAAATGGCCAACTACTCCATTATCTTTGCCAAGAAAATCCCAAATAGGGTCAGGAAACTGTACCAAAATAAATTAACAACAACAAACAACATCAAAAGGTGTCTCAGTAGCTAGAGCATTAAGCCAGGAGTCAGGAAAGTTTGAATTCATATTTGATTTCAGACACTTACTAGTGCCAGATGGAGATCAGAACATTGGAGATGGCCTTTTTAAGCTGGGTTGCAAACCTAAAAGTAAGGTGTAAATTCTAGCTATTGTTATTATTGTGTATAGAACTTTGAGTTAGGAATGTGAATGGAGAACAAAAAAATATTCTGGAAGAATTTTCAGTGTACCTAAGAATTAGGATATTTCCCCCTTTCTATTTCTAACTCTTCCAGCTCTAGATATTAGACCCTAATAGACACATCCTATAAATTCCAATTCAATTGCCATCTCTCTTCCCTGACTCATCTAGTTGTAAAGAATCGTAGATCTTAGTTTGTATCTAACTTATAGATTTATATTATGTCCCATTCTTAATTTAGGTATTTATACTTTTTAGATTGTAAGCTTCCTAAGTAAGGAATTATATCTGAACTAAACTCTGTCTTCAAGAATATAGTGCTCTATACCTGGGGGGATCTTAATTGGTGGATATTGAAGTAAATTAAACTTTTTTGGTGTGAATGTTTATTATATCATAATGGAAAAGTCCTGACTTCAGAACATTTGAATTCAAATCCTAATTCTATCCTTTTCCTGTGGGAATCTTTGTTTTACTTCTCTGGGTCTTAGTTGGCTCATCTGAAGATGAGATGATTTCTGAAGATCCTTTCTGCTTTGACATTCATTCTGTGGTCCTAGGAATGTGTGATTTTTATGCTTGATTAGAGTTGAGGAGAAGCAGAAAAGGATGGGGTGGCTTTCTGCCTCCAGAATTAGGGAAGAGCTAACTGAGAACAAGTCTTGCTGATGATGAGTTTTGAATCAAACAAATGTGGGAGCTCAAGGGTGGAGGAGAATATTCCTTGTCCTTGAGCAATGTGATGAAAAAATACCCTCTCAAGCCTTTGTAGGCTCTGGGCTGGTGGTGGGACACTTACTCATCTCCTCCTGTCCTCTCTATTTTCTTCTCTTGCCAGGTTCATGCAGGAGCTGACAGAGATGCTGGGCTTCCGGCCCTACCAATTCTATTTCTACATGTGGAAGTATGTGTCCCCCTTGTGCATGGCCATTCTCACCACTGCCAGCATTATCCAGCTGGGAGTCACCCCACCAGGCTACAGTGCCTGGATCAAGGAGGAGGTAAGGAGAGAACAGGTCACCTTTCCTCAAGCCTTCCAAAGGGCAGGACCCCATCGGATCCAATGGATACTTCTTGAGTCAATATGTTTCCCAGACCTATTTATTTGTTCTCAGTAGGGAGTTTATGTTCCACTTTTGATCTGGGGAAACTGAGGCCCAAAGAGGTCATATTAATTAACTATGGTGAGTGATAAATTTAGCAGTGGAACCAAAGCTAGATCTCAGGTCTCTTGATTCCTGTCCTATTGTCATTTATAGGGTGTTGTCATTTAAAAGTTCTGGAGCCTAAGTTCAAATGATGACCATGGCTGCTTAGTTGTTTGAAGGTTTTTGAACTTTTTTTCAATAAGAAAGATGATACTTAGTTCAGATAGCCAATGTAAAAAAAATTGGCACCCTTTTACCTTTCCTTTCATTTATATTTTCCAGTGGTGGCTCTTGTAAACAAACAAAGTAATATAATTTTTTCTAAAACTTACAATCAAAACCACCTATTTCTTTCTTTCAGGGCAAAAGAAGAGGGGTCAGGAAAAGAGAAAGAGATGGGGCAGATGAAATAAAATTCATAAAGTATAAAAATGTCTTGCTCAAATTCAGAATAATAACTTAACTTTTTGTTATTTGAATGGAATAGAGACATGTCCTGATCCTGTTACAAGAAGCAGAATTCCAACATTTGATGTAATATTCCAAGAGAGAGTTAAAAATAATATTTCTGTTTCCCTTGAGGCCATTTCCATTAACAAAGAAAAAAATATTTTTATGTAATACCTTTCAACAGCAGCTTTGGATTATCACCTCTAGAATGATCAAAGGACAACCTGATTCAGAACATTATTTTTGGTTGAATATTCTGCTGATCATTGTAAAAACAATCAAGTATGTTCTCTAGATCAGCAACTATATCAGATGGATTGAATCCCAGATAGTTTTATTCTCTAGGTTCAGGGCAGTCTTCTACATTTTTCTACATTTATTTTCCATGGGCTTCAGTGTCCTTATCTGTAAAGTGAGAAAGCTGAATTTGGTGGCTTTTGAGATAACTTCCTGCTCTAGAACTATGGTTCTATGTCAAGGGCTATGATCTGTCTCTATGTTTACTATGGCATGGAAGGGCATGAGGAAAGAAAGATAACCTCATCGCCTTGGAGTGCCAACAGGAATTTGTGAGGAGGGTCAGAGAGAAATCATTTCTCTAGCCTAGTGATAGAACCAGGTCAGTGTGGCCATCCAATTGATGCTTTTACTTAGGATGGTCTCCCTTTACTTCCTTTCAGGCTGCAGAACGGTACCTCTATTTCCCCAACTGGGCAATGGCTATCCTGATCGCTCTCATCGTACTAGCCACTCTGCCCATCCCTGTGGTCTTCATCCTCCGCCAATTCCACCTGCTCTCAGACGGCTCCAATACCCTGTCTGTCTCCTACAAGAAGGGCCGGATGATGAAGGACATCTCCAACTTGGAAGAAAACGATGAAACCCGTTTCATCCTGAGCAAGATGCCCAGCGAGACTCCCTCCCCGATGCCCACCCATCGCTCCTACCTTGGCCCGGGAAGCACGTCCCCCCTGGAGATGAGCAGTGCCCCTAATGGACGCTACGGGAGTGGATACCTGCTGGCCAGCACCCCTGAATCTGAGCTGTGACCTCGGTCACTTTTCTTCCCATCCTCCATCCCTCACCTGCCTCTCTGGTCTGCCCTCCTACTGCCCATATTCCTGACCGGTGGTGGTACCCTCCCCAGTTCTACTGGCTATTGGGTTCTCAGAACCACCACCTTTAGAATCGATCATTCCTGGGACCTTGCTCAGTGTAAGGAACAAGGGGTTGGGAATATGTTCCCTTCCCCACTCTTCCCATGTTTGCCTGTCTCTGTAAGTCCATCTGGCCCCCTTCATACCTCTAGCCAAATCACACACCCTAGGAGGTGCCATCACGATAGTTTAGGTGCTGTGGTGGCTGTGGCAGAGATGACTCAGGAATCTGGATTCCCAGCCCGTCAGCCGTTTCGGGCGACTCCTGAGGCATCCCTTTCACCTCTCCTATTTTCTGCCACCTCGGATTGTCTCTCTCCTTTGGTGTTTTCTTGCTCCTTACCTGGACAGAGCTTGATGAGGCAATAAGACTGGAGCTTCCTCTCTTGGGATCAGCAGATTGCCCTGCTGATGATCTGGGAGAATACTCCCCAATAGACACATTCAGGGAAGGAGGGCTAAAAGTCTGTCTTCAGGCTTGGCTCTCAGCAGCCAATCGGAGGCCTCCAAGGGTTTCTTCTGTGAGAGAGATGGAGGGAATTGCCTGTGGAGCTTCAGGTAGTTGGTACAAGGCCCCCCTCATGCCTGATGATGGCGGGGAGGGGTGAAAGGATGAATTGATGATGAATGAATTTCAATACTGTGTCTCAGACCCAGATGCAATGTTCCTAAGTGTATGGGATCTCACTCAGGGACCAGTATAAGGTCTCCCCCAGACTTGGGGGAGAACAGGGAAGATGAGCTATTAGTAGGATGCTGCTTTTCCCATGTGTGTGTACACATGGACACATCTGTCCTGCTGGCTGTCTCCTCAGGTGCCCTCATTGGGCCCAGGGCAGAGTCTCAGCCTGGGAATGTTTTGCTGTTAGCTCAGAGTCAAGCCTGAGGGGAGTGATCCCTGACTCTCTAGTTCTGGGAGCAAGGACAGTTGGGAGTGAGGTGAATGGGGGCAGAGGGCTGCTCCCAAACTTGTTTTCACAAGCACACAATTTTCCCCTTCCCTCCCCTCCCCACTTCCTGCCCCATCATTCCAGGCAGGGGACGGTCCTTCTCTCCACTGGCAGCTACTTCCTCCGGAGCAGGAGGGCCCTGAGATCTTGGGGATTCTCTATGCTCCTAGGATTGTAGGGGGGCTCTGGCCCAGTACCTGCCTTGCCCATGGTTGGTTAATTAGGCACAAGATGGAGAAGCCCTAAGGTCTGGAGTAAAGAGTTTCAATTTCACTGCCTCTTCAGTCCTGATGGCCACTCCCACCCTGCACAATTTCTATCTGCACAATCCCAACGGCAACTCCAATGACCCCCCACCCTGCTACTCCATCACCATGACTCTCCTCCATCTCTCATAGCACGTCTCCCCTCTACCCTTCCCCTTTCCTTCCTACTTTAAAAACTACTCTTAAACCTCTTAGGTCCCTGCTTTAAGGGAGCAGAGACTATACCCTGAAGAATTACTGAAAGTGGGTTCCTTCAGGCCAGGGGAGGTTAAGTGACTTAGAAAATAGAGTTCAAACCAGATCTCCCAGAACTCCTCTGGGGTTCTTTGCTTGGTCCTCATGCAGTATTCTCACTTAGACTTACCCCAAGAGGAGTCAGGATTGCTCAACACCGAATCAAATCCTGATTTCAACTCTTACCTCTCCTATATCTCATCTGTAAAATTGGACTAGGTGACCTCTAAGGTCCTTTCCTGCTCTCATTCCTGTGATGGTTCTGGGGAGGAAGGGATCCTGGTAGTTATATAAATGAAGAAAACACCTGTAAGGATCTCAGAATTGAATTGAGAACTGTATGATGAATGAATTAATGAATGAATGACTTGTCCCACAAACTTTCCCCTGACTTAGAAACTGATCATTTGCCTTTAGAAACTTCTTCTGGGTGAGCATCCTTGGCAACAGTGCTTGGTCCAGGTCCCTAGAAGGAGAACCTTGAAGGACCTCTCCTGGATGTGGCCAAATTTTCATTCAGGATTGGGAGAGGACAGACTGAGCCTAGAGTCCCCTTTTCTTCCATCCCTTTCCATTTTCTCATTTTTCATTCTGCCCATTCCTCCTTCTTTCGTGCTGCTGCTGCTTCTTCCTTGCCTTTCCCTCCTCTTAGGGCCTCCTGTAGGAGAGGACCTTATTTCCAAAGTGGGATGAGTGTACGAATGAATTTGTCCCAATTTGTGGTACACTCACTTTTAAGAGACTGATTATTCCCCTTCTTCCTACCTCCCACTCCCACCTTTGCCCTGAGCTTGTTAAATTAAGTGAAATTAGGTAGGGAAAAGGAAAATTTAAAAACCCAAGAGAGACAATACATTATATATAATATATATATAATATTCTATATATTCTATTTCTATTGTATATAGGAGCTGTACATGTCCGTGTAAATGCTGTTTAATGAGAAGCCCAAAGCAGTGATTAGTGGACTATTTTCATCCTCAGTGCTGTACAGATATATTTTCATTGTATATTTGATATTTATAATTTTTTTTTAGTGTTTGGCTGGGTCAGATCCAGCCTGACAGCCTGTAAGGGCAGGGCACCGGGCTGGGTGGGTGGGGACCACTCTTTCATTTTATGTGGGGTTCAATATAGTGTTGTGACAATTTGCTGTAGGCTGGGGCCAAGTTCCAGCTGTGTTGTTACTGTACGTTAGGCATAGGGCTCCTTTGCTAGGTGACTAGGATGTCCGTGCAGGTGTTAAGATTTGTGATTCCTTGTGTCTACTGCTTTTCTGGGCCTTTTACGCACTCTTGCCTGCTACTGTCCCATACTAGACTTTGGATTACTATTGGAAATGAGGGAAGAAAAGGCCCCCACCGGTGGGGGTACCCTTTACCTATTAGTTTTCTGCTTTGGGACAACAGAGGCCTTAGGCTACAGAGTGAATTTTTTCCCCACGATAATGTCTGTCTGTCTATCTGTCCTTCTGTAAGTAGCCAGAGTGAGCTGGAGCTCCATGGACTCCATGTGTTTGGAAATGGTTTGCATTCGTAGATGAGCAGAAATAAGGCTGAGCTGAGCAAGCCATTGTCATCCTGGCCATTCTTCAGAGACAGAGAAGAGGTTCCCTGAACCTTCTCTTTACATGAAAAACTTAGGTGCTCCCATTAAGTTCATCAAGCCCCTTTTAAATCAGTGAAGAAACTGCTTGACGTTCTTGGCTGGGGAAAATCTTTTCATCTATCTCCCTGCCTCAATGCTTACTGATTTTGACAATGAAATAAGCTTAGCCCGCATGAACATATGGGATATAACTTGAGGGAATTTCTGCTGTTCTTCTAGATTCCTCAGTGTTCTAGTTTGAGGTGCCCTCATGCTTACTGGGGATAAAGCACTGGGGTGGGGTGAAGTACAGAGGCAGCCAGACTGCCTTTAACCAAAATTTTAATTTTTCTTCTTGATGGAGCAAAATAGTTTGGGTGATAAAGGTGAAAGACAGGCCTCCGGAGCCCCAGTTCATGGGAATGGGGCCCATGCTGGGATTGGGGAAAAGCGGGGGGGGATGGATTGGAATGCCCTATCTTCATTGCAACTTCCCTAACTATTGCTTGACTTGATAAAACATTTATGAAGGGGCCAGAATTCATATGTAAGAAGCTTAAGGCAACCAGAGGGCCTCAAACAAAACCCTCCCTGATTGCCATTATTTCCACTCTCACAATCTTCCAGGAGGACCCTTCTTTGGTGTGGGCAGGCAGGCCCACGCAGCCCTCTGGGAGCAGGGAGAAAGACTGTGCAGGAGTTGAGCAAATTCCTGGTTCCTCTCCTGCTCCCATTACCAGCTTCTTGCTCAGGGAGACTTTTCCTCCATCCTTCTGGCCAAGCACCAAGCTAGGCTCCCCTAAGGTTTATATGAATGTGAAAGAGACCAGGGCTAGCTTGGATGGAAACAGCTGGGCTCTGGGTAGGGCGAGACTTCCCTTCTCTCCACTATCCTTCCTAGGAGCCAGGTGGGCTCAAGCAGGTGTGGGCAGGCTCCTGTCCCAGACAGCTTTTGCTTTCTAGCAATAAATTCCCCATAGTTCTGGGACAATCCCTGGGAAGGGAGTCTGATTTTAGTTATGTAATCTGTGGCTTGGGAGCTATTGTTAGAAGCTGCTGGTGGTCCTGACCCCCAATGCTTGCCTGCAGTATTACGAATTGGTCCCTGTGGCCACAACATTCCAATTCTCCATCCCATCCCTCAACTCTTTCCAACACCTGCTTTGAATGTGGGACATTTGGTTCTCCCTCTCAGAAATGCCTAACACCTGCCCACTTTGCAGGGTGATAAGGCTACCAAATTTAACACACATTATTTCCTTACCTCCTTCCCACCAACTCAATAAATGTTCTAAAATAAAGTCCTTTCTCAGCTTTAAGACACCAAGTTTAGCCCAGAATTCTTTGCACAGCCTGGCAGTAGCTAAAGTGATTTCTTAGAGAGAACTAGCAAGCAGATCCCTCAGGAGAGCCCAAGCTCTTCTCCCAGTCCTTGGGGTCCTGGGGGTCAGATTTGTCTTCCAATTAGAGTGGAAACATAGGACTGGGATTGAGAGGACAGTTCTCAAGGACAGCTGGAGGCCACTGTCTCCTCGCCCAGGTTCCATTGTACAGATAGTTCAATAAAGCACACAATGTATAGCCACTTTGTTTTCTAGTAAAAGTTTAAATCTAATTCAGCACATATCATTCCTCCCCTCTCCCTCCCACCATGATGTAGCCAGTCAGAGATCTAATTAAAAACTGCCCTAGTCCAGGAGGAGGGAACACAGCAGTCCCTCTGAACCCCTGCCACCACGGGGCACAATAAAGTATCTGTTCTTACCAAGCTCTTGTTGACTTTATTTCTTGCTTTGAGGGTGGACAAGGGTGGGAGAGAACTTGGAGGGGGTAGAGAGAAGGGTGAAGATTCTAGGGGAAATGCCTGAAAAATAAAGAAGGTCATGG
Organism: Sminthopsis crassicaudata; assembly: GCF_048593235.1. Lineage (NCBI taxonomy): Eukaryota > Metazoa > Chordata > Mammalia > Dasyuromorphia > Dasyuridae > Sminthopsis > Sminthopsis crassicaudata. The sequence continues at coordinate 428,368,513 of NC_133620.1, forward strand.
TTCTTTTTGATAAGCAGTACTAAAGTACTGGCTTTAAGGGGAAGGATCTCAAAAGTTTGGGAGGAATTCTGGAGGAATCTGTACCCAGGGAAGAGCCAGAGCCAAGACATATAGAGAATAGAATGCCAGGAATCAGGAAGATAACAGGTGTTCATTAACTATTTATTCTGTATTAGCACTATGCTAAATTCTGGGATACAGCAAAAACACAGTCCCTGCCCTCAAGGAGTTTACGGTCTAATGTGGGAAGGTGATAAACAGAAGGGAGCCGGTGTCAGAGGGATGTTACAGGGAGAGAAGGCCCCAAGGACCGAGGAAAATTTCAGAGTGAAGCTTGAAGAAATAAATGAGAGGTAAATGAAGGATGGTCAGCTTGTGCCCCTCTCCAAAGTGGGAGAGCCTTTCTCCAGGAGAAAGTCACCAGGGAGAGAAGGGGTCTGGCAAGGGAAGACACGAATTTGTGACCTTTTTCTGAATTCAACTTTATGGCCTTTAAGGTTCCTTTCATTTCAATCTGTGATCCTAGGAAAAGGGAAGGTGGGATGAGAGGAGCACATATAGCTGCCATGCAGTGAATGTGGAGAAGGGGTCTGTGCTTGCCACTGACTTCCCACAAAAGGTGGCTGCAGGGACAAGGGCTTTGGAGCTTTGAGATGCCTCCACCACCCCCACAGCTGGTTGCAAAGCTATCGTCCACCCTTAGAGTTGGCAGGAACCCCCAAGAATTGTTCAAACTCAAAATGCAAGGGAGATTCTATTTATATTGAGCCCAGATCCTACTTTGTGAGATCAAGTAGAGTAAACTTAATTCTTTTATTACAGACCTCTTCAAATATGTAAATATAGCAGTCACAGGCCCCCCCCTCAATCTTCCCAGCTCCTTCAATGAAGATCTCCCCACATTTCTGGTTCCTCTTCTCCTATTACACTTCAGGTAGTTAATATCTCTCAATCTTCAAATAGTTAATATTAGCACACCAGCTGTGGTCAGTCTGGGACAGGAAGAAAGACTATTATATTTTTATTAGAATCATCTGAAAAACAGCCATCCATGTGGTGTTTTCACAAAAGCAGTGATGTAAAGGACATCCTAAAAGTATGATCAAATAAATAATCAAAGGATTTCCCTCAGAAAATTTCCCCAACACTCTTCTGCAGCTTTCTGGGAAGAGCACAAGACATTGATTTAGATAAAAGGGGTAGCTAGATAGTACAGTAAACAGAGTGCTGGATTTGGAGTTAGGAAGACCTGAGTTCATATTTTACCTCAGACACTTAATAAAGCCATGTGACCCTGGCCAAATTTTTGTCAGTTTCCTCATCTGTAAAATGGGGATAATAATGGAAACTACCTGATATGCTAAATCTGTTGAGACTGCCCACTAGTCCTGTGTGAAGCAGCATGACAGTAGACAGAAACCTAGGCTATGGCGCAAAGGATCTGAACTTGAATTCTAGCTTTTATTATCTGGGAGGCAGCCAGGTGGAATAGTGGATAGAGCACTGGGTCTGGAGCAGAGATCTATGTTCTTTACTACCCTGAAATCTGAGAGAAAGTGCCCCCTGGCATTGGTAAAGGGATTATTCTGATCTGGGAGTTTTCTGTAACATTGAAATCATGGGTACAGTGCCTATCCTTCAAAAACCAGTCATGAATACACTTTGCAATCATAAAGTCCATAGATCTCTATATTGTTCATAAGAATACCATAATAATACATAGATGGGGGGCAGCTAGATGGAGTACTGGAGTCTGGAGGACCTGAGTTCAAATATGGCCTCAGATACTTAACCCTTACTAGCTGTGTGACCCTGAATAATTGCCTCAAAAACACATAAAATAATAATAATAATAATAATACATAATTGGTCAACCTGACATCGGGGGGAAGGAGGGGAAAAATTGGAACACAAGATTTGGCAATTGTCAATGTTGTAAAATTACCTAGGCATATATCTAGTAAATAAAAACTATTAAAAATAATAATAATACATAAATACCTAGGTGGCATCTTAGTTCAAGGCTTAGTTAAATCTTTGAATTGGAATCCAAGATTCATTTTTATGAATTCAAATCTGCCTGTAATTACAAGCTTATGTTACCCTCACTTAATTCTGTTTGCCTTAGTTCACTCATCTGCAAAATAGAATGAAGTGGCAAACTCCTGCCAAGAAAACCCCAGTGGGATCAGGAAGAGTTAGACATGTCTGAAAAATAACTGAATAACAACAATAAATGCCTAGAGCTGATAGAGTGTTTTAAGCATTTTATATATAAATAACACTTTCTACATTATCTTCTTTGATCTTATAACAACTCTAAGAGGTAAGTGCTATTGTTATCTTCATTTTGCAGATGAGAAAGCAAAGGTTAAGCAATTTTCCCAATGTCACACAGTTAGTAAGCATCTGAGGTCAGAAAACCCAGGTTTTCTTGACTCCAGGCTCAATACTCTATGCACTACATCACCAACCTGAGAGAGCAACTCTTTGCAGAAATCCTGGTAGACCATGTGTGTAGCAATAGCCTGACCTGCCAGATATAAGCGTAGGCTGAGAAATGATACTTAATATTGGGGAAGAGTCACTTCTCCAAGGATTTCAAATCTGTGGGAAAATATCAAATTGATAAGCATTTATTAAGCACTTCTTGTAAGCCAAGCACTGAGAGCAATCAGAGCTGGAGAGAACAGATTTTGCTTTCTACTTGATGCTTCTCCAGGAATTCAGGGGTAAGAAGCATGCAGCCTCTCAGGTACCATATAATGGAGAGGCAAGTATTACTTGTAACCATAGCAACCAGGCAGAATAGAGATGGGAGGGGCAGGAGTTAAGAATCCTCCAAGATTATCTGGCTTATGGTGTTTATTGAGTTCAGTTCTGAACATCACAGTTTAGGAAGATTGTGGATAAATAAGAAAACATTCAGATGAAGGAAACCAAGATAGTGAAGGACATTGAGTCCATGACATGTAAAGATTGATGGAAGGAATGGACATTTAACCTGTGAAAAAGAAGACTCAGGAGGATATGATCAATATCTTTAAGTGTCTGAAAGTCTATCATGTAGAAAAGGCAATTGGAAAGTGACAATCATTTATTTAGCCCTTAATATGTGCCAGAAAGACAGTCTGTGCCCTCAAGAAGCTTAAATTCTAATGGAGTGTTATATAACAATACATAAAAGGGAGCTGGAAAAGGATAGTGAGGAAGTACCCAAGTGGGAACAAATTCTGCAAGGGCATGGTGGCAAAGCCTAGGGCAGGGGTTCTCAAACTACGGCGGGCGGGCCAGATGAGGCAGCTGAGGACGTTTATTGGCCCGCAGGGTTGTAGCAAATGGGCTGAGGGGCGGAGACAGAGTGTGAGGTTTTGTTTTTACTATAGTACAGCCCTCCCACAGTCTGAGGAACAGTGAACTGGCCCCCTATTTAAAACGTGTGAGGACTACTGGTCTAGAGAATCAGAATAGCCAGCAAAATGAAAATGAAGCATGTCAACCTGTGTCTGCCCCTTAATGGGGGCCCAGGAAGGAAATCAACCATGGGACAAGAAAGCCAGCATGGTAGAGAATTGTTCCAAGTTGAGAAGGCAACTGGATCATGGTGGCAAAATGCAAGAGAGTCAGCAATGAAGCAAGTAAAGGCCCTGGAAAGAACTCATCAATGGAAAATAGCAGATGGATGTTCCAAAGTGATCAGACTTGCTCTTTTTGGCTACAGAGAGCCAATGGATAGAAATTTCAAAGGAACAGTTTTCAGGCTGATGTGAGGAAAAACTTTCTGATATTGAGATTGGTCCCGAAGTTGAATAAGTTACCTCAGAAAACAGTGAGCTCACTCTCCGTGGAGATCTTCAAGCAGAAGCAGAATGACCATTTGTTGAATGGATAGAGCTCTGGACCTGGAGTCAGGAAAACCTAAGTTCAACTTGGTCCTAAGTTTCTTACTAACTATATGACCCTGAATAAATCACCTAATTTCAGTTTCCTCATCTACAAAATGGAGATAGTAATAGCAATTTCAGGGTTGTTGTGACAATAACAAAAAATAATATTTGTAAAGTGATTTGCAAATCTTAAAGTGTTGTTTTGTTGTTCGGCCATTCCAGTAATGTTTGACTCTTTGTGGCACAATTTTGGGGTTTCCCTTTTTTTTCTATCCATCCTATCGCCTTCCCTTGCCAGGAAGTCAGTCATGTCCAACTCCTCTTGAATCCATTTGGGATTTTCTTGGCAAAGATACTAGAGTGGTTTGTCATTCCATTTCCAGCTTATTTTACAGATAAGGAAACTGAGGCAGACAGGGTGAAGTGACTTGACAGGGTCATATAGTTCTTAAATGTCTGAGGCTAAATTTGAACTTGTAAAGAGGAAAAACAATTTTTTTAACTTCAGGTCTAGAATTCTATCTTTTGTGCCACCTTGCTGCCCCAAAGAGCTATATAAATGTTAACTATTTTTATTACTTTACTCTGGAGATTTTTGTCTGGTTTAAGTTAGATGAGATAGCCTCTGAGGTCCCTTCCAGTGCCAAAATTTGATAACACTGTGATTGGGCAGGCTCTCCATCAGCTCTCTTCTGATTTCAGACAGGCAGAAGTTATTTCAGGTGTGACCACCAGAGGGGAGAAAAGTCTTTGGAAATTTCCAATCCTTTTCTACATCTAAGCATTAGCCTTGGTTGTTCCTGAATCAAGCTTTTTTTTATGCCCATCTCCCTCTCATCCTAGGAAACTAATGGGTAAATCGAAGCCCTAAAAGATCACAAGACCACAGAAACATAGGAACCTAAGTATCCAATCGGTAGATTGAAGGTCTGATGGTGTGACCCTTTTCTCCCCACCCCCTTGCTATTCATTCAACTCCAGTGATTGCCTATTACTTCTAGAATCAAGATAAACCCTTTGTTTGAGTCTTTAAGCCCTTCACAGACTGGTACCATCCTACTTTTCCAGTCTTCTCATACTACATTACTTCTACATCTCTGCAAGACCAAAGCATTGACTTGCCTGCTGTTTATCCCACGTGGCACTTAGACTTCTTTCCCTGTGCCTTTTTCTGATTCCCAGACCTCAATGGTTTACTCTACTTATCTCTGATTCTTGGCAGTAGTCACATGAAATCCCAATTTCAGAAAGATTTTCCCAGTAGTCCCTATCCAAGACCTTCCTTCTGAGATGACTTTCCATTTATACTGTATATACTATAGCACTCCTTCCCCAGTAGAGTGAAAACTCCTTAATGGCAGGGACTACCTTAGCTTAGCACATAGTAGGTGCTTAATAAATATTTTTGGTTGATTGATGACCTCTCATTTATACTGTATAATTTTATATACTATGTTACATGTTGTTGTCTTCCCCATTAGAATTGGCTTCTCAATCTGAATTATACCCAAAGGGCTATAAAACTGTGCATATCCTTTGAATCAGCAGAACTGTCACTGGATCTATATCCCAAAGAAATCATAAAAGAGGGAAAGGACCCACATATGCAAGAATGTTTGTAGTAGTTCTTTTTGTGATAGCAAAGAATTGGAAAAGGAATGGATGGCCATCAATTGGGGAATGGCTGAATAAGTACATGTAGGTAATGGGTTATTATTGTTCTATAAAAATGATGAACAAACTGATTTTAGAAAGGCCTGGAAAGATTTACATGAACTGATGCTGAATGTAACAAGGTGAACCAGAAATACATTGTACACAATAACAGCAAGAATGTAAGATGATCTACTATGAAAGACTTGGTTCTTCTCAGTGTTCAGTGATCCAAAGCAATCCTAATAGACTTTGGGCAGAAAATGCCATCCACATACAGGAAAAGAACTAAGGAGACAATATAAATCAACATATGCTAAGTTAACTTCTTTTTCTTTTTTTTTTTAATCTCTCCCATGGTTTTTTTTTGTTTGTTTGTTTGTTTGTTTTGTTTTGTTTTGTTTTGTTTTGTTTTGTTTTGCTCTGATTTTTCTCTCCCAACGCAATTCATAAAACAATGTGTATTAAGAATAAATAACTTAAAAAAAAAAGAATGGGGCTTCTTTAGGGAAGGGACAGTATTTTTGTCATTCTTTGCATCCCCAACATTTATCACAGTGCCTAGCATATTGTAAACATCTAATTAATAAATGCTTTTTAGCTGACTGGCGAGTGAATCTGAGCAGCAAAGGAAAATGGAAATTTGAGGATTCCTTAGAAATGTATGCACTAACATCTTCAGAAGTTTTATCATAATTCTTTACTTGAGTCACTTTCAAAAAGTCTTAGAAATGACTGAGGCCAGAAAAACGGAAATAATTGTTCCAAAGTTACATGGGTTCTAAGTAGTAGATCTAAGATCCAAAGCCAGGTGCTCTGATCCCAAATTCTGTGTTCCTGGGGCTGCACAAAGCACTCTCTAATAAAATGCAAATATATTCCAAGGACTAAAAGCCAGTGGCAAGCTGGTAAAAATATTTAACAATTCTTTGAATTTTTTTCCTCAATATTTTATTTTTCCAAATGCACATAAAGATAATTTTCAACATTTTTGTAAGATTTTTTTTGTTCCAAAATTTTTTCTCCCTCCCTCCCTTACCTCTCCCCTTTGTAAAACAACAAGCAATTTGATATAGGTTAAACAAGTACAATCCTTTAAAGCATATTTCCATATATATATCATGTTATATAAGAAAAACATACCCAAAGGGAAAAAACACAAGAAAGAAAAAGCAAACCCCCAAAAAATGTTGAAAATGCTATACTTCAATTCATAATCAGTCTCCATAGTTCTTTCTCTCGATGTGAATGGCATTTCCCATCTCAAGTCTATTGCAATTGTCTTGGATCAGTGAATAGTTGAAAAGAGCTAAGTCTATCATAGCGGATTATCACATAATCTTGTTCCTGTATGTGCAATGTTCTCCTGGTTCTGCTCACTTAACTCAGAATCAGTTCACGCAAAATCTTTTCAGGTTTTTCTGAAATCAGCCTGTTCATCATTTTTTATAGAATGATAATATTTCATTACATGTGTATACCATAACTTATTCAGTCATTCCATAATTGATATGAATCCCCTCAATTTCCAGTTTTTTACCACGACTGAAAGGGCTGCTATAAACATTTTTGCACATGTGGGTCCTTTCCTCTCTTTTATGATCTCTTTGGGATATAGACCCAGTAGTAACACTGCTGGATCAAAAGGTTTTATAGTTTTATAGCTCTTTGTACATAAATTTTTCTCCAAAATGATTGGATCACTTCACAACTCCACCAACAATACATTAATGTCCCAGTTTTATCACATTTCCTTTAATACTTATCATCTTTTCCTGTCATTTTAGCCAATGAAGTATGAAATAGTACTTCAGAGTGGTCTTAATTTGCATTTCTTTGATCTATAGTGATTTAGAACATTTTTTCATGACTATAGATGGCTTTAATAAAAACATTTGACACCTTTTTAAAATTTCATCTACATTATAATCATCTCTATCACTTAAAACTTCAAATTTGCTGATTTCCAAAGCATAAATGCTCACACTTGAAATTTAATAATTAGTGGGTAGAAGGGACTCCAGTGTGCCACTGGATGCCTCACTCTAAGAGGAGAACACCAAAGAAGAGAGCTCCCATTGCTGTGAAAGTTTTCTGGTTGATATCATGGTGGAAGTTATGCTATTTCTGAAGTCAGAAAATATGGATTCAAATCTCACTGTAGGCAAGCCAACAGATGAATATCTATAAAATTGAGGTGTTGGACTTCAAAGCCCCATTTAGCTTTAAATCTGTCTTCTTATGAGACCTCGGGGTGAGATCTGAAATCATCACCGAGTTTGGCTGGTTTGAATGTGAGGGCCCTGTTTTAGTCTGGGCCTCATAGAATTCCCATTTAGCCTTCAAGTGGATATACCTTTGCAGAGTTTTATAGAGCATACCTCTCCGAGCCCTAATTTCTTATCCTTCCCTCATGCACCTCAAAATTAAGCTGGTCTTTAGAGAGGTTTCATTCATCCCCATGATTTCCCTCATGTGTTATCATCATCATCCTTTTTTTTTGGAACCTTCTCCCTTAGCTGAGACTGAGACAAGGAATCTGAGCCATCTTGGTAAGGAGTAAAGGATGGAGGGGCATCTAGGTGGTCAAGTGGATAGATTGCTGGGCTTGGAATCAGGAAGACTCACCTCAATACCTTAATCTGATAAAGTATTTCTGAGTTTATATATTCATTCTGGGTTTTTTTGGTAAATAAACAGGCAGGAGGTCTGAAGTGTGGAAGGCTAGGGATGACAGGAGAGATAATTGGAAAGTAAGGCAGAGGAAAGAGAAGGAATAATTAAGGTTCCGGTTAATATGTCTTTCAAACCAAGAAAACACTTAACTGGGAGAAAATGAGGAACTGATAAAGTTGAGGAGGGCAAGAAGATATAGGAACCTGGGTGTCTAGAGGAGGAGTCCAGGTTAGAGGAGAGCCCCAGAGTCAGAGACAGGCTCTCGATTATTCTGCTCTGTTCCTGGGAATCAGTAAGGGTCTGTTCGGTTTAAGGTTCAAAGGTTAACAGCCACAGATAGCACTTGAGTCATCACTTACTGGATCATCGAGATAAGGCAATCTTAGGTTCAAGCTATTCTTGGGGACCAAAACCTCAGGAATTTCTAAACATAACCCTTATATGCATATGTGGAAACTGAACTGAATGTGGAACTAAAGCCCATGGTAATTTGCCCAAGTTAACTGAAGTCATAAATGACAGAGCTGACATTCAAACTTAAGCCTCCTGACCTAACTTTGTTGCTGTTTCTACTGTATCACGTAGCCTTCCCCTTCTGTCTCTTCTTGGAACTTTCCCCTTGAACATTCTCCTTAACTTTATTGCTTGTCTTAGGGTTACAGTATCATAGCTCTAAAACTAAGAGGAAATAAGCTCCTTGAGAGCAAGGTCTCTTTCTTCTTCAGCTTTGTATCTATGGTCCCTACCATAATTATTTAGACATCCTAGGTACTTAAGAAAAGTTTGTTGAATTGAATTCCCCAGCTCAAAAATATACAGTGCCTCCCTTTTTTTTGCCTCTAGCATAAAATAGTAACTCAGCATGGCATTTGAAACCCTGGATATCTCATTTCCAAGGTATCTTTCTAGATTCCCCCTTATGGTCCAGCCAAACTAGGCTAATGGCTATTCTTGATCATGACATTCCATCTCCTGGGGCCATGCCTCGACCAAGCTGTCACCCATTCCAGAAATGCTTTCCCTCTTCATCTCTGCCTCTCAGATTCCTTCGCTATTTTTAAGGCTCAACTCAGGTGGCCCTTTTTATAGGAGGTCTTACTTGCTACTTCTCCACCCACTCCACCAATCATTAATATTTCCTTCTTCTTCTAATTACCTTGTACTTAATTATATAGGTACATATTTTAGCCAGATATGTACCGATGGCTACAATATTGGGCTAAAATATGTAGCCCAATAATATAATATATTAAAAACTGAGTGCAGAAATGATTAATCATTCAACAACTAGGAAGAATGAAACAATTCCTACCATCAAAAAGCTTACATTCTAATGGGAGAGACATTATATTTATAAAAATGTAAATAATGTTAATATAAAATTGATAGATCCAAATATATGCAACAAAGGTTGTTCTCCACATGTAGCATGAGGATATTGTTATTTGGCTTAAAGGGAGACAGAATAACAACTCTAACCTTTTATCCCTTTACCTTTCGCCAAGGGAGATTTTAATTCTTGCACAGAAAGGAAGAGAGAAGTTGGGGCTAGTGGCTACTTGTCTTTCCTTAGAGAGATTGGATATTAGGCTAGGATTACATATTGTTTCATTAGTTGGTTGACTGCTTCCAAGAGAACCAAAAATGATATCATTATGTTGGGGTCAGGGTAGAGTGTGTCTGACTGTGACTGATTAGACCAATTCAAGCTTGGAAGGATTGTATCTATTTATTCCCTTAACTATTGTTAGTGATGCTAACTTTTAATTTAGCTTTATTAATGGAAGAATCAAGACCCGGAGTTTTGTATCCAAGGCTTATTCCCTTTCCACAAAATACCAGTTCCACAATTAACACACATAGTAATTAGCAAAAAACAAAACAAGAAAATACAGCCCTATTTATCCAAGTCAGATTTCAAAGACGGCATCCTTAGGGGAAGTATATCAGATATTACAAAGTGGAGGAGCTCTCCTCTTATGACAGAGGTAATAGCTTAAACAAGAGACAACCCTAAATCTCACCCAAGGGGAAGTTCTTCAGGTCTCTAGAGAAGCAAGTAAAGGATAGAGGTGGTGGAGGCTTCTAGTTTTTCTCATGTTGGGTCCCTCTCAGAGGGGTTTCCTTTGTCAACCTGGAGTTTTTCTTAGTCATCATATGTCTTGAAGCTGTTAGCCAGAAGCATGTGAAGTTAATTTGGAACTAAAAAACTCTTGGAGACTTGGAGAAAATTGAAGAACTCACCTCTCTCCCACTCTCATCAATTGTGTCTGCCACAACTCAGACAAATGATCCCTATGAACATTTGGGTTGGCTTCTCTTACTTTGTACATCTTGTATTTTTTTCTGAAATAATTTAATTCTGCTTTGCTCATAGAGCACAGCACCTTCTCTGATGAGGGCATGTCAGTCTGGGAAGCCCTGTGCCAGTATCTCCCATGTCACATAATCAATTCTAAAGTTCTTAAGAGACCTTGAGATTGTCCTTATATTGCTTTTTCTGACCACCACACACACACCACGTGTGTGAGTTCTCCAAAAAATAGTCTTTTTGGCAAGTGTACATTTGGCATGGAAAATGGACAGCACAAAAACCATCAGATGGGGTATTATGAGTGAGGATTTTAATATTGGGGGTGGCAGAAGAATAATGTCCAATAAAAATAGAATGTTAGTGCCAGATAGTGTAGAATTTTAAAAGCTAAACAGAAAGAATTATTTTAGAGCTAATAGGAAAGAATTAGAATTGTTTGAGTAGAAGAATTCCATGATTACACTTAAGGAAAATTACTTTGGCAGCATGTAAGATGGACTAGAGTTGTAGTAGGTGGGATTCTTCAATCTTCTTTTAAGAGCAGACCAATTAAGGGGTTGTTTCAATAATCAAAGTGGGAAGTGATAAGGTTATATGATTATTTTTCTTTTTCCTTCTTTCTCTCTCTCTCTCATTTCCTTCTTTCCTTCTTCCCTTCATTCCTTCTTTCTCTTTCTTTCTCTTTTTCTTTCTTTCTCTTTTTCTTTCTTTCTTTCTTTTTTCTCTTTTTCTTTCTTTCATTCAATAATCAATTATAAAATTAAGATTAAGATTTTCCCTTCCTATTTCTTCATTCAGAAACCACCCCCATGTTGGTTATTTAGTCGGGCTCTGAAGGACGTTGCTGATAGATGAGATTGCCCGAATTTTCTGGGCACATGCTTCTCAATAATGAGAATACAAAATATTGGATTCTCAATATTTTTAATTATTGGAACTCCATTCAAATAAAAGACCTTACAAATGGAATCCAATCTAGGCTAGATCTTTCCCTTAGTAAGTAAGCTTCTGTTCTTGGAGCCTTTCATTAGAATTTAGGGTGGTTCAGTTTATGAAGGGGAAAACTAACCAAAGTAGATTGGCTAGAGAGGGATTCTTTTGTTTAGATTGCCAGGGGTGAGTGTCATGATCAGGTCAAGTTCTCAGGAGGAGCTGAAGAATTTTTGCCCACCTCCTCAGTAATATGCCCATCCTCTCATTGATTGTTAACCAGTCAGAGTTTATTTACATCCTCAGTATATCCTTCTTTTCCAAAGACTTTTTAAGCAATGTTCTTCAGTGGGCATCTTTGGTTTATGAGAGAAAACCATAACTTCAGTTTATTATTTGCTAGCCATAATCAATAAATCGATTATTAATAACCCCAGAATTATGTCTTTTGGACTTTTCATTCATCACATTTTATGGATACCATGAACTGAGCTTCAGCTGAAGTCTTCAAATTAAATTGAGAAGAATTATTTTTTTATTATGTAAATAATCAGTTATTAAATTGGTATCCAATTTTTTTTCTTTTTCCATTTCTTCATTTATAGTCTAGTCCCTGTAAAAGGTCAGTTTCTGAAGTTCATGACTGATTGATGGCTTCATTCATCACAGAGTGCTACTTACTTCTTCTTCCATGATTAAGAGTGGGCTTTTCTATTTCTCTTTTAGCTTGAGTAGAGAGCCTAAGATTTAATTCTTTTAGGTGGAAGACAAGCTCTTAAAATACCTGATACTACAGAAAAATTACTTTTCTCTCTTTGGGAACAGAACAATAATATTCCATAACATTCAGATACCATAACTTATTCAGCCATTCTCCAACTGATGGGCTTCCACTCAGTTTCCAGTTTCTAGCCACTACAAAAAGGGCTGCCACAAACATTTTTTTGCACATGTGGGTCTCTTTCCCTCCTTTAAGATCTCTTTGGGATATAAACCCAGTGGAAACACTACTGATCAAAGGGTATGCACAGTTTGATAACTTTTTGAGCATAGTTCCAAACTGCTCTCCAGAATGGCTAGATCAGTTCACAGTTCCACTAAAAATGTATCAGTGTCCAAGTTTTTCCACAAATCCCCCAACATTCATCATTATCTTTTTCTGTCATTTTAGCCAATCTGAGAGGTATGCAGTGGTATCTCAGAGTTGTCTTAATTTGCATTTCTCTGATCAATAGTGATTTAAAACACCTTTTCATATGACTAGAAATGTTTTTAATTTCTTCATCTGAAAATTGTCTGTTAATATCCTTTGACCATTTATCAATTGGAGAATGGCTTGAATTCTTACAAATTTGAGTCAATTCTCTATATATTTTAGAAATGAGGCCTTTATCAGAACCCCTAAATATAAAAAATGTTTTCCCAATTTGTTGCTTCCCTTCTAATCTTGTCTGCATTAATTTTGTTTGTATAAAACCTTTTAAACTTTATATAAACAAAATTATCTATTTTGTGTTCAATTATGAGTTCCAGTTCTTTTTTGGACACAAATTCCTTCCTTCTCTGATAGGTAAACTATCCTATATTCTTCCAATTTGCTTATAATATCACTTTTTATTTCTAAATCATAAACCCATTTTTATCTTATCTTGGTATGTGGCATTAGGTGGGGGTCAATGCCTAGTTTCTTCCATACTAGTTTCCAATTTTTCCAGAAGTTTTTATCAAATAGTGAGTTTTTATCCTCAAATCTGGGGTCTTTGGGTTTGTCAAACATTTGATTGCTATACTTATTGACTATTTTGTCCTGTGATCCTAACTTATTCCACTGATTGACTACTCTATTTCTTAGCCACTACCAAATGGTTTTGATGGCCCCTGCTTTATAATATAACTTTAAGTCTGGCACAGCTGGGCCACCTTCATTGGAATTTTTTTCATTAATTCCCTTGAAATTCTTGACCTTTTGTTCTTCCAGATGAACTTTGTTATTATTTTTTCTAGATCTGTAAAATAATTTCTTTCAAGTGTTATTGGTATAGCACTAAATAAGTGGATTAATTTAGATAGTATTGTCATTCTTATTATATTCGCTCTGTCTACCCATGAGCACTTGATATCTTTTCAACTGATAAGATCTTACTTTATTTGTGTGGAAAGTGTTTTGTAGTTGTGTTCATATAGTTCCTGACTTTCCCTTGGCAGATAGATTCCCAAATATTTTATATTATTGACAGTTATTTTGAATGGAATTTCTCTTGCTGCTGGACTTTGTTGGCAATATATAAAAATGCTAATGATTTATATGGATTTACTTTGTATCCTGCAACTTTGCTAAAGTTGTGCATTATTTAGTAGTTTTTAAGTTGATTCTCTGGGGTTCTCTAACTATACCATCATATCATCAGCAGAGAGTGATAACTTGGCTTCCTCAGTAGGTATACTCTAATTCCTTTAATCTCCTTTTCATTTCTTATTGCCAAAGCTAGCATTTCTAATTCAATATTGAATAATAATGGTGACAGTGGGCAACCTTGTTTTAATCCTGATCTTATTGGGAATGGTTCTAGTTTGTCCCCATTACACATGATGCTTGCTGATGATTTTAAATAGATGCTACTGATCATTTTAAGGAAAAGTCTGCTTCTTCCTATACTCTCCAGTACTTTGTAATAGGAATGGGTGTTGGATTTTGTCAAATGTTTTTTCTGCATCTTTTGAGATAATCATATGCTTTTTTGTTAGTTTGGTTATTGATATAGTCAATTATGCTAATAGTTTTTCCAATATTGAACTAACCCTGTATTCCTGGGATAAATCCCACTTGGTCATAGTGTGTAATCCTGAGGATGACTTTCTGCTAGTATTTTATTTAAGATTTTTGCATCAATATTAAATTCTTTATTTCAAATTTCTGCTTTTAATATGAGTTTATGACCATCAACAATTCTCTTAGACTTTGAAATGCCTAAAGAGTTTACTATTCAGATCTTTCTATACAAGGATTGAACTTACTCTGCTTAGAATTTAAGTCAGTGGGTGAAAGTTATAGGTAAATATATTTTGACTGAGTATAGAGAAGTAGTTTGTAATAAGAGATGTTCATAAAGGGAATGGATTACATTTTGAGAACATAAGTTTCTGGCTACTGGACCTCTATGTACCAAGGTTCTATGGTCCCTTGCTGAGGATTTTATAAATGTGATATAAGATTCAATTAAAAATTGGAGTAGGTGAACTCTGAAGTTTCTTCTCACCAGGGGTATATTAAAAGTATTTAACAAACCAGATTTCTGGAAGAAAATGTAATATAATAATATCTATATAATTTTTATATATGCATCAATAAACAAACATGCAATATAAATATACATATATATATATATATATACTTGTTTATATCATATTACACAAGTGGGATATACAGAATGTTCAGAGAGGACATACCTCTGTAAGCTACTCTTAGTGCTGCTCATGTACCTTTGGTGTCCACTTTCACCCAACTCTTACTTTGGGCTTTAAGAAGCTGTAACATGAATAATGAGCATACCGCCATAAATCATCTCAACAGATGGGCTAAATCAAGCTGAGGGTGATATGTCTACACCAAGCATATGAAGACTTCTCCCAGCAGATTGGGTGGATGAGAACAATTTGTTCCAACAGCCATGGAAGCAGATGAAGCAGGTAGAAGGGAGTGCTTAGAGCTTGATCAGATGTGGAAGATACCAAGGTCATCCACTGCATCTCAAGTCTTCAACAAATTGTCCTGACTTTTGTATTGCTGCTAGACTTTGATGACTATGGAAGAGAGAATGTGCAATTCTGTCTTACATAAATCCAATTTATATGTGAGTCAAGACATAAACTATGAATCTATTAGTCCTCTTTGAAATGAAGGACCAACAATACTATTTAAAACTACATTATGTATATGTTCACAAATGTGTATATATGTGTGTGTATGTTACATATTTTTGTTGTTCATTGTTTTAGTCATGTGACTCTGTTTGGAATTTTCTTGGCGAAGATATTGAAGGAAATTTCCATTTCCTTCCCTAACTCATTTTACAGATGAGAAAACTGAGATAAATAAAGTTAAGTCACTTGCCCAGGGTCATACAGCAAGTAAGTATCTGAGGCAGGATGTGAATTGAGAAAGATGAGTCTTTTTGATTCCAAGCCCAGTGCTCTATCCACTGTACTACCTAGCTGTTCTTAGTATATGTGTGTGGTGTGTGTGTGTGTGTGTGTGTGTGTGTGTGTTTGTGTGTGTATATATTATAGCATAGATATATAAATTTATAGCTATAACACACTTTTAAGATTAATCTGCATTACTAGCATTTTTCTTCATTACTTTATTAAATCTAGGCAACCAGTAAAATAATAAATCAAGCTCTGATTTATAACTTGCTGATTTCTAAAGTGTAATGCTCACATTGAAAATTTTACAATTGTCTCTTGGGAACCTGTCTACAATGGCTCCAGCAAAACCCTGCTTTCTTATATGTATCCTATAAAGATAGTAAGGGTATAGAAGAAAGACCACAAGATTAAGAATCAGATACCCTGGATTTTTTGTTTTAGTCTTGCCACTTATTAGCTCAAGGTAACCTTGAGAAAATCTTATAAGCTCACTGAATCTCAGTTTGTTTTTTTTTAATATGTAAAAATTGAAATATTTATCTAGCAGTCTTACAAAGGGTCTTTGTCTTTAAGGGAGAGTATCGTGAATACAAACAAGTTATATGGAATGCATTTCTTCATTGTCATTTTTGAGCTCTTTTGTTTAAAAGATTATGATTATGCTATCCCCCTCCAAAGAATTGACAGACTCAGAATGCAGATTAAAGCATATTTTTTCATTTATTTTGAGTTTTTTGGGACTATGGTTAATGCAGAAATACATATAGTTGCATAATTTCATAGGCATTTTTTTTGCCATCTCCCTGGGTGAGAGGAGGGGTGGAGGGAGGCAAGGAATTTGTAAGAATAAAAAAAAAAATTTAAAGAATGTTTTTTTTGTAAAAATGGAAGTTTGAGCCCCACCCCAATTAATCCCTGAAGGCTCTGACATCTTTATAAAATCAATAAATCAAAGGCATGCCAGGTATGAATTAGGCCTTAATTAATTTTAAAAGATCATAGAGACTTTAGGTTTTGAATGAAAACTGATAATTCAACATAGAAAACAACTTGTGATTACTAAAAGACAATCAATCATACCTCATGAGGCTGTGCATAAAAATGGCAAGCTAGTTTGGAAGCCAGTTAATTGTGTGGCAGTTAAATCCAATGGTAAAGGCCTCCTAAAAGGGAACCACTTTTCAGAAGAAAAGAGTTTCTACCCTCCCCTTCCTTTCTTTGATCATATTATCAGAAAGTACTAGTTGGAGACAATGTAAAATTAGGAGTGAAGAGAAACATACATACATGAGACAATGTCTGCCATGGTCTCAAGAAAGGTACTGATCATTAGAGTTTAGTAGAGAAAAATTGTTGTTTAGTCATTCTTATTTTTTGTGATTCTATTTGGGATTTTCTTGGCAAAGATATTGGAGTGTTTTGCTATTTCCTTCCCCAACTCATTTTACAGATGAGTAAACTGGGGCAAATAAGGTTAAGTGAGCTTCCCAGGATCACACAGTGAGCTTATGAAGTCTTTGTGATTCCAAGCCCATTACTCAATTCTCTGTGCCACCTTGCTGCCCAATAGAGAAGTACACTTAACGTGAATTTCTTGAGGACTCTTACAAAAGGAGAAGTACTTTTGTAGTACACATTTATCAAACCTATTCCTAATATGTGTACCTCATTAACCTTTGAACCTTAAATTTTGAGTCACTCCCCTCAAGGACCTTGTATGTGTAGAAGAATGTTTCCCTGATTTGAAGGGAATATTTTGTACTAACTGTTCCACCTCAGTAAATAAACTTTTCTTTTTTTATTTTACTTTTTTAAATAAAGCTTTTTATTTTCAAAACATATGCATAGATAAGTTTTCAACATTCACCCTTGCAAAACCTTGTGTTTTCATATTTTTTCTCCCTTTCTTCTCTCCATCTCCTCCTCTAGATGGCAAGTAATCCAATATATGTTAAACATGTGCAATTCTTCTATACATAGTTCTACAATTTAAGTAAACATTTCTAAAAGTTAATTAATGATATTTGTTAAAAACCAGTAGTAAACACACTGCTAAGATCTTTTGAGTGACAGGACTAGAAATGCTAGGTCTTCAGATTTTCCTCTAGAACCTAGAAGGTAATAGTAGTAGTTAGGGACTCAGCACATCAAGCAGAGCAGGCATTAGGAAAGTGGCTTTGGAAAGGGTGCTACACTGGATTTCTAAATGTCCGGCTTTTTGAGGTTCTGTTTCTTATTCTGGCGCCTGATATTTCTCTTGTTCCAAAGTCTAAGACATTAAAATAAGTGCTAAATTTGTAGTTAAAGGCATTGGGTCCAAATTCTGACTTCAATTTACTTACCTATGTGATGTTGGTTTAATTTAATGTAATCTCCTTTAGCCTCAGTTTCCTTGCCTGTTAAATAAAGCTGTTGCTCTAGATAAATTCTAAATTCTTTCCCAAATCTATCTGATCTATGATCAATTTTCCCCAATGAGCTAGTAAAGACTAAGAAGGAAGAAATACCTTTCTTTAATTTTAAAAAAGTATCAGGGCTGCCCTCCCCAACTCTGTATAATAAGAGTTTCATCTTCAGTATAAACAGCCCATCTCCCAGAGAAATGTCCAAAAAGATCAATGCCCTGGCCCTAATTCCACCTAGAAAACCTGCCAGATTCATCTTAGAGACTGAGGATCCCTCGCAGGAGGCTAGGAGAACCTAATTAAATGATCAGATAAAGTCTTGGTCTGAGTCTCTGTGTGGTAAAAGAGTCTATTACCTTCAACCTGACTGAAGGAGTCTGATAAAGTAATTAAATTAACCAGGCACAGAAAAGGGATTTCAAACAGAGGATTCTGGGAAAGGATGATCCAGGGAGCAATTCTGCAAAATGCTGGCTAGAATTCTCTGCTTCTGATTTTAGCTCCAAGGGCTGATTTTTAGGAGGAAAGGGAGGAAGCCCTGAGGGGCTGGGCAGTCAGCAGGAGTCCCAGTTTCTTTGGGCCCCCGGAAACATGCACGGGCTGGATACAGGCAAAGAAAGAGAAGAAATGTAAATTGATCACATATTCAAGCATCTATATACACAGGATGGATGTACTGCTGGCAATAAGACTTCCTCAGTCACTACATTTAGCCCAGTACTGATAGGAAAGCATCCACCCACTCTGTTTTCCCCTTCGGAACCCAAAAAACCCCCTGTTGATTTAGCCTTTGGCTCTGAACTATAACAAATCAGGTTGGGAAAACCTAAACACAAGAACATGGCTTTTTTTTTCCTTCCTCATCTTTTCCATCCCTCTTCTCTCTCCCAAGATGGTAGCAAAGTATCTCCCAAAATTTGGGGTCCATCTGTAATCTTATTGATTTTGACATTTCCTCCAATGACATTCATTGGTATCTACCGTTCATGCTTGACATTTATGCCTCTGGGACGCTAGTCTATTGTAATATTTGTGGAAAGAGGAATACAAGTATTATGAGTCAATTATCCTCGATGGTAAGAATAATATTTATTTAAAAACCTTTGTAGATCTTTTCTCAGTTTTCTGCTGTTTGTTGTCTCCTTTCCATTTCCATGCTTAAATACCATCAAAGATGACTCTGCCATTTCTGTCTCTTGCCAAGCTTTCTTTAAACTGGTTTCCCCCTCTACTGTTTTGCTCTGATTTATGAGACCATGTTGTTTATAATCATCCATCATCCTTCTCCATAAGACTTTACAAACAAGTTTACATTCATTTATATTCTAAACCAGTGTTGCCTTTGGCCTTCATTTCTTCCTGCTCAGCAAGTGAGTCAAGTGTTTGCTGACTAAGGCATTTTTGAAGCACTTTTGATCTCTTTTTTTAATGGCAGATTGATTCATATTGGTTAAACTTCTGCATCAAGTTATTATAATCAGTGTTGATGTCATTTATGCTGTCAATTACCCATTTTTCATGAGCAATAACTTGTTCAAGTAGCTCAGGATTAAATTGTTCCTAGTGCACATTGTGCCTTTCCCCTTATTATTCTTTCTTTTAGCTTTTTATTAGTTCTGATCTTTGCTCTAAGCAGTCAGTGGTCTGACTGTACTCTGACAGCTGATTCAGCTATGACACCCACATCAGTAAGAATCATTTCCTGTTTTGTTAAGATCTAATTAATTTCATTTTCCACTGCTACTCAGTATTTGATATGTTTGCTGACTATTGCATCTTTTCCTGAAGAAAGCATTCATGATGTGAAGGTAATACATGATGCATTTTATCTAAAAATAATAGCAAGCATTTATATAATGCTTTGAGGTTTGTAAAGCACTTTAAATATTTGATCCTCACAACAACTTGAAAGAGAGGATTTATTCTAATTTTTTATTCTAATTTCATTAAATGAAACATTTGTGAGATGTTTAACACCATGCCTGGCACATAGTAGGTACCTAGTAAATATTTTTTTCTTTTGCATATGAGGAAACTAAGGCAGACAGAGGTTGTGTCCAAGGGTCATATAGCTAGTAAACGTGTGAGGTTGGATTTGAACTGAGGTCCTCTATCTTGAAGTCCAGTACTCTATCCACTGAGATACCCAGTTGCCTCTCCATATCTGCCCGCCCCTCTACATGTATCTGTCTATTCTCTCCAACTCTGATTGTTCCCAAATCTGCCTGTCTATCCCTTCTATGTCCTTCTCATAGGATAGCTCAATAATTACACTGATAATTGTAAAAGGGGGATAATATATCTATCAGGCTTATTGTGAGAATTAAAAGAGATATTTTTTGAAAAGTGCTCAGCATAGTGCCTAGCACACAGTAAGTACTTAGTACATACATGTTTGTTCTCTTCCTCAAATGCCCCTCCATCATGTTTTTGTCTGCTGCCCTTCTGGCCATCCTTTGCATATCTGTGTGTTTCCTCCATCAGCTCGTGCTAACATTGTACTTTTCACTTCACAAAACCCTTTCTCCATACTCAGTGTAGTGGGTATTACAAGAATCTATTCCTATTTTACAGATAAGGACACTGCCAGATGATGAATAATTGGTTCAAAACAACGATACTTAACATCTGTATGGGCTTTGCAGTTGGCCACATTCTTTACATATTCTGTCTCCTCTGATTCTCAGAACAGACTATCAAGGCCAGGACAAATTTGCTTATCCTCATTTTACATATGAGGAAGCACAAATCAAAGAAAGTAAGTGATTTGCTCATGGTCTCACAACAAGTAAACATCAGAGGTGAGAGTTGAATCCTGGTCTTTTTGATTCCAAGGCCTTCACTTGAGAATCAGGACACCATATTGCCTTTCACACAGTCAGTAAGTTGTTGTTTAGAGACTGGCCTTTATGTGTTTCACAGAAACAGTGCCAGAATTTAAGAGTTAGAAGATGCTTCAAAGGTCTAATCTGTCTCATGCCCCCCATAAGATCCTCTCTCTAAGATCTTCCCTCCCCAGCCTTTACTTTGAGATCACTGAGATAGAATTCCCAGAGGCATCTCACTCTACTTTTTTATAGTGTAACTTGTCAAGAAAATGTTTCTTATCTTAAATTTGCTTCCAATTTTCACTCATTGATCTTAATTCTGTTCTCTGGAAGACAAAAAGAGCAAGTTATAATTCCTATTTCACACAACAGACTTTCAAATATTTGAATCTAGCTTTCCTATCTTTCTTTTTTTTAGCCAAACATCCTCTATATCTAAAACAAGTCTTTTTATAGCACGATTGTCAGGCCTTTGATTATCCTCTTGGCTCCCCCAAGTAATT
Organism: Sminthopsis crassicaudata; assembly: GCF_048593235.1. Lineage (NCBI taxonomy): Eukaryota > Metazoa > Chordata > Mammalia > Dasyuromorphia > Dasyuridae > Sminthopsis > Sminthopsis crassicaudata. The sequence goes on from NC_133620.1 coordinate 428,389,858, forward strand.
TTCAACTTAACAACATTCTTTTGAAAATATGGCAACTAAAAGTGAGCATATTACTGCAGATGTGGGCTGACAGGAAAGGGAGTGGGGATACTTTCTTGCAGGACTATTTTTCTAGTCCTGCACACACTCCTCTTAACATAACCTGAAATTTCACTAGTTTTTTGGCTTCTGTATTGGCATATTTGGAGTGTGGGGCCCACTAAGACCCCTAGATCCTTTATAGAAAATTGTTTCCTGGCCATTTTCCACTTAGAAAATTTTCACTTAGGAAATATAATTTCTGAACAAAAAATCAAGACCCTATATATGAATATCCTTTATTATGTTTCCCCTTATTAGATTCAGTCCAATGTTCAAGAAATCTAACAGTAAAACATATGTTAAGTGATTGCCAAATTACCATGTCATGTACTGGGGGAATGTCCTAAATTGTGAGAATAGAATTATATAAAATGCCACACTACTTTAATAGATCTGTGATCTTACCAATATGAGTAAACCCCTCCAGGAATACATAGGATGACCATCCATGCACTCTTGTCTTATACAATTCTTGTCCTTTTTTACTCCCTAAAGATACAAAGCCAGAAAGAGTAAACCATTCTGGACCAAAAGACCTTGTATTATGTAATTTAATCTGTTATCTTTTTGGATCCTAACTTTGCCTCCAACATATTATTTGCCCCTTTTAGCAGATTTGCAAATTTGATTAGCATGTTAATTATACCTTACTTCAAGTGTGTGTCAAAAATGCTAAATATCACAGAGCCACTGACAGATCCCTAGGACACCTCACTAAAGACCTCATGTCAACATCAAACCATTCACGACTCCTTTATTAGCCCAGTCATTTAACTAGATGAACAATATAATTCATCAATAATACAATCTAGGCAGCCAGCCCTTCAACCAGATGAATAATACAATCGCTCTAATTATATTATTACTTAGGCTACAATTCTTTTTCTTCTATGCAAGAATTGCATAAGAGATTTTTATCAAGTGCTTTGCTCAAATGAAGTAAAATATAGCTACAGAGTTCTTTTGATCTACCACTCTAGAAATTCTGCCAAAAAGGGAAATGAGCATGAGTGGCTTCTTTAGATAAAGTCATGCTGACTATTTTTAAATGAATAAGTGGGATAACCAGAAAAAGCATTTATTAGGCACTTACTATGTGCGAAGCACTGTATTAAGTGCAATGAATGTAAGTTAAAAAAAAAAAAAAGATAGTCCCTGCTCTCAAGGGGTTTCTTCTCTAATTTAGAGGGACATATAAAGCAGCAGCTTCAGGGAAAATGTCATGGATCAGAATAATAACTATATTATAGCCATTTTAAGGTGTGAAAAAGATAGTATGTGTCTCATTTGAACCTCTCAACAACCCTGGTATTATTATTATCCCCATTTTATAGATGAGGAAGCTGACACATAATGAGTGTCTGAGGCAGTATAAAAACTCTTATCTTCCTGACTCTCTCTACTTTCTTTGAAACACATAAATTCAGAGACATTTCTACTCCCAATGTTCAGATGTACTATTTGTGTCTGATCTTTGATAGAGCCTTCTGAGCTCATACTGGTCTGATCAGCTGCAGTTGGACACACTGTACCTTGATCGGACATAGTGATGTCATTTTGGTTCTCAATGAGCATGAAAGACAACAACCACATATATATTATATTATCAAGTTATTTTCTGCACCAGAAGTCCTAAAGTTGCAATTGGAGAACAGATATCAAAAGTCAGGGGTGCACCAGTTATTTAGATGACAGTGTTCAAAAATGGCAGTAGGGTAGTTGTTAAAACCTGGTGGTCCTCCATCTCAGTGCAAGATTTGTAGATAATGACTGCTAGCTCATACTGTGGCTATGAACAACCACAGTAGTTTTCCCACTTAGCTACCTCAGAGAGGGTCTTGATGGCTTGAGGGTCCTTCAGAAAGGAGTAAAGGAAAGGTAATGGGAAGGATACTCCTGCTTAAATTTCTCCCTAATTGGCCAATTCAAGTTTGTGAGAAATTGGACAGTCACTGAGGCAAAGAATAATAGTTAGGCTAAATACATCTTATATAATGATTATATCTGTTGATGATGCAAGTGTATATATATATACATATATGTTATATATATGTATATGTATGTAGTCTGTTAGAAGGGAAAAAGTTTATATTTCACTATCCCTTCTCTGGAGAAGTTATTTTTTTCCCTGTTAACCAGAGTTGATCTTTCTTTCAGTGATCTTTTAATTAGTATTATCATAATCATTTGGTATATTGTTTTCTTGGTTTTATTTGCTTCATCAGTTCATAGACCAATTCATAGAAATTTTCTAACATTTCTCTGATTTCCTCCATCATTCATTCTTACTTTGTAAAAGTATTCCATTATATTCATATGCCCTGGAGATTTTTCTTGTTGTTCCTCTAAATGATCTTTTTTTTCTGATTGCATTTTAAAATTTATTTTTAGCATTTTTTTTTTTTTTGCTGAGGCAATTGGGGTTAAGTGACTTGCCCAGGGTCACACTTCAGGGCTACCCCCACTGCACCACCTAGCTACCCCAACATTTATTTTTTTCCCCCCTGAGGCTGGGGTTAAGTGACTTTGCCCAGGGTTACACAGCTAGAAAGTGTTAAGTGTCTGAGACCAGATTTGAACTCGGGTCCTCCTGAATTCAGGGCTGGTGCTCTATCCACTGCTCCACCCAGCTGCAACATTCATTTTTTAAAGGAAAAACTTTAAATTCTGAATTTCCATCCTTCCTTCCACCCCTCCCCCACCTACTGTGAAAGCAAGAATTGTGATATCACTCATATATGTGAAAGCATGCAAAACATATCCATATTAGTCATGTTGCCAAAAAACCACCAAAGAAAGAAAAATAAAGTGAAAAAATTATGCTTCAAACTTCATTTAGATTATATCAGGTTTTTCTCTGATGGTAAAGAGAATTTTTCATCATAAGGCTTTCAGAATTATCTGGGATCATTGCATTATTTATCAGAATAGCTAAGTCATTCACAATTGATCATCATACAATATTGTCAATTCTGTGTACAATATTCTTGGATCTAAGCACGTCACTTTGCATTTAATTCCTATATATATTCCAATGTTTTTCTGAAATTATATTATTTATCATTTCTTACACACACATACAATAGTATTCCATCATAATAACATATTATGACTTGTTTAGCCATTCCCCATTTGATGGACATCCTTTCAGTTTCCAATTCTTTGCCACCACAAAAAGCTGTTATAAATATTTTTGTCAATATGGGTTCTTTTCCTTTTCCTTGAATTTCTTTGGTATACAGTAATAGTATTGCTGCATTAAAGGGATGCACAATTTTATAACCCTTTGGATAAAGCTCCAAATTGTTCTCCAAAATACTCGGATCACTTCACAACTCTACCAACAATGCAATAGTGGTCCAATTTTTCCACACCCTCTCCAATATTTGTCATTTTTTTCTGTCATATTAGACAATCTGATAGGTATGAGGTGGTACCTCAGAGTTGTTTTAATTTTCATTTCTCTAATCAAATGTGATTTATTAGAGCATTTTTAATATGAATATAGATAGTTTTGATTTTTTTCTTCCCAAAATTGCCAGTTCATATCCTTTTACCAGTCATCAATTGGGGAATGCCTCATATTCTTATAAATTTGACTCAGTTCTCTACATATTTGAGAAATGAGGTCTTTATCAAAGAAAAGTGCTATAAAAATGTTTTCCCAGTTTCCTGCTTTTCTCCTACATCTTGGCTACATTGGGTTTGTTTGCGCAAACCCTTTTTAATTTGATGTAATCAAAATTATCCATGTTATATCCCATGATCCTCTCTTATTTGGTCAAAATAGTGAGTTCTTGTCTAAAAAGCTTAAATATTTGGTTTTATTGAGTTACTGTTGTCATTTTCCATGGTGTATTGTGTACCTAATCTGTTCCATTGGTCCAGCACTCTATTTCTTAGCCAGTACCAAATTGTTTTGATGATTACTAATTTGTAATACAGTTTGAGATCTGGTACTGGTAGGCCACCTTCCTTCACATTTTTTTCATTGATTCCTTTAATATTCTTGATATTTTGTTTTTTCTGATGAATTTTGTTATTACTTTTTCTAGCTCTATAAAATAATGTTTGTTGGGTTTAGCTCAATGATTTTTTAGATTTAATTCCAGTTCCATACTTAGTAGCTAAGTTGTCTGAGTGAATCATGGAATGTTTTGGAGCTTCTGTTTCCTTTTTCTGTAGAATAGGAGATGTTAATACTTATTCTATGCATTCCCAATGCTTTGTGAGGAAAGAACTTGATAATTCTTACAGCATTTTATACCTTGATACTGTCAAAAATCTGTGACTCCCTTGGTTCAGGAACCCCTTTCACCAACTTCAGATTTATGCTTTTTATTCATAACTGAAAACATCATCACCACCAGACTCACCTTGGAGTAAGGAACTCTTCTGAACTTAGAGTCTCAAAGATCTTATGGAAGTGATCCCTCTGAAGAGTACAAGCTGTGCTAAGCCTGACCAAGCCGGAAAGGTTTCCTTCCCACTGATAGTGCTTCTGTATTAATACCTTTATGTTATTTCAGTTTTAGAGAATGAAATTAATCTGAGTCTGGAGACTGGAATCAGAAGGCAGCCTAGGAATGGACTATTCATCAGTCCACACAGGATCAGCTCAATGAAGCATGGGAATTCACAAAAGGTCTGTGATTTTGTCAGTGTGAAAACTCCCAGTGTGGAAAGTTCTTTCATCAAAGCAGAGCTCAACCCACCTATAACTTTGTAAATAAGTCCTAGGGAGTTGCTTGTGTCACATAGAAACTGTGATTTCTCAAGGTTGAATAGATAATAAGCATCAGAAGCAGAACTGGAAATCTGTGTCTTCTTTTTTATTGAAGCTTTTTATTTTCAAAACATATGCAAGAATAATTTTTCACCACTGACCCTTGCAAAACCTTGTGTTCCAATTTACTCTTCTCCTCCCTACTTCATCCCCTAGATGGCAAGTGGTCCAATATATGTTAAACATGGTAAAATATATGTAAATCCAATATAGGCATACATATTTATACAAATATCTTGCTGTACAAGAAAAATCAGATCAAAAAGGAAAAAAATGAGAAAGAAAATAAAATTCAAGCAAACAACAACAAGAGAAGTGAAAATGCTATGTTGTGATTCACACTCAGTTCTCACAGACCTCTCTCTGCATGTAGATAGCTCTCTTCATCATAAGATCATTGGAACTGGCCTGAATTATCTCATTGTTGAGAAGAAAAACGTCATTGCATAGTCTTGCTGTACAATGATTTCCTGATTCTCATTTCACTCAGCATCAGTTTATGTAAGTCTCTCCAGGCCTCTTTAAAATCCATCCTACTGATCATTTCTTAAAGAAATAATATTCTATAACATTCACATACCATAACTTATTCAGCCATTCTCCAACTGATGGGCATCCACTCAGTTTCCAGCTCTTTGCCTCTACAAAAAATGGCTGCCACAAATATTTTTGTACATATGGATCTCTTTCTTTCCTTTAAGATTTCTTTGGGAATAAACCAGTAGAAACACTGCTGGATCAAAGGGTATACACAGTTTGATATATGACTTCTTGACTGTAAGAACAGAAAAATATAAGAATCAGAACTGGAAATCTATGTCTTCTTGACTATAAGGTAAGCATTTTATCCGCTTGGCTATTCCACTTTCTACATACAAAAAGCATATTATTGATGTGTAAACAATGATTATTATTGGGAGACTGATGAGGTGTACTTGGAATCCCACTTCTGTAACTACTACCCCTGTGTGACCTTGGGTACATAATTTATTTTTTTCAGGCTTTACATTTTTTTCCTATAAAATGAGAAAGTCAGATTGACTGGTTCCTAAGATCCCTTCCAATTCTAAATCCATCATTTTATTATTATTCTACTTTTGTTCATGATAGTATTATTATTATTAAGAAGAAATTGAGGTTGAATTTCCCAAACAGAGTGATGGAAGGTTTTGTTTTACTTTCCCCCTAATTCTCTAATTAAATTATTTAACCCTTACCACAATGAACAGAATGTGCTGCTGATGAGGCCTACAGAGTGAATAAAGAACATTAGAAAATTTTCTTCCATGGCTGGAGAGGGCTGTTGATAACAAGAGGAAAAATGGAAGCAACTGAAAAAAAATGCTGTAGGGATTATCTTTGGGAATTATTTCTAGGCTTTCAGAGTAGTTTCCAGGAAATCTAATAAAAGTGGCTTCCAGTTTTGTCCTCTGCCCTGAGTTCAAATTCAGAAAGTATAATTTAGCAGGCAATTTCAGGACATATAAATAAAGAGCTTGTGTTTATAGATTGTTGTAAACATTCAAAGTGCTTTTATATCCATTATCTCAATCTTATTGGATTTTCCCAATAAGCCTCTGATACAGGCAGGTTAGATATTATCAGAGTCCTCTCCCACTCTTTAAAAGTATGTGAGTAGTAGTTGAAGCAGCAGATAAATTAATGAATGAATTTATGAATCAATAAGCTTACAATATTAAAAGAAGATATTTGCTGGTACTTTAATAAAAGCAGGGGGAAAGATCAGCAATTTTGAAATGATTCATTTTAAATTATTTTATGAATCTAAGAAAATGAGGTTAAATGTTATTTTATGACTGGTAATGATTACTTACATGATTAGAATGCTCAGAACCCTCACATTGGTCTGATCAGCCATATTTAGATACACTAGCTTCACCCTAACATAGCAATGTCATTTTGGTCTTCTTGATGAATGAATCACATCAACCAACCAACCAACTTATGTGATATCAAATAAAGTTCAAAACCAAACTAAACTTCAAACATGAACAAGGCAACATTATAACCTTGAATTTTTTTCAGAATTTTAGAGTTGGAAAGAATCTGTCATTACAGCTAGTCTCCTCCCCCCCCCAAAAAAAAAGGACTCCCAGTACAACATATCTGGTAAGTGACCATCCATCATCTTATCAAAGGATACTGTGAAAGGGGACAGCCCATTACACTATTGTGTAGCTTTAATTAGGAAAAGGTTTTCCTGATATTAAGCCTAAATTTGCCTGTTTGCCAACTATTGACATTAACTTGCACATAATCATTGTGAATTACCTTGTAAGAAGATAAAAGAAAGAAGATTATATGTTAAGAAATAGTGAGATATGCATACCTTACCACTTCTTCCTAGGTCTTGCCCAAAAAGAAAACATTTACCATACAGATAGAAGTGTGATTTTTGACAAGTTTGAGAGTAGACAGCAGTTATCTGCTGGTTTTTAAAAAAGTCAACAAGTCACCATTCACTCATGAAGTACCTACAATGTGTCAGGCTCTATGCTAAGGCTGGAAATACAAAGAAAGCTAAATGTGATGGCTGCTCCCAAGGAGCTTATAATTTAATGAGGGGAGCAATATACAAATAATTTATCATTTTTCTCAGCTCTTTAATTCCACCTGCCCTCTACCAGTTATCCTTGTGTATTTTCTTCCAAAAATCCCATTATAATATTATACTATATATATAAAAAACATAAAATACATCTCTATATCACTCCATACAGTCTAGTAGGTTTTCCTACATGGTGCTACCAATGGCCAGTGTTTTCTTCCTTTGACTCCCTCTCTCTTCTTGTTTTCCTCCATATCTTTGCTCTTCCCTCATTTATTTATCCCATCAAATCCAAGGGACACTGGATTAAACTCTGGCTCCCTGTCCCAGGCTCCACTTATTTTACTGAAATATCTCCCTTCTACACCTTTACATCTCCTTCCTTTCTGGAACAAACTGGCCCCGGATCCTTTTCCTTATCAAATACTTTCCTTCCTTCTTATCTATATGGAAATGTCTAAAATATATGTGAAAAAAGCAGAACTTTAGGTAAAGGTTGAGGGTGGGGTTATAGAATTGTAAATGATCTGCATAGAGGTAATAATTGGAACTACCTGAATACCAAGGTTAAAAATAATGATAAGAAAAGGGATCAAAAGCAGATAAAGCATCAGACCTAAAATTGAGAAAATTTGAATTGAAATCTACCCTCAGACAGCTGCTGGCTATGAAACCCTAGGAAAGTAACTTCTCTGCTTCTCCTTTGTTAAATAGAGATAACAATAGTACCTAACCTCCAGGGATGTTGTGAAAAGGGAATGAGATAATATTTTCAAAGTACTTTGCAAATTATAAAGTGATATACCTTAAAATGACATAAATGCTAATTATTATATTATCATTAATTAGGGACTTTGATCTTGGAGAAAGGTATTGAAGTAGGGTAATAAGACTCTTCCCTCTATTTCTTTTTACCTATCTCACATTAGTTCATATATGCCTCTTGACAACTGTAGGACTGCATTTTCTTATAAAATTTTTCTGAAAGGTTTGGATTATACCACTTAGGATTTCTTCCAGTACTAAAATTCTGTTTCTGAGGCCAACTTGCAGTAGAGTACTATACTACTATTACTCACCAGAGGTCGCTCTCAGCACATCCTTCTTCCCATCTTCCTTTCATTCTCCATCACCCCTTCTATTGAAAAAGATCCCCTACTGCATCTAGGGCCATCTCCAGTCATTCTGATCTATATCTTGCTATTGGTCCCAGATGGCTTCCCAGGAGAAAATGAGGCTGGTGATTTTGCATTTTACTTAAATCCAATTCACTTGCATGTCATGAATCGCCTCCCTAAAGTCATGGTCCTCGTTGAGGATGAAGGACAAACAACAGTAACTCCTTATATAAGCTCCTTTTGCTTTCTTATCTTCAGGCATCTCTGAGTTCCTATTACTCTAATCTAAGATACCTTAGAGAGGAGTCTTTGAGCAAAATCTTGAAGGAAGCCAAGAATTCTTAAAGGTGGAATTGAGGAGGAAGAACATTTCAGGCATATGGGACAGCCTGAACAAAGGCAAGGAGTTGGGAGATGGAGTTCTTTGTATGAGGAGCAACAAGAGGGACAATATGAAAAGACCATAGTCTACATGGAAGAGAATAACATGTAAGAGATTAGAAAAATAGGAAAAAACTAGAGGATGGAAAGATGGAGGATGGAAGAGTTTTAAATGCCAAATAGAGAAGTTTGTACTTGACTCCAGGGGTAATAAGAAGTCACTAGAGTTTGTTGAGGGAGGGAGAATGACACAGTATGTGGCCCATACTTTAACAAACTTTGGCAGCATGTAAAAGATAGGTTGGAGTAGGGAGAGACTTGGGACAGAGAGACCAATTAGAAAGCTATTACCATAGACTGGACATGAGTTGACATGACCTGAGCTAAGGCTGCAACTCTATAAACAACAAAGATGTGTTGGATAGCTTCACTAAGCCACAGTGCTAGTTTCTCTCCTATTTTTAACCATTTTTCATTTTTCTCTTTTTTATTCTCTTTGCTTAGGGAAATGGCACAATTCCAGCTAGTCTGGGAATGCTTTTGAAGTTATTTATTCATGTTTTCTTGGCATGGAAGTTTGATTCTGGTGAAACAGAGAGGGCAACTCTGACTCCTAAGAGACAAGAGAGTTCCATGGCATTTTCCTAAAAGTTCTTAGTATAGGGCATCTAACACTGATACTATGTATCCTATCGCTATAATTTTACTTGCTAATTTAAATAAATTATTATTTATGCAGTTTGTGGATTATCTAACCTGGTACCTCCTTGTCCTGGCTTATCAAACTTCCCTCTCCCTACTACCCATTCTAACTCCCTACTCCTTTTGGCCCTTTCCTGTTCTATAATAGTTTTGTACTGTTTTCAAATTTAAAAAATTAAGGAATCTTTTTGAGTCTAAACCAGTTAAACACTAGTGAGAAGGTATGATATAGTGGAGAGAGCCCTGATTTTGACATGTTAAGACCAAGTTTTAAATCCCTCTTTAATAAATATTATTTATGGGACTGTGGTGAATAACAAAATTTTCTGTGGCTTTAGTTTCCTTATCTGTAAAAGGAGGGAATTGGAATAGATGACTTCTGAAATCCCATCCAGCTTTAGACAATGAACCTATGAAATTTTCAATGCTTAGTCAGATTGAGTTCAGGACAATAAGGTCTCTGTGATCATGTGTCAACCTGCATCCTCTAGATGGGGTTCTCAAACTACCGAGCAGTGAGTGAGCCAGATATGGCCAGCTGAGGATGCTTATGCGACCCTAAGGGTTATGGCAAATGGGCTGAGGGGCGGAGACAGAGTGTGAGTTTTTGTTTTTACTACAGTCTGGCCCACCAACAGTCTGAGGGACAATGAAATGGCCTCCTACTTAAAAAGTTTGAGGACCACTGCTTTAGACTCATCAGCTACTAACATCAGAAGGGACTTTAGTATAACATCTCCAGGTATGATAACATCTAATAGGGTTAAAGCAGCTACCTAAGGTCTAAAGCTACAATAATACATTGAGGATTAGCTATGCATCTATCTTTATGGGAAATGATAATTTATATAGATTTTTGTTTTCTGTTTATGTTGTAATCAATTTTTTTTTGGTTAATGATAATTAGTTTTACAGCAAAGTCCTATTCTAAAGCTTCTTCTTTATGGTATAGTTATGAAACCATAACTGGTTTCTAGAAAGCTATACCAAGCAAACACAAGCTTTGGTACTGGAAAAGCTTTGAGATAGGATTCTGTGACAGGCTCATCCTTAGAGAGCCAGCCCAAGTGATGGAAGCTCATTCCCAAGCTGGCTGAATTTTTTAAGCCAGACAAGTCTCCAAAATCATCTTTTAAACTGCAAAATTGTTGGGCTCTGTGTCAGTGAAAGAAGCCACACCAAGGCAATAGTAAATTGAAAATATGAAAATATTAACCCATTCCATTATATTGTGTTTAGACTTCTCTCAGAGAACTCTCACATTTTGTCTCCCTCTCCCACCTTCATTTTATTATAGATACTGTCACTGCATAACCTACATGGGTACATATATCTAGGACAGGCCCTATAATCAAACAATAAGCTACACCCATAATTAAACAGGAGGGGAAAAGGATCCTGGGTAACATTTGGGAAACTGTGCAGTGCTTAGCACGATCCCAAATTCCTTTATGACACAAAAACCCATTTTAAAAAACACTGATGTTCTTCCCCAGATTTCTATATTATGGTTTTGAACTATGAAACAAGAATTTCCAAAGAGTCAGAAGTATAGGTACAAAAGGACAAGGAAAGAGACACAGTGGGCATAAGAAGACTATCTCATCTTACTGCTGAGGTTTTGTGTTCAAGAAGTAGTGTTAATGATATTACCCAGGAGAGAAAGAAGCCAAAGATAAGGGTTGGACAGCTCCAGCACTGCACCTGGTTGGTACTTATGGAATTAGTCAATCATCAGGTGTTTAATCAGGTTTCCACTAGGCTGCTGCTAGGAGCTGGAAAATGTTCAAAGACCTAGAGGAAAGCCTATATTGTGTTGGGTCGATACTCTATGGAAGATTTTTTGAAAGATATGGAAAATAATCACATAGGATGAGAAGTTGTGAATAGGTAGTGGTCTGTACCAATGGAAGTTACCTTTACAGATGAGATCATAAGGCTGATGAAATATTGTGGCAAACTTAGCTACAGCTAGGCCAAACTCTGCTCCTAAATGTAATTTCTTTAAAGTCTACCCCACAAATTCCAGACAGGGAGACTTCAGGAGAGGAAAGTGACTTTTTGTGAGGTTCATATTTTCAACATTCAATATATATTTATCCAGCTTGTCAGGTGCCCAGAAAGGTAGTAGGTGCCGGCAGATAAAAAAGAATTGTTACTCTCCTGCCTTGAAGGAGCTTACAATCTTGGATAGAAAAGACATAAAGGCATAAAAATTAAATAACAATGTAAGAGACAAATAGCAAGAGAGACAACGAAAGGCTTACTTTGTGTGGGGCACAGTGAAGAGTTTGTTATAGAATGGGCCTAAAGCTGCTTACACATTCTGGCTGCACAAACTCCTTTTATTACAGAGACCTCAGGCGAGGGACATAAAGGGAAATAAAGGACCCCAAATGGATCTGGCTTCAGTATGTGAGCAAGTTGTCTGAATAGAGCCCGAACACCTGTCTCCCCCAAAGACCTGCCTCCTTTTGTCTCTTTCCTTCTCTATGAACGGTGTCCCGGACTCGGCCACTACCCTGGACAGCTCCAGCATTCTCTCTTTGTTCCACCAGTGGGAAGACCATTTTTACACAAGACTAAAGGGACTCATGAGACTCTGCACCTAATCGCAAACTCCAAGAACTGCAGGAGCCGCCTCCTCAATGTCCTGATTCAGTCCCTGCGATAATTGCTGGTGACTGTTGCATCAGGTTCTCAACAAAACATACAAATACCTCAGAGACGCTCTTTTCCTCAACTCAGATTCCTGGGGCTGTGAGCAGCCGAAATCCATAGTTCAAAAGGACTCTTTTTCCTGCAGTACCTTATGGATGGCTCACTTCAAGACGGCCTCTCCTTCCAGTCCCAACCTTTGGGGAATACCTTAAGTAACTACGAAACAGCAATAGTCCAGCTAATGGGTGGGGCGGATGGACGATTCAGAGGGACCCGCTTAGGGAGACGCTAGAAACTAGGGGAGGGGAGATAGGTCAGGGGTCAAAAGCTCCTTTTTTCTCGGTCCCCGGGGCTGCAGTGGGCGGAGCTGCTGATTGAAGAGCTAGCTCCCGAGAGGGTGACGAGCGAGGGAGGGGAGCAGAAGCGGAGCGCCGGGCTGAGCGCCGGCAGTGACGGGGTTACTCGGCCCGGCGCAGTTGCGGGCTCATCTTGGGCCCGGAGAGAGAACCAGCCCTCAAACCCCGAGCAGCCGCGCCCGGCACCCCTAGTGGTCCAGGCGCAGCGCCTCGCGCCCCGCCCATCCCACCCCACTGAGGGCGCGCCTGGGCAAAGCGGAGCCGTCAGGAAAAGCCTCCGAGCTGGGAGTCCACAGCCAAGCAAAATCAGGAAGCTTCTCGGACGCCTGGGTCCCCCACCCCCGCCGCAGCAGAGCCTCCACCTGAGAGGCTACTTTGCCGGACCACCTTCACTTCCTCTCACCCTCCGCTTTGGCCAACCCCCCCTCACTTTCTCTCCCCGACAAACGTCGCCCCCCCTCCCCCCGCCCCGACATGGGCCGAGGCTTGGATGGCAAGGCCCCCGTTGCGGCTGGATCCCAGGGCCCCGGCGCTGGGGCGCTCCGCTGAGGCCGCCCCCCACCCGCGGCGCAGCCTCCAGGACTAAGCGCCGGGTGCCAGCGCTCTGCTCTCCCACAGATCCATCCGGACAATCCGCGGAGGGCGCCCCAAGCTCCGGTCAGCGCTGCTGCCCCGCCCCTTCTCACAGCTCGGCGCAGGACGCCCCGTCGGACTCCCCCGCCCGCCCGGCTCCGGCCCCCGCAGCGCTGCACCCAGACGCCACCTCCCGGAATCCCACTCGCAGTCCGCGCCACGGACCCAGGGGCCCGGGGCTCGCCAGGTCCTACCCTCACCGGCTTGTTTTCCTCCTGCAGGCGCCGCCGCCTCGCCCAGCGCAGCCCCTCCCCCGCCCCTCCCCCCTCTCTGCGCCGGATTTATGAATGGGGGGAAGAGGCCACATGCCGCCACCGCCGGGGCCGCCGCCGCCGCCGCCGCTGCCTCGTGTTGACCAGGAGCAGTCAGGGCAGGCGGAGCCGCTGCCGTGAGAGCATCGACCCGGCTCGGCAGCCTCTGCCGCGAGGACTTGTTGCTGCTGCGCTACCGCTGCCCCCGCTGCCCCCACCGGCGCCTCCTCGGCCGCCCGCGGTCCTGCTCCGGGCTTGGAAGGAGGCGCTCCCGGCCTGGGTCCGGGTCTGGCTGCCAGAGTGCGGCTCCGGCTCCGCGAGCTGCGGGAGTGAGGCTTCCCCGGCTGTGTGCGCGCGTCCCCGGCCCTCGCTGGTGCGGCTCCGGACGCTTCTCGTCCTTTGCGGGGGGGTGGAGGGTGTCGCGGGGCGTGCGTGTGTGAGTGCGCCCCTGTGGGGTGAGGGAAGGAGGGCGTGTGCGAGTGTGAGTGTGTTAGCGCGGGTGAGTGTGAGTGTCTGGGTCTGTGTACGTGCTCGCGCGTGCCCCTACCTCCCTGTGTCCCTTGTTCTGGCCCTCAGTTTTCCTCTTCCCGCTTCCCCCTCCTGCCGCCTGGCTCCCCCTCCCTTCTCCTCTCCCTCCCTCCCTCCTTCCTCCTCTCTCCCTCTCCCTGGCTGCTCTGCCTCCCCAAAGCCCCAACCACCTGTGCATCCGAGAAACCTAACTCCTTTCCTCGGAGCCTCGGGGAGTTGTGCCCCGGGGGGGAGGCAGGGGCAGAGGCGCTCGCCGGGAGGGGCTGCCCGCCTCTCTCTTCCTCCTCCCTTCCCTGCACCCCCCCCCCCGTGTCCCCTCCTCTCCTCCGCCCCCCCCCCCCTCAGTCTGACGCTGCCTCCTCAGGAAGGGTGTTTAGAGGGCAGCGGCCGCCCCAAGCCGGAGCCCCGCAGCGCTTCTTATGATCAGCTCGGTGTGTGTGTCCTCCTACCGCGGGCGTAAGTCGGGGAACAAGCCTCCGTCCAAAACATGTCTGAAGGAAGAAATGGCCAAGGGCGAGGCGTCGGAGAAGATCATTATCAACGTGGGCGGCACGCGACATGAGACCTACCGCAGCACCCTGCGGACCCTGCCCGGCACCCGCCTCGCCTGGCTGGCGGACCCCGACGGAGGGGGCCGGCAGGAGCAGGATGCGGGCGGCGGCCGCGCGGGGAGCAGCAGCACCTGCGGCGGCGGCGGCGGCGGCAGCGAGTTCTTCTTTGACCGGCACCCGGGCGTCTTTGCCTATGTCCTTAACTACTACCGCACCGGCAAGCTGCACTGCCCCGCAGACGTGTGCGGCCCGCTGTTCGAGGAGGAGCTCACCTTCTGGGGCATCGACGAGACCGACGTGGAGCCCTGCTGCTGGATGACCTACCGCCAGCACCGAGACGCCGAGGAGGCGCTGGACATCTTCGAGAGCCCCGACGGCGGCCCCGCAGCCGGGGAGGAGGCCGGGGAGGACGAGCGGGAGCTGGCCCTGCAGAGGCTGGGCCCTCACGAGGGAGGCGGTGGAGCGGGCCCCGGGGGCGCGGGCACCTGCAAAGGGTGGCAGCCGCGGATGTGGGCGCTCTTCGAGGATCCCTATTCGTCTCGAGCTGCCAGGGTGAGTAGCTGCCTCAGCCTTTCTCCTCAGGTGCACCCCTCACCAGAGACATCCGGGAGATGCTTGCGATGAGTTGTGATGTAGGGGAAGTTAGATTCGGAACTAAGGCCCGGACCCCTCCCCGGTGACCCGGGACTCTTTAACCTCCCCCCCCCCCTTCAGCTTATTCACCTCTTTACACACTTTCCTGGAAGACACATGCACCTGTACCTTTTCTTTCCCATCTTAGACGCTGGCCATGACTCGTTCTCCCCCCACCTTCCCCTAATCCCTAAAAGTAGCTGTGTCCCCATCCCACCTGCGTGTCCTGGCCTGCTCCCCATTCTGGGACCATTTAAGGGTGTTCCCTTGGCTTTTGCCCAAATGGAAGCCTTCAGACGTGCTGTCTAACTGCTTCTGGCACTCCTTCAGTGCAAAACTCCTCCACCTGATGGAGGTACGTACTCTATGGCTCCCGCACACGTAGGTGCCCACAGACCCGGCTAGACCGCCATATCGTGATTTATTTCTTCTTAGGTTAGGAAAGAGTGGAAAACAAGGGCAGGGCAGGGTTGGAAGTGGAGCAGAGAGGAGATGGGCTAGGTCTGAGCTTGTTTTCTGACCTTTAGGAAAGCTGCTTAGAGAAGCCTAGAATTTCAGATCAATCTCTGACCCCCGATTTCACTGGTCTCAGCCTCATTGGGGCTTAGAAAGAGTGCCCACCTTGCCTGACCCCAGATGACTTGGGCAGAAACTGGGCTGTCCTTTAGGCAGCAGACTTGGATGCAGTTCTGGTGCTTCATGCCTATTCATGGCCCTGTGTGTATGTGTGTGTGTGTGTGTGTGTGTGTGTGTGTGAGTGTGAGTGTGTGTGTGAGTGCGTGTGTGTGAGTGTGTGTGTGAGGGTGTGTGTGTGTTGGCACACACAAGTGTATATGCATACATGTACACACACACTCAACCTAGAGAGAGGAAAACGGGGAAGACTTCTCCCCACACATGTATATTTATGTGACTAAAATTTTAAAAACAGGGATAGGATGGAGTTTGGCCCTCAAAATAACTGCAGTCATGTATGAGGCAGAGACCCCTACCCGACCAGTGATACCCTTAGCCCAGGGTCTCCTCAGCTGTGATTCTACATAAAACACTAGTGGATTATCTCTCCTTCCACCACGGCCCCTCACTTCAGCACAGAACAGGGTACCTCGTATATATATGGTCAGTGGACTTTTAATGCTTGCTGAATTGAATTGGGGAAAAGCAAAGTGCTTCCTTCTGGGAGTAGTCGGTCACCTAAGACGTTCCAGGTTGCTTTATTGAGTGTTGTGAGGCAGCCATCTTCCCCCACTGCATCCTATGCCCAGTACCTCAACCTAGTTGCTGAAAAGTTCCCTTTCCCCAATCTGGGGAGAAGAGAGCAGAGCAGAAGCAGGGTATGAGATGGGACTGAAGGTAATGGGGGGGGATTGAGCTGGTATCCTAACTGAAGGAAGTATCCTTTCTCAGAAGGAAGGGAGGGCCAGGGCCAGAGGGCAGTCCCCCAGCCTGTGACAGGGTGACAGCAGGGACTCATGGCCCAAAAACAAAGTGTTGTGTGAGTTGGTTTCTCCCTTGAGCAAACCAGAGCCCAGGATTAAGGGAAGAACATCTGTTGAGGGTATTTGGGCATCCTGGAGTCTGTGCAATTGCCTATTCCTCCATCCTGGCCTTTCTCACAGCTGGTTACACAAGTTCCTTGACTAAGGCACCGAGACACTACAGTTAGATCATTCACCTGCACTAATGATGAGAGACAGGGGCAAGCATAACTCCACAAAGTAAGATAATCCTCCTGATGACCTCCATTTGGGTCAGGGTCCAGAAGTAGAGATGAAGAGGCAAGAGGATTATGAATGATGGGAGCTTGGCTATGACTGAAGTAGTGGGGAGGCAGCTGAAGAGATAGGAAGCTGGTGAGCTGAACAAAGGATCCTAGATTCAGTCCATTCATAAGCTTATAGTCAAGATGCCCCACTTTCAGCAAGCTGAGGCCTTTGGGGGTTTCTAAGATTCTTCCCTCCAGGAATACGCCTTTCCCTGTGATGGTATCTGTGTCCCAAGCTCTTGGATTAGACTTTTTGTTTGAATACTATTGGCTCCAGCTCGGGGCCCAGCCATAGAGTTTTCTATAGGAGAGATAAGCTTGAAATAGCTCTTCTGAATTGCTCAGAATCCCAAAGCAGAACTAAGTTTCTTTGACATTCAGTCCTATGTATGGTCATGGACACCAGTTAGAATGGACTAGAGTGGGGCCTATTTACCTTGATCCAAAACTTGAAATGAACATATCTGGGGTTTAAGTATCCCAGTTGGGGTGAGGGTGCCCCTGGGGACTTATAGTCAGTGACCACTTGGAAATTAATAACTGACATTCATATGGTGTTTTAAAGCTTGAAAAAGGACTCTGCAAATATTATCTTACTGAGATGGAGGGTGACCTGAGAGAAACAGGGATGTATAAAACCCTTCCAGAGCTTGTATCTACACCATTGTAGTGGGAAAATGTAATCATGTAGCATTCGGAACTGGAAGGGACCTCACTACTAGATTTGGGAGTCAGAAGACCTGCTACTGCCCACCTGTGTGACCTTCAGTAGATCTAAGACTTAGTTGCTGTATCTGTAAATTGAGGATGATCCTGGTACAACTTCTTCATAGTTATGTAAAGAATCATAGTTTTAAAACGGGAAGGGACCTAGAAGTCATCCGGTCCCACTACCCATTTTACAG
This sequence comes from Sminthopsis crassicaudata, assembly GCF_048593235.1. Classification (NCBI taxonomy): domain Eukaryota; kingdom Metazoa; phylum Chordata; class Mammalia; order Dasyuromorphia; family Dasyuridae; genus Sminthopsis; species Sminthopsis crassicaudata. The sequence goes on from NC_133620.1 coordinate 428,407,778, forward strand.
ATATGATAAATGAACCCTAGAAAAATAAAGTAATTTACCAAATTTACCAAAGGTCACAGAAGTTGAAACATACAACTTTTATCTCCCAATCGAATGCCCCTTTCATTGGTTTATGCTTGGAAAAATTCTATAAATGTCACTAAGGATATGCTGGGAAACAAGGAGAGCAGAACAAGCATTTATTAAGTACCTACTATATTCCAGACTCTATGCTAAGCACTTTAAAAATATAATCTTATTTTTATGGAGAGAGGGAGGCAGTTGGGGCCAATTGACTTGCTAGCGTCCGAGACCAGATCTAAACCTGATCTGAAGGATAGTGCGTCATCTATTGGACCACTTACCTGCCCCTATTATTATCTCATTTGATCTTCACAACATTGTCTCCATTATTATTGTCTCCATTTTACAGTTGAGATAACTGAGGCAGGCAGAGATAACGTAACTTGCCCAGGTAACACTTGAACTCAGGTCCTTCCCAAATCAAAACCCAGTGTTCTGTATACTGGAGCACTTAGCTGCCAAGGGAGGAAAGTCCAAACGTCTCCTTCTGAATAAATTTCTTAACATTGGTATTTAGGACCTTGAGTTTGGGAACTTTAGGCAAAAATCAGGTCTAATGTGGGGATTTGTGGGGTAAAATTCAAGAGCCCAAAGCTATTAGGGAGAGAAGGGACAGACTTTTCAGACCCCCAGAAAGCAGGCAAGTTTCCCAGTCATTGAAGAAGTAGATTATAATAGCAGCAAAATAGAAATAAATTAAAATCAAACAAAGCTGGTTTTGGGAGCCTGTTGCTTGGCTACAGGCCTGGGTCCCATGTAAGTTCAAATCCAACTAGATGCCTCATTCTTGGAGATTTGTCACCTTCAAGGTGCTTCTGGAGTACAGCTTGAGAACATGGCAATTGCCTCAGCTCTTGCCTGCTCTATCCTAGGCAGTGGTAATGCTAGTCTGGCCCTTGGTGAGACTGCCACATCCCTGATTGTTGCCCAAAGGCAAGTAAGAATATTTCCTGGTGTAGAGGACCAGAGTTAAATTAATGGTGATTTTGATTGAGCTGCCCAAACCAAGTAACCAGAACCCCCTCCCTGGGGCCAAAAATAACTGCATCCAATTTTCAGTGGGGCCTTATAAAGTCACAGAAGAATAGGATGTCAGAGCCACTGGGGATCTGAAGAATGAACACAGTTTTTGATGGCGCCCTGGGGCAAGGACTAAGATTAATAGTGAAAGTCAGAATTGTAAGGAAACTTAGAGGTCACTTAAACCAGCTGTAATTTAGAGGTCAAATGATGTTCCCAAGGTCACTAGTCAATTTGGAGCACAAAAAGGATTATATCCTAGGTTTCTTGACTTCCCACTATCCGACCTTGCTCTTTTTTTTTTTTTTTTTTTTTTTTTAAACTGTAATGATTTCTAAATAAGCCCCTCTGGACAGATGGAATAAGCCCCTTTGTGGGGTAATAGAAGAATGATGTTTCTGGCTATGAAAATTGTTAGTAGAATTGCTCTCTCCTGTCCTTTTGGTGGATGTCAGAGTGGACAATGGGTTCACGCAGGTGGGTACTGCTCTCCCAGCCAGAAGAAAGGAGGAGGACAATAGCAGGGCCAGATTGGGTAGCCTTGGCAGGGCTGTGGTTGGGTTCTGACACACCAGGGTTCTGGTATGGAGAAGGCTGATAGGGTCTGGTCCAAGAACCACTTTGAAGGCACTAATGTTTTCCCAGGCAGAGATGGAGGTGCTTCTGCATTTGGGGGCTATAATTGAATGCATGGCTTTCTCCTATTCAAGTAATTCCTCCTGAGTAGTCAGAAAGAATCAGGGAAATGGTTCTTTTCATCCTCTTTTTCAATCTCTTCCCAAGCTCATTGTTATTCAGTTCCCTATGCCCCTCTCTCCCTGCCAACTTCACTCTGAGAGTTGCCTCCTACAAAGCCAGGGTACAATCTGAGCTCAGATCAGAGACGGGAAGAAGGCTGGAAATGGGAGTTATGGAGGAGGTGACAGAAAGAGCAGTGAAAGACACCCAGCAATAGTGTTTGCCCTCAAAAGAAGTGGAATCAAATAAAACAATCAGAATGCCACTTGCCTGTCCACCTTAAGGCCCTCGATCTTGCTCCAGGAGGACTATCCTTCTTAGAATGATGCCTGGGACTTAGAAGGATTCAGGGATCTGCTACAGAACAGAGACATGACAGATCTCAGCCTGGTTCTTGACCCTGCTGGACTTTCGCAGCTGCCCAATCTCTGTCAGAAAAACCAAAACTCTGAAAGACTGTGAGGGGATCTCAAGAGAGAGTGCCCAGATCTCCTGGGCCCTCTTCCTGGCTCCCTTAAGGCAAAGGAAGAAGCCCGAGTTCTCTGTTCCAGCCTCAAGCAATTTCCTAACAAAGTCTTCTGTTTTTGTTTTTCTCTCTCCTTTCTCTAAACAGACTAACGTTTGCTTTTGAACATCTTGTTTCTGGGACAATGAGGTGTTTGTGCTGTTTTTTGAATTTTTTGAGGGTTTTTTTTTGTTGTTTTTTTTTTTTACTGGGGAGGGTGTTGGGAGTAGGTTAAAGAAAATACATTTAGACTATATTGAAAAGTGGAGAGTAGAGAATAAGAAATCTGGGTGTCTGTGGGCTTCATTTTCCCTATCCCTTATCTTCTTGGGGTTTGGAAGAGGGATGAAGGGTAGGGTGGCTAGAGCCTGAGACCCAGTGCACCATTTTTTGGCTTCAAAACACAAAAGGAGCCAGTTAGCATTCGACCTCTTGGTAGTCTTGTCTAGTTAACCCTGCACAGGTGGTCACACTTAGGATGATCAAAGGATTGGCTTACTTCAGGGAGACTCAGCCTCTGGGATTTTTCAGGGGAAAGTAATGGACACCATGATCTGATCTGACTTGGATATTTTGGAGTGTTGACACTTTTCATTGAATCTTCCCAGGTTCCAAGCCCAACACAAACTATCTTTAAGGGTCCCTAATGCCAGCCTTGAATAAGATGCCAGACAGTAGGCTAAGCTTGGACAGATGTAGCCCCTTCCCTGGGCTGACGAGAAATGATGGCAGAGAGTTGGAATTTCACACCGAAGATTACCCTGGAGCACAGCTGCAAATGGAGCCCTGGTATCTGAGAGTAATCTCTCTCCTGAGCCCCTGGGCCCAGTTTTCCCAGGGACCATTTTCTACTATGAGGTTGCTGGGGAACATTGCCATTTGTCACTGGAGGGGAAACCCCTATACCAAAGTCTCATATAGAAAGGACTTCTGTCTGACCTTGACTGTCTCCTTGGACCAGAGGGATCTCTTTGACATTCATCATTAGTTTTTCTTTTCATGGCACGGGCAATTGATCTACATTAGGAACAAGCATTTCAGAGTTAGGGTAAAGATCAAGGCTCCAAAACTGGAAGGAGACTTAGGCCAATCTCTTGGACCTCAGTTTTCTCATCTGCCAATTTTTTAAGGTGACGTCCAACTTCAAAATATTATAATTCTATGGTTCCCTTCCTTCTTCCTCCCTCTCTGCATAGCTCTGTCCCCATATTGGATATCTGGACACATTCAGGGTGCTCCAGGACATACAAGGTTGGTGGAAATAGCTTAATGTGAAAGGTTTCTGTCAGATGTTATGCATCAAGAGGGGAAACTGAGAATTCAGACTTGGTGACTGAAAAGGAATACCTTGAGGAGATTCTGATAGAAATGTGAGGTGACCTATCCCAAATCCAATGGCACCCATCTACATGTTTCTAATTGCTTTGTTTCTGTGGGATCTGCAGATGGAAAAAAAAAGCTCACTATTCAAACATTGTCGCATTCTGAAACTGAGCAGTCCTATCCCCAACCCCCATCTCCTGGAGTTCTGGGAAATGAGGTTCTATTTCTCATCTTCCCTGTCTGACAGGGGAGACAATATAAGGAGCATCAGTAGGTGTCTCTAACCCAGTTTGAGTTTACAGCAACCTGTTTCCTGGTATAATAAAAAGCCCATCAGAACCAGACATCATTGCCTTTGCCAAAAACCAATTTTTTTTTGAGGGAGTTACTATGTGAGCTTATGGCAAATCAGTTCATCCCTCTGGATCTCATTTCTTTGTCTATAAAGTGAGGAGATGGGGCTAGATGTGGTAGTCCATGCCTGTTGTCCCGGCTATCCCAGGGAAGCCAAGGCTGGTAAATGGATTAAGTTTGGGAGTTCTGAGCTGCAGCAGATTCAGTGTGCACACTAACTTTAGCATCATATAGGGAGCCCTGCCTATCCCACACCCCACTGCTTCACTGATCCTTTCTTCTATTAGGGAGTAGGAAGTCCCTGGGCTGCTTAAAGAAGGACAACCCAGTTCGAGACAGAAACAGACAAATTAAAGCTGGTCAGAAGTGGGCTTGAGTCTAGAGTAGTCTCTGCATTTCCAGTATAGGTGAAAGACTCTCTCAAATCAATAAATACATGGATAGATAAATACATATAGAAAACATTTATCTTGTGTATATGTATAAATATATGTACATAAACATACATGTTTAAGTGTGTGTATTTGTATAGTGAGAGGGTTGAACTATCTAGATTCTAGATCTGGCTGGAACCCTTAGAGACAATCACTTCTCTCATCCTGAGATTCTTTGGTCTTTGTTCAGCCTGATAAATATCTATTAAAAACATATCCTATGTGCAAGGTATGAAACTGACTCTAAAGACAAATGAGAATTGCTCTCTGCCCTCAGGGAGCTTACAGTAGCACCATATGGAAGACGAGTATATAATCATGGTACAGATTAAGAACCTAATGATGTCCTAAGAGAGATATGGGCAGGGTACTCTTGTGGAAACATTACACACACACACACACACACATCCCTAGGTCCCACTGAACTCAATTTTTTAAGCCTTTCCAGAAATATAAAAAGGGTCTTCCTGCCCTATCAAATCTTCAAGATCAGAAAAGTTCAGTTCAGGTTTCCTCCCATCCTTCTAGTTTGACTTTTCTAGCTCCCATCAATACTTTTGAGGACAAACTAGGAGAACTGAAAGAGACCTAGTTATTTGTGCCTGGAAGCATCTGGCCAAGTATCTTGGCTGATGAGCTGAGTAATAGATAGCAAAGAGGGGAGGAGAAACACGTCACTCAGTGTCAATGGGCAGTGTGGGGCTGTTCTTAATTGAAGACTGGATGGACATAAAGGGTTTTGATCTTTAAACCAACCCTGCTTCTTCCCAGGATGTAGGGACTGCTTCTGGAGGAGAGTGAAGGTGCAGCCAAAAACACCCCTTAGGCTGGGAATAAATGGAATCCTCACCATTGCTCATGAAACTAGATACAAAATCACTCAGTCATTTTAGAAAATAAAAGTACCTGATCAGCCTTGCATGAGAAATAGTTAATTTTGCAGGTACACTGGATACTGGACTGTGGATATGAGTCAAGAATTTCTTGAAACCCCAGCCCCTGGGATTCATAGGCTGTTGAACCCCAATGGGTTGCTTTCCCCTAGGGCTTCCTGTAGAGGCAGTGATATAGATGGGGAAGATACCAGCTGTGGAATCAGATCAGAATTTGAATCTTACCTTTACCATATACTCTTTGTGATCTTGATCTTGCCACTTCTATCTATTTGAACGTCCATTTCCTTCTCTGTGATTTAATTCAACAAACTTTTATTAAATACTCAGAATGGGAGAGCCAGCTAGCCTTGGAAGCAGGAAGCCTTGAGTTCCAGGCTAGTCTCTCTCACATGTCAGCTGGGAGCCTGGGGGGAGGAAGCAAACCCTTCCGTGCATCCAGTTCGGCTCTCTAAGGCTACAGGTTACAGGAAAAAAAAAAGTTCTCTTACTACTAATAACACTATTATTATAATATTATCATATAATACTAACAGTACCATAGTGCTTTAAGTTTTACAAAGCTCTTTACCCATGTCCTCTCATTTGATCTTCACCACAAACTTCAGTGCTATTATTATTCCCATTTTACAGATGAAGAAATACAGGCTGAGAGATCTTCAGGACTTTTTCCCGGAGTCACACCAGTAATAAGTAAGGGTCTGGGGTAAGATTCAGTCTTCCAGAATTGGCTCATCCAACATGACACTTGGTTGCTTGAGATGAAGAGGGGTTTCCATACAACAATGAAATCCCAGCTTCAGACTATTACTTACTAGGATTAAGGACACAAAGATGATATAAAGCTATGTCTGTCCCTCAGAAATTTAATTCATCAGAGAGAACTTTATTGTCGTCTTACAGGACAGAGGTGGAGTGATACCTGTCAAGCTTATGGCATTTTGTGGGGATCAGACAAAATGAAGCATATGAATGAAGCATATGAATGTACTTTCTACAATCTACAGTGCTTTGTGTGCAGAGATATTAGAATAATAAGTTGCAATTCCATGATGCTTTTCTTCCCAGGAACCCTGCAGGGTAGGGCAAATACAGAATGCTCATTTGACAGATGAGGAAATCAGCTTCAAAGAACTCTGTGATCCTGTAGGGGCAGAACTGGTGTCTCCACCCAGGTTTCCCGACTCTAGGTCCCTCAGACCACAGGAGAGAAGATGGTCCCTGCTTAGAAACTGCTGAAAGTGCTTAGGCTGAGAAGGAAAACAATGCATTATGTTCCTAAGGGGAGAGGAAGAGGCAGATAAGAAGAAAACTAGCATTCCAGATGTTGTGGGGAGAGGAGTATGTTCTGTTGTTTTGGGGTTAGACAAGCTGGAGTGATTTCCCTTGGTTGAACCAATGAGGTACCTAAGATAGAAGAATGGTTTAGTAGAAGAAAAGAAAAAAATCTATAGATTGGAATGAGAAGCTTGAATTCCAAATCTTATTTTTTTAAAATTAAAGCTTTTTATTTTCAAAATATATACATGGATCGCTTTTGACTTTTCAAAACCCTACAAAACCCTGTGTTCTAATTTTTCCCTCCCTTCCTCCCACTCCCTCCCCCAATCAGCAAGTGATCCAATATATGTTAAATATGTGCATTGAATTCATATCTCAACTACCTGCATGACTTCAAGCAACTCTGGGTGCCTCAGTTACTTCAGCTGTAAAATGGATACAGTAAAATGAGTAGCCTAATTCTCAGGGATTTGTATGGCATAGAAGAAATGATTACATTAGAAATATTTTGGGGGAAAAAAAGCAAAAGGTTGTATACAAGTGCTAATACAAACCGGACGGTTAGATGTCATAGTGGATAGAGCACCAGGCCTGAATTCAAATCCAGCTTCATTCACTTACTAGCTAAGTGATCCTGGGCAAGTCACTTAACCCTGTTTGCCTCATTTTTCTCATCTGTTAAATGAGTTGGAGAAGGAAATGGCAAACCACTCTAGTATCTCTGCCAAGAAAACCCCAAATGGGTTTATGAAGAATAGGACACAACTGAAAAACAATTGAACAGCATTTCATTACAATAGAAAAAGTAATTTTCAGGGCCCTAGGCAAGCCATGGCCATTTACTGTGAGCTTGATATTGTTGGTTTTGCAAGCTCCTTTTGATAACGACCTAGCTCTGATCAGAAACACAGAAGATTTGTCTTTGTCCCTGTAAAGAAACTGAGGCTTAAAAAAGAACAAAAGGGTTCTTTCTTTCCTTTCCTCCCCCCTTGCTTTATGCTGAACTCAGCCTCTTGGCTTCTCTATCTGCACTTGGTTTTTTCCAAATTACTAATTAACTTAAAGCTTTGGCTCCCAGATGAGCCAACTTCCCCACTCAGGAAGCAGTAGCATCCCATCACCCATTTGTTTCCATAGCTGTGCAATACCCACAGATAGAGGCTCAGTCTCAGCCATCTCCAAGAGACCAGCTTTAGTGTTTTCTGCCCATTTTTCTAGTGAGCAAAGAGCGGAGCAAGGAAGCTAATGTCAACTCTGGATAAAACAGAACCAAGTTCTTCTGACCCTTTCTCTTTCTTTGGTAGCAATCCCTTCTCCCCTTGTCCCCCCACATACACATCCATACATATCTTAATCTCATGGTACTCTTGTGTTCTCTCCTTCCCAGGAGCAAAACCTGTTCTCAGGAAAGGGCCAATAGATCATTATAAATAAATGAAAAGATGCAAAATTATCCTTCCCAGGAACAAGGTGAGGTAGTGAAAGGAATGCTTGCCTTAGAGGAAGTGAGTCCAAATGCTTTCTCTGCTACTGAGGGACAAATCATAGCTTCAGTGGGCTTCAGTTCCTTAATTTGTTAAATGAAGGAGTTAGATTAGCTCTAAATAGAGCTCTAAATATATGATCCCCAATCAATCATTTATTAAGTGGCTACTATGTGCTAAGTACAAAAAGAAGCAAAAGATAGTCCCTTGGGCTCAAGGAGTTTACAAGAACATGCATTTTATTTTTCTTTTTATTTCAATAATAATTTTTTATTTTCAAAATTCAAAATTAGTTTTCAACATTCATCCTTGTAAAACCTTGTGTTCCAAATTTTTCTCCTTCCCTTCCCCCTTCCCTTCTCCCCTAGAAAGCAAGTAATCCAGTATAAGTTAAACATGTGCAACTCTTCTAAACATATTTCCACATTTACCAAAACATTTGCATTTTAGCAAGGCAAAAATGTGACTATTAAATTTCAGTTATCTGTGAGTAGGGTGGCAAAGCTATTCTAGTAGCAAGGTTCCCTCACATATCTGAAGTTTTACTACTTGACAACTGCCCATCCTGCTCACCTGTAAAGCCTTAGAGACAGGACCTTTCCTTATCTTAACTGACACCTATCCTGCTCATCCTCATTCCCAAGAATTGTGGGTCCTCAGCCAAATGCTCCTGGATCTCCATCTTCCTTCTGAAAGCATCATCATGTGGTACACTCATTGACCTTGGGGTCTCAGGAGACACAACCCAGCCAGTGTCCCATACTTTCCCTGATCGCTCCCCTGCACCCCAGCTGCCTATAGAATCTGTCAATAAGCATTGATTTTGCCAGGTCACAGTGCCAAGGACAGGATACAGACGAAAAACAGAAACAGCCCCTGCCTCCAAGGAGTTTTTGATCTAGGGGGTGAGAGACAGCACAAACGAATCATCTACAGAGTAGTTAGAGGGATCCTCTACAGACTAGAAAGGGTGATAGTATATGAGCTGGGACAGGGATGGGACCAAGATGGGACCAGTCTCTGAAAGGGAGGTGGCCTTCAAGCTGACAGTGAAAGAGCTATGGGTTCTAAGAATGGAAGGTTAGGAAGGAGTGTTCCAAGTGTGGAGAATGGCCAGCACAAAAGCAGAGAGACAGGAGATGGGCTTTTCTTGTGTGTGGAACAGGGGTTAGGCTAAGATGATTGATCACAGCACGCACAAAGGGGGAAGAATGTAAGATTGGAAGGGCAAGAAGGGGTCAGCTTGTAATGAGTTTTAAATGGCAAACAGAAGACTTTATATTTGATCCTGGGGCCATAGGGCTTATTGAGCAGGACAGTAACATGGTCAGCCCTGTGCTTCAGGAAAATCACTGGCAACTGAGCTGATGATGGATTAGGGCAGCGAGAGACCAATGAAAATCCCAGTGCAACAGTTCTAGAGAGAGGTAATGAACTGGGGAGTGGCATTGGGAGCCAAGGGAAGGCGGGAGGAGTGTCCAAGATGCAGAGAAAAATTCTAAGGTTTGATGACTGATTGGATTGTGGGGTGGGTCAGAGCTGTGAAGTCTTTGAATCTGAGTGACAGGAAGGAGGATAGCACCCCTGACAGTAATAGGAAAGTTCAGCAGAGGGGAGGGTTGGGGGATAAAGATAATCGGTCCTGTTTTAGAAAAATATTTGTCCCACAGGCGCCAGTCTGGCTTCTCTACAGGACAGGGGGAGAAAGTCATTGCCCAATAGGAAAACCTATGCCAGAGAGGTAGGTTGTGATACTGGAAGCCCTGAAGCTTCTCACTTGCCTTTCTGGCTCAAGGGAAAGTCAAGAGTCTCCAGGGATCTAATTCAGGGGCAGGAGCCTGCAGCAAATAGCGTTTCATGTTCTGCTAGTCTGAGGCATCTTATGTCTTACAGTCTCAACAGCCTATGATTCTCCTCTCTAATCATAGACCTCTGTGCCTTCAACTCCAAAATTCTCAGAAGCTCAATCGGGAGGCAGTAGAAAGAATTGATTTGAACTCAAAAGACTTGGGTTTGAATGATTCTGATGGGCCAGTCAATTTCCTGTTCTGGATCTCATTATCTTCACCAATAAGTTTTAAGGTCCCTTTAGTTTTTTTTTTTTGTTTTTTTTTAGGGGGATGGGGCAATTGGGGTTAAATAACTTGCCCAAGATCACACAGCTAAGTGTCTGAGGTTGGATTTGAACTCAGGTCCTCTTTCCACTAAGTCATCTTGTTGCCTCTTCACCTCTAAATATTATGAGCTTTAAGGACCCTTGATTCAAAATGCAACAGGATTTGAGTCCTTGTTCTGCCATTTCAAATCACTTTGGCTATGGGAGCAAGTCATTTAACTTAGCACAATATTTGGTGTGTAGCAGGCAGTTAAATGTTTATTGAATTGAATTGAATTGGACTTGTCTGAACTTCCATTTCCTCATCTGTAAAATGGGGATAGAAATCGAGGATGACCCAATGATAGAATGCCAATATCAGAGCCATGGAAGATGTGACTTCAAATCCTACATCCTACATCTGACTGTGTGAGTGATTCTGGGCAAATCACTCAAGCTCTCAGTCTTCCCACCCTGAGAACTCTGGAAACCCTAAGTTTTAAGCAATTTCTTCTCTTCATTGGTGGGGAAATTTTCCTCACTAAGTGTTCTCTACACCAATTTAAACCCCTCCTCCCCCCAAATGGCAATAATGATACCCACCCCTACCTATCTCACAGGATTGTGGTTAGGATCTAATGAGATCACTTTATAAGGCAGAGAATGGCATCGAAACATCAACTATTACGATTATCGAGGAGTTTCTGAATGAAGGTGACATCCTCCTATCCACCCACCTCCCTACCTCAGCCCCCTCCAGTCCTGGATGAGGAAGTCTTAAGCACAGGCAGGTGGAAGCAGAAGGTTTTGGGAGGGAAGGGGAGTGAGGATGTGAGAATGAAGAAGCTGGCTGGCCTCCAGCTGCTGGGATCCTGACGGGTGGCGGATGGCAGCCACATGAATAACAGAGAAAGGTTCCATAATTGGTGTTATTACACATGCATTTCATCTCCATTCATAATGATTGGATACTTAAACCCAGTAGTTACTCAGCTGAACCCTGCTCTCATCATACCAGTAGCTGCCTGGATCAGCCCCCATCACTGGTGCGGTCCTCTCTCCCTCACCCCACTTCATGAACTGAACTTCTTGGGGAACTTAGAAGCAAAGTGATCACCCTGTCTGCTCTCTTCTATCCCCTTCCCTCCTTATGTCCCTTCCTTCAGAGGGTACCCCTTAAAGGACATAGTAAGAGAGATTGAGAGGACAGTGGTGATCATACCTTGAATAAAAAACCAGGCTCTTCAAACAGGAAGAGATTAAAGGATTATTTGTCCCATCCATCTGCTTCTGGGCAGATCTTTATCTTAGATACCTTACATTACATCTTAGATATCCCCTTACATTACTGTAAGTTGCTTGAGAATAAGGACCTTGTCTTTATTAAATTTTGTCTTTCCTTCAGCCCCTAAGATTGTGAAACTGTTTATAGCCAGCATTTAATGTTTGTTGTAGTTTCACTTTGGCGCTACAGGCACATCTACAAGACACTGTGCTAAGTAACAAAAATCAGGACTTGCCTGTCTTCAAAGAGATTACATTCTAATGGGGATGCAGTATGCACACAGGGATAAATATAACACTAGCAAGGCCTTGGAAGGAACAATAGACAAATGAGACAAAATGTTCTGACAATATGTAAGGAGAGAGCAAATACTAAGATTTCCTGGAGATGCTGACACCCGAACCTAGAAGAATGGTAAGGTTTCTGAAAGGTAGAAGGAGTATATTCCAAGCTTGGAGTACAAATGCAAAGAAACAAGAAAATGCCATCCCTTTTAAGAAGGCATTTTTTCTTATGTTTATTATTACCCATAAAAATGTAAGCTCTTTGAATACAAGGACTATCTTCACTTTTTCTTTGTACGCATAGCACTTAGCACAGCACCAGACATACAATAACAGGTTAATAAATGCTTGTGGATTGATCAGCTGATGATATGGCCGAATCAAGGAACAGACAGTAGAATCCAGTTGGACAGGAGTGTTGTGTGCATGAAGATTAAATCAGATGTAAACTCCCTGAGGGCAGGGTCTATTTATATTTTGTCTTTGTGTCTCCAGTGCCCCACGAAGATTGGAATTTAGTATCCAGAGAGATCTCCTGAGATGAGCACTTTGCACCCCTACTCCATCACCCATCCTGGGATCCTCCTCTAGCCCCTCTTTCTCAGGTTACATACATTGCCTCCCACCCCCTTCCTGCCCAATCCAGGGAAGTAAAACTCCCTCTCATTCCACCAGGACCAGTCAAAGTGATATAACCCAGTGCCTCCTCCCCCCTTCCCTTTGTCTCCTTCCCTGCCCTGCAGGTTGTGGCCTTTGCGTCTCTATTTTTTATCCTTGTCTCCATCACCACTTTCTGCCTGGAGACGCATGAGGCCTTCAACATTGACCGCAATGTGACAGAGATCCACCGAGTGGGGAACATCACCAGCGTGCGCTTCCGGAGGGAGGTGGAGACGGAGCCCATCCTGACCTACATCGAGGGGGTCTGTGTCCTTTGGTTCACACTGGAGTTCCTGGTGAGGATCATCTGCTGTCCAGATACGCTGGACTTTGTCAAGAATCTACTGAATATTATAGACTTTGTGGCCATCCTCCCCTTCTACCTGGAGGTGGGGCTGAGTGGACTCTCCTCCAAGGCAGCCCGGGACGTGCTGGGCTTCCTGCGTGTGGTCCGCTTCGTCCGAATTCTACGCATCTTCAAGCTCACCCGACACTTTGTGGGCCTCCGGGTCTTGGGCCACACTCTCCGCGCCAGCACCAACGAGTTCCTATTGCTGATCATCTTCCTGGCCTTGGGCGTCCTCATCTTTGCCACCATGATCTATTATGCTGAGCGAATCGGGGCCAAGCCATCTGACCCAAGAGGCAATGACCACACCGACTTCAAGAATATCCCCATTGGCTTCTGGTGGGCTGTGGTCACTATGACAACACTAGGCTATGGAGACATGTACCCCAAGACGTGGTCAGGGATGTTGGTGGGAGCTCTGTGTGCCTTGGCTGGGGTACTCACCATTGCCATGCCTGTCCCTGTCATTGTCAACAACTTTGGCATGTACTACTCCCTTGCCATGGCCAAGCAGAAGCTGCCCAAGAAAAGGAAGAAGCATGTGCCTCGGCCCCCCCAGCTTGAGTCGCCGGCCTATTGCAAGTCGGAGGAGACATCGCCCCGAGATAGCATCTTCAGTGACTCTAGCCCCCCTGTGGGGGAAGAAGGCATGGTGGAGAGGAAACGGGCAGGTGAGACTTATATGGGGGATGCTGGCGGGGTGAAGTTCAGTAAGGCTTTTAGATGAATCTTCTGCCTTATAAACTGACCCTCAGATTTTCAAGGGACTGATAGAATGGCTCTGGCTCAAGTCTTTTTAGGATTGATTATCGATACTGCATTTACCAAACTATGAGATGCTCTTTTCTGGAAGGGAAAATATTGGCTTTAGATTGCCCCATGTCATATAACTTTCTGCCATTCTGGGTTTTTTGGAGTGAGATCCCTAGAGTTCCCTGTAGGTACTCCTCCACTAGGCAATTCAGTTCCAGGAGCATCCTATTTATTGTTTCCACCATTACTCAACCAATAAAAATTTATATGCCAGGCACTCTGCTAAGTGTTAGGGACACAAAGAAAGGAGAGAAAAAAGACCCTCCTTCAAGGAGTTTACATTCTCCTCCCCACCCCACCCCCGAGGCAATTGGGGTTAAGTGACTTGCCAAGGATCACACAACTAGGACGTGTTAAGTATCTGAGACCAGATTTGAACTAAGATCCTCCTGACTTCAGGGATGGTGCTCTATCCACTGTGCCACCTAGCTCCCCCTAGGAACTTATATTCTAATGAGGGAAGCCAATATGCATATAGATAAGGAGAAGCAATGATATATAGTAAAAAACAAACAAAAAACCACAAAGACTAGGTGCCTGGTGGCCTAAGACACAGGTCTTAGATTTAGAAGGGAGCTCAGAAGCCATCTAGACTAACCTCCTCATTTAAAAAATATTCATTTAAAACCTAAATACAAAATGAGAAAATAAAAAGGACATTTCCATGTACACAGTAGAGCATAGAGGATTCAATATTCCATTTCAAACTGATTTTTTTAAACCTATATAATAGTGCACATTGTTTTCAAAGCTACCCAGCTTTTTTGTGCTTCCTTCTGTTTCCTTTTGTTATCTACTCTGTACTTTTAATTGTATTTCCTCCCCAATTCCCTCATTTTGTACCTAAAGAAAATGAGTCCAGTCTTTCCCTCCTGTATCACCTTAGCCTAAAGTCTGGCAAGATTTAAATTCTTCTGAGTCACTTATTGTTTCTGTATTTCACTTTCCCCACCTGCAAAATAGCTATGTCCCCTACCTCTCAGATAGTAGAATATACTGTCCGATAATAGAAATGAAGATGATTTGAAAAGTTAAACCCACTTTACACATTAAGGGATTAGTCTGAGAAAGGCAGCTTGAAGTAAAGAATAGATCACCAGATTTGTTATCAGGATGATCTGAGTTTGAATCTCCTCTCAGACATTCTCTCAGTGTGTACAAATCAATTCACCTTTCAGAGACTTCATTTTCTTATCTCTAAAATGGAAAAAAACAGAATTTTTTTTTATTCAAAATATGTTTAATAGTTACTATTGCTTTATTATATATAAATGCATATATCAGCTTTCTAATAATTATATGACACTAGACATTTTGAATTGTGTTTACCCATGTTTAATAGACATGAAAAAAATAAAAACATGCAAAAAATGCCCCAGATTTCTTGATTCAGAGGCATTATGGGGCTTAGCTAGGAGACGTGCAATTTACTTTATTTGCCACATAGTAACAGGATTGTTATAAGGTTCAAGTGAGGTGTTGTGTATGAGATACTTTGTAAACATGACAGTGTTATATAAACTTCAGCTATTATTTAGTTTTTAGAGGGAGATCACTGACCTTACAAGATATATCAGCAAAAGAAACCCTTCCTTCCAAATATTTCCTGGAGTATCTCAGAACCCAATCAATAAGGTCAGTTAAGGGTAGCACAATGCTGTCCTTCATTATGCTTAACCAGTCCTAACTTCAGATTTGGCCTCCCAAGTTTGAAATGGAAGGAGAAAAATGGAAGAGAGGTTGAATTCATGTAAAGATAAGTTACATGTGATAATCAGCTAATGAGAATTCTAAAGAAGATGGAGGAGGGCTAAAAGAACTAGGATCATGTGGCCTGGAAGAGAAGGCTGAGAATTTGAAACGCATATCTCTAGTTTGTTGAGCATAGGTGGGAGCTGGTTGATGAATTGTCCAGGATTTTGCTTTTGGGGATAATGAGTGAATTGTTTCTGGCCTAGGAGGGAGCATCTTCCTAGGGAGACTATATCCTGATTTGCTTATGATACAAACTAGAAGTTGGACTGCTCAAGGTAATTTAATCAATAAGCACTTATTAAGTACTTACTGTATGCCAGCATCTGTACCAGGCACTGGGATTACAAACATAAGCCCCATTTACAGGGAATTGTGAGTTTATAAGTGGGCCCTGCTGACTCTGTCTGTCTTCCCTTAGGAAGCAAAACAGTATTTTTAAAAATATTATTTTAATATTTTTAGTTTTTTATTTTAATAGTTTATTTTTATATATTATATTTTATATATTATAATTTATTTATTTTATTTTAATAGTTTTTTATTTTCAAAATATGTGCAAATATAGTTTTATTTTTTCTTTTATTATTTTTCTTTTCTTTTTTGTAAAGTTTTTATTTTCATTTTCAAAACATTATTTTTTAAACATATACATAATTTTCAACCTTCACCCTTGCAAAACCTTGTGTTCCCAATTTTTTCCTTCTCTTCCCCCCACCCCCTCCCTAAATGACAAGTAATCCAATACACGTTAAACATGTGTAATTTTTCTACACGTTTCCACAGATATCATGTTGTACAAGAAAAATCAGATCAAAAGGGAAAAAATGAAAAAGAAAATAAAATGCAAGCAAGCTACAACAAAAAAAAGATGATAATACTATGCTGTGATCCATACTCTGTCCCCACAGGTCTCTCTATCACAAGAGCATTGGAACTGGCTTGAATCACCTTGCTGTTGAAAAGAGCCATGCAGGATAATATTCTTAAAGCTTCCCTTTCTTGTCCTTCACCTATAACACTTTCTCATTTCTCAATCCCTGGTCCTTAGCTCCACATCCCAAGATGTCAGAGCATGTTCATGCCTTTGGTATGAACTCAGTTGTCTGGCAGATTCAGAAGGCAATTTATGCCATTGTACTTTGGGGTAAGAATTACCAGTCTTATGCACAGATAATAAAATGACAGCTAATATCAGTTTTCTTTCCATTATAAGATCCCCTTTCCCATGCTGAAGAGCCCTGATCCTTAGGGTGTTTTCCAGCTCTGATAATTTAGCGCCATCATTCAGTCTAGGTAGATTGTGATGTAGTGGAAAGTCACCCTATGTTCCAATCCTGACTCATTGGACAAATCACATTTCTAGAGCCATTCCCTTGTCTATTGAATGAGGAAAGACCACAGGTGCTATCCAAGGTCCTACTTGGTTTAAAACGTAATTAGTTACACTGCAAGACATTTCATAATACTGTCTGAAGCTTTTGAAGGGATAAGAAAGAGTGAGAATTATAGTCTCAGAGTCCAAAAGATTGGAAGAAAGGAAACATTCATGGCTTGTCCATCTATATTATACCAGACACTATCCAAAACATTGTTCTGGGTACTAAGGGTACAGATGAAAATGAAATTGTTCCTGCCCTCAAGGAGAATATATTCTATGTATGTATCTAATTATGTTAAAAGCATATACAAGATAAATACAACCTAAATTTAGCAGGAACGTAATAGTAGCTCTTAGAATAATAATGACACATGGATTGCTTGCTGTCTAGGGGAGGAAGGAGGTGGGAAGGGAAGGAGAAAAATTTGGAACACAGGTTTTGTAGGGATTAATGTTGAAAACTATCTTTGCATGTATTTTGAAAAATAAAAAGCTATTATAAAAATTAAATAAAAAACATAGAAATATATGTAATTGCCCTTAGAAAATAAAGTACAATTTTTTTTAAAGAATAGTAATGATAATCCTCTACATTAGTAAAGAGGTTTAACCTTTTAAAAGCATTTTTAGATCTACTATCTCATTTCAACTTCACAAATATTATTTCAACAAACCAGAGAAATAGGTACTGTTATTATTATCATTCTCTTTTTTTTTCATTGAGGAAACTGAGGAAAAGGTTGATTGATTGTCCAGAGTCACAAAGCTAATGTCTGGAACAGGCTTTGAACTCAGCTCTTCAAGATTTTTCTATCCACCGGGCCACCTAACTGGGGATCCTGAATGGAGCTATCCTGAAGGAGTTGCAGCAATCCTGGGCCTAGATTTTAGCTGCCATATTTCCAAGAAAGCTAGTGAGGTCATTGCTTGGAGAGCTGATTCAGGAGTTGTGGCTGGCAAGGACCCAGGAAGCCCAGTTTTAGGCTTAGTGAAGGGAGGTTGAAATCTGAGTCTCCAGGTGGTTTTTCTAATGGACAAGGGAATCCCCTAGTGAAGAGCCATTTGTCTTGAAAGACCCTGTTATTCAGTCTGGGTTCTTCTGTAGAATAGTTAGTCCTCCATTATTTGAGACACTGAGAATTTGAGATAAAGAAGGGAGCTACGTGTTTGTCTCTAGGTTGTTTTTCTACACTTACAGTTGGCCTAGCTACAGTCTTTTACCTTCCATTAGAGATGTTTGCTCAGGAAAACAAATTCATTTTAAGACTCCTGGGGAGGCTTGATTCAGCCCAAGCATGATGGAAGCTATGCCTATTTACCTATAGGCTACCATATTGCTTAGCCTCTCACTTGAGGGAATTTGCTTTGCTTAACTGTGGATATTTATTATAAGATTTTTCTTTTTCTTTTTTTGTGTGTTCAACTGGGGTATGGCAGAAGTGGGAGGTAGAGAAAATAATTGCCTATTAATTGAAAAATAATAAAACTAAATTTAAAAAAAAGCTAAAAAAGAAACTCCATACTATATAATAATTGGGAAGAAATATTTCCTTTTTTACCGTACTATAATATAAACTCTTCCCTGATCTTTCTTATTAATTAACTAACCCTTTAACAAGCATTTTTCCCCCACCTGAGGCTGGGGTTAAGTGACTTGCCCAGGGTCACACAGCTAGGAAGTGTAAAGTGTCTGAGACCAGATTTGAACTTGGGTCCTCCTGAATTCAGGGCTGGTGCTCTATCCACTGCACCACCTAGCTGCCCCCTAACAAGCATTTATTAAGGATTTAGGGGTACAGTACTTGGCATACAGTAGACACCTCATAAATGCACAACAGGGAAAAGAATAACAATTATCATATTAGGTTTTTGTGAAGGCAATGAGATAACAAATGTAAAGTACTTTGCAAACCTCAGCATTCTATATACATTATAACTACCACTAGAGATTATTATTAAATGTGTATTTTATTGATGGGTCGGTTGAAAGTACTGTGCCAGATGTTAAGGATACAAAGACAAAAAGAAAATAGTCCCTGCAAGGATTTTATATTCATCCTTCCCTCCCTCCCTCCCTCCCTCCCTCCCTTCTTTCCTTCCTTCCTTCCTTCCTTCCTTCCTTCCTTCCTTCCTTCCTTCCTTCCTTCCTTCCTTCCTTCCTTCCTTCATTCCTTTCTTTCTTTCTTTCTTTCTTTCTTTCTTTCTTTCTTTCTTTCTTTCTTTCTTTCTTTCTTTCTTTCTTTCTTTCTTTCTTTCTTTCTTTCTTTCTTTCTTTCTTTCTTTTCTTTCTTCTTTCCTTCCTTCCTTTCTCTTTCTTTCTTTCTTTCTTTCTTTCTTTCTTTCTTTCTTTCTTTCTTTCTTTCTTTCTTTTCTTTCTTTCTTTCTTTCTTTCTTTCTTTCTTTCTTTCTTTCTTTCTTTCTTCTTTCCTTTTCTTTTTTCTTTCCTTTTCTTTCTTTTTTCCTTTCAATCTCTCTCCCTCTGCCTCTTTCTTTTCTTTTCTTTTCTTTTCTTTTCTTTTCTTTCTCTTCTCCTTCCTTCCTTTTTTCTTTTTTCTTTATTTCTTGCTTGGTTGGTTTCTTGATCTCTTTCTTTCTTCTATCTACCTATTTATCCATCCATTTCTCTATATGTCCATCTAGCTAGCTAGCTAGCCATCTATCTCTATTCATCTCATTATCTTTCTATCCATCTATTCCTCCATCCATCTGTTTATCCATCTATCTATCCACCCATCTATCTCTTTCTATCCATCTGTCTCTTAACTATCCATCTATCCATCTATATAATTATATTATATTCAAATATATACAAGATAAATACAGTGTATATTTGGCTGGGAGGTAATAAAAGCTCTTAAGAATAATAATATTGATAACATCGATAAAGAGGCTTAACCTTTCCAAAGTGCTTTTTCTATTTGAATCTTTTGAGCAGTTGGAGAGGTAGCTAACCCTCCCTTATATGCTAGACCTCATCAGAAGGTCAAGAAAAGAGAAGCTAGATATAAGGTCTAAGGAAAGGGGGTAGATCATGAGAAAGAGGGGTCCACCAGGAAGCAAATGGCTCTTGGAAAATTGCCAAAAATTGTATGGGACATTCTCAAGTCAAAAAGAGCTTATCCATTTCTTTAGTTTATCTGTGCCATAATTTTTCATCCATGGAAGGTGATCGAAGATCCAAGCACCAGCCAAGCAGAAAAGCTAACACCAATATTGAAAGGTTCACCTTCCTAGGTTCATAGACTTAGAGATAAGGGAACTTAGAAGTCATCAAGTCCACATTCTCATTTTGCAGATAAGGAGTGATGATAAGTCAATTTACAAGAGTCCTGCAACTAGTAAGGGTTTGAGGTGGGATCCAAATCTAGATAATTCAGACGGCCTTTCTCTCCAAAATGGATGGCTTCTATGGATAGGCAAGAGGGGATGGGAGGACAGCTCCTTGCCCAGAGCTAACAGAAGCTGACCCACTAGTTCCAGATCATCTCCCTTGATCTTCATTGTGAAAAGAAGGGACAGAAGAGCTGGAGCTGAGGTGCTTGGAAAGGGGACAAGCCCCCATGAGGAGAAGTCCATTAGGCAGCAGCTGAATCTGGAACTGACCACCTCAAGCCCAGAGGAGCATCATCCCTTTTTCCCCCATGGTTACAGACCTTTTAATCCATATCTTATTTTCCCTCTCCTCCCTGCCATTAACAGATTCCAAACAAAATGGAGATGCAAATGTGGTGCTGTCAGATGAGGAGGGGGCCTGCCTTACCCAGCCCCTGGCCTCAGCCCCTGAAGAGCGAAGGGCTATGCGCCGTTCCAGTACCAGGGACAAGAACAAGAAAGCTGCCACCTGTTTTCTGCTCAGTGCTGGAGACTATGCTTGTGCTGATGGCAGTGTCCGAAAAGGTAAGAAAGGCCTTGCTGTCCAGTGGGGTAGGGACAGATGAGCCAGAGTCTGGGTGAGAGAGTCCCAAGGAGGGGCCCTTTCCATCATCTTCTCAATATAATAGCCCCATCTTTGAAGTCAAACCACACCTTTGAATTAGATTTAGACTTATCTACCTCCTGGCCTTTCTGTTTGTGCTATTCCTGGTCCCTTCTCCCCCACCTTTTTATACTGACCACCAGCTCTAGTGTGTACTCCATACTAAGCCTATTCTTCCAAGGACTTATCTCCTTTCCATAAACCCCAAATTAAGTGCCTTCTTTCTTCCTCCACCTTTCACTTCTTGACCTTCTTATATTGTTGCCCTGGGCTGCTGGACCCTTCCCAGGATCCACAGCTTAAGTCCAGTTCTCTCCACTTCCATCCCCACCCATCCTCAATTCTGCTTTCATCATTCATCCATCCATCTCTCTCTCCACTGGCTTCCACTTCTGACATTACCACCTGGGATTTTTCCTCTGCTCCTGAGCTCGGGGCCATTAGGGAACCTAATCAGTCCCTTTTTAGTGTTCCAGGTTATGTTTATTCTGGGCATGAGATGCTTTGAAAACTCTGAAATGTGTTCCCAGTCTGCCAGGATTTTCCAGGTCATTTTCTGCTAGATAGCCCCAACCACAAGGAGAATCCCCAGCTGTTCCAAAGGCATACTGTTCAATAACCCTGCATGAGGGAATGACAATAAGAAGAATAAAAGAAGCAACCTTCTAAAACTGAGATTTCAGAACTCATGTCCCACTTCTTCACCTTAAGTTAGCCCAGAAGGTCAAGTTTCCCATAGTTTGGAATGGCCACTCAGAGAGGAAGTTTTCCTACATTTGGATTTTATATACCTAAACTGGCTAGTGATTCTGCCTGGACTTGGCTACATGGTCTAAGCTGAAGAATTTTTTTTATGTCTCCCCCGCAGTGAGTGCTTCCTGTCTTAGACCTCTCCTCTTCCTCCTGCCTATCCAGCTATTTCCTCTATCCACCCTGTACTCCATATTCTCCATACCTCTGGCTTCCAGCATTCCTGTTCTAGATTTCATTATACCCAACTCAGCCCTGAATATTTATCCCAGGTAGATAGAACTACCCAATCCCCTTTCCTCAACTCAATCCTTTCCCAACTTCCTACTAGCCAGGGGACCCAGAATACCCAGTCCCTAATCCTTCATCATTCAGTCCCAGGATTTTTCCTTAGCCTGTCTCCACCTTTTCCCTCCCAGGGCCATACCCTGGGCTCTGCTCAGGTGCCTACCAGCTCCTTCTTCCACCTAGCCTTCTAGGAATTTACCTTCTATGTACAAGAATGTTTCATTTCATTGCTGAGGGGCATTAAGTTAATTGCTCCTCAGCAATATTGTTTTTCCCAAAGTTATCTTTTCATGAAACAGGTTAACAGTGGCAGAGTAGTATATGCTTAACAGTTTGAAACCCTTAGGCCTGCTCAGAGAGGAAATCCTAAGGCTAAATTGATAATAATCAGACTAAAGGGATGGACGTATTTTAGTCTTGATTCCTATACACAGATCCCTTGGGCAACATGCCTACTTAAGCTGGAGGGAGAAGCAGGGACTTCTTGGCTCCCTTGTAAGGAAAGGATACCCAGATGAGAAGTTCATTTTTGGTACCAAAATGAATTGCCGTATCATCCTTGGGGAATTATTTGCTGTTTCTTTTCCTCAGTGACTGTTTCTGGGTCCAAATCTGGTCTCAGACACTTAACACTTCCTAGCTGTGTGACCCTGGGCAAGTCACTTAATCCCAATTGCCTCAGAGAAAGAAAGAAAGGAAGGAAGGAAGGAAGGAAAAAAAAGAAGGAAGGAAGGAAGGAAGGAAATAGTAGTCTTGTAGCATCCTGAGAGTGGTAAAACCAAAATGAGCCTACTCCCAGACACCTGAGATCGATAGTTATTCCCATTAGGAATCATCCCAGAGTTATTGGTAGTGGAGGATAGCTTCTCATAGGAAGTTGGTTCTTAGCTCCTGCTCTGCTTCCAGTGCCCAAGGGTCTCCTGCTTAGTCAGAGAATAAAGGGCTTGGGTATAATCAGATGGCTGACCCTTGTGCTGAAGGAGAGAGGATGCCTGAGGGGTTCTGGCCACATGAAGAAAGTGTTCCCAAGGTCAGTTCAATAGCTAAATGTTGCCTGAACAGATGGCTTCTTCCTCTCTCCATCTGAGCCAGCTGCCCAAGCCCTATCCTATGGCCCTTTGTTCTGCCTTCATCCTCAGTGGCTTTTTCTCAAAGGTGAGAACAAAAAGGTTTTCTACTTTTCTTTCCCAGACATGGCACCCCATCCCAATGGGGAAGGTCTAGGTTTCAATAGAGAGAACAGTCCATATTTTTACTCCCATGGGTCTCAATTGCCTGATCCATTAAATGAGGGAGGTGGAGATGGCCTCCAACGTCCCTTCCAGCCACCGATCTATGATCCTATGATCTAACCCTCCGGAGAGAGTACTGCCCCAAGCACTAGGGAATATGGGAGCCAGTAAATGCCTTAGTCCACATGACTCTACACTCACGGCTGTGTTCAGCATGTGCTTTTCACAGCATGAATGACATCAGCAGAAAAAAACAGGTCTTCTATGGGCTTCTGATTCAATAGTCTACATGGACGGGTATTAGAGAGAGCATGTATTTCAAGGTTGCATCAGTGGATGTGGAGGTGGCCAGGATGCAGGAGCGTGGGCAAAAAGGACAAAAGCTGGAGGAGTGACATCTGGCTCTGGGGGTGTCCACATGTTATCATGTAGTAAGAACAAGTATCGTGTGTGTGTGTGTGTGTGTGTGTGTGTGTGTGTGTGTGTGTGTGTGCGCGCGCGCATGCACGTGCGTGCCTCTGTGTGTATGTTTGTGGAGAAGGGAAAACCTGCCTCCTGCTGCCAACACAGTCTGTGCCTCAGGGAGAAGAGCCTCTGGGGTACCCCCTGGGCCCAGCTACTGTGTTTGTCAGATGCCTCTACACAGCTCCTTGGTAACAAATACGCTGCTTAGCCAATTAGAGTGACCTTCATGAGGGAACAGGTGGGTTGCTGGGAAACAGGCCCTGCTAAGCAAGCACGGCAATTAGCATTCTCGAACCCCCAATGCTCGGCAACTTTCCCTGAACCTAGTACCCGAGCCCAGTTTGGAAACAGCATCATAAGGAGCAGTGATGGGCTGTGTCCCATAGGGATACAAGAACCCCTTGGCATTATTAGGAAAGGAGGAAGGCGAGTTGAATGAGGGATACCTAAGGTCGGGGGAGATCCCCCCAGGAATGAAGCTATATGACAAAGGTGGAGTGGGGTGAGCCAGAGAATGGGAATCATGGCAGACCAAGTTCTCTACCTGAAAAAGAAATCTCCCCTGCATTTTCCCCGTGAAGGGAAGATTATGTTTCCAGATGGGAGATGAGAGCTGGTAACCCAAGGGACATTTGACCCTTGCCCTGGGGGTTCCCTTTCAGTGCCCCTTGGTGGAAATACTGCATAGCCTAACTGGACGGGTGCAGCCTCTCTCTCACCATGCGTCTGCCTTTTCTTCACTAAGGCTGCGAAAAGTCCCGAAGCCTAAACAACATAGCCGGAGCAGCAGGAACAAGTCTGGGGCTCTCTCCACTCCCATCGCGCTACAGCTCACCCTACCCTCCGAGAAAGCTCCTGCTCTCCCACCCCTTCCATTCTCTAACGGGCCCGACCCACGGACATGCTGCTCCTTAACCAGCCCGTCTCCAGCGCCACGGTGCATCAAGGCTGCTCCGGCTCACCCTCATCTTCCTCACCTGCCCTCTGCCTCTCCCCCTTTCCTCGCCATAAGTCATGCTGCCCAGCCTCCTACATGACCCCTGCCTAGCCCCTGTGCCTCCCCCGCTCAAGCCTGCAGCTTTGACCCCATTTGGGGCGCCTCACTCCAACACCCCCCCCAACTCTTCAGAATTCCCACCTCCGGAGTCAGTGACCAAAGGTGGAGAACCGCAATGAGCTGCTCCCTAGATCTCTAGGCCCATCCTGAGAGGACAAAGAAGCCCCTGGCCCTCCTCTGTCTCAGGGCTCTCCCCGCCTCTGACCTTCCTGCTGCCTTTGTTCTGGGCAGAGCTGGGTGGGTGTGCACCCAGACCATGCCCACCCTATCCTGGAGCTGCTGGATGAACAATGCTGAAGCCTTAGCACCTTTCTTACCTTAGATGTTTATTTTTCTAATGGCAACAAAAACATTCCATTTCCATGCTGCCTTTAGCCAGGAATGAAATAGTTTTGCAAGAATGTCTTTGTCTACCTGTCTTTCAAGAAGAGCCTGGGCCCACTTAAAGCAAATCTGTGACCTAGATGGGCTTCTCTTCTCCCATCACCATTCTCTCTCTATGTCTCTCTCCTCTGTCTCTCTGTCTCAGTGTCTGCCTGTGTATGTATCTGTCTCTCTGTTTCTCCCTCTGTCTCTGTCTCTTTCTTCTTCTCTCTCTGTTCTCTCATAGGATGGGTATGAGAGAGGTTTAGAAACTTTTTTTTTTAACCCTCAGTCATGCTGCTTTTCATTGTGAGGATTAGATCAGGGATGGGGTCCTATGGCAATAGAGGAGGATGGGGTTACCCTCTGGAGCTCTCCACTCTGAGCTCTGCTGACTGATGACTCAAGTAAAACTCTTTACATAGATGGGCTTTGATTCACTTCTCCCCAAATCCATCATTATCTCTGTCTCTCTGTCTCTCTGTCTCTCTCTCTCTCTTTCTCTCTCTCTCTCTCTCTCTCTCTCTCTCTCTCTCTCTCTCTCTCTCTCTCTCTCTCTCTCTCTCTCTCTGTTTCTTTCTCTCTGTCTCTCATAGAATGGGGGTGAGGGAGGCTTAGAAACCTTTCTTTTACCCTCAGTCATTCGGCTTTTCATCCTGGAGGATAGATTTTGGACGGGGTCCTGTGGCAATAGTGGAGGATGGGGTTATCCTCTGGAGCTCTCCACCCTAATCTCTGCTGACTGATGACTCAAGGGAGAACCACTATATACTACAGAAAGCACAGCTTTCGCATGGCCCCCTTCTCCTTGGCTGTTCCAGGCAATTGCCTTCCCAGTGCCCATCTCCCCCCCACCTCTCACTGGACAGGCCAGGCCACAACAATAATCTGAACTTCAGGCACCCCTGTTTTCATCCAATTCCCGTGTCTGTGTTTCCCATTCCTGATATCCCCCCTCCCCAAACTCCTCTCTTGCCAAACTCTCTGCCATGCCTGCCTCTGAGTCACATACTATTCCCACCCAGCCTCTCCTCTCTCTATTTCTGCCAGAAGCAGAGACTCATCTAATTTCTATAATTAAGTGTATTCATTTACCTAACAATCCCGAGCCTGGGAAGACAACAGGTTTGTGAGTCACTAAGTGAGCATGTGTGTGCCTCGGACAGGAGAGAATTGACTTCCGTCTGGGCCCTACCAGCCACTTAGCCAAGGACAGGGTTATCCTTTAGGGGCTAGGTGTGGTAGTGCCCCCATAAATCTGGCCAGCTGAGCCAGGCTTCCTGGTGGGGTGGGCTCCTCCAGACCCTCTGAGCTCCCGAGCTCGGCCAGCAGCTGGACCTTCTGCAGGACCCAAGTTTCTCAGTGGAGATACTTCACAGTCTACCTGATGGGGATTAGATCTGACAGTGGAGCTATGTGCTCGGCAATTTTTAGAACTGGCATTATGCAACTTGGTGGGAATGACTAACCGTCCGTCTCTGCTCCTTCCAGAGCTGGCAGAGGCAAAGTTACAGCAAGAAAGAGAGTTCTGGGAGTGGAGCAGCAAGCAATATCAACTGGGAAGCTTTGGAAGATAGAGATTAGGGGGTGAGGGAGGTGGGCTCTCATTCTTTGGAGGAATAAGGCTGTGTCTGGGGGTTTCCTGCTTTTGATATTTCCCAAGTCTTAAGGTTCCCTTGGAGATGAGCCTTGGGTTGGGCTGGCCAAGGCTCTCTGGGGATTCTGACGCCTGTGACTTGCTTTACCTCCAGTCCTACCCTCCCAGAATGTGATGTTCCCTATAGGAAAAAAGGGAAGGCATTTGAAGAATCCTTCTCCCAATGGGGTCCTCAGAAATAATAGTAATAATAATCATGATAGCCACTTTCAAATTCACAGAGTGCTTAAGAGTGTGTCCAAGCAAAAGTCCTCCAGAGATAGAAAATAATTCCCTGAGGAATCAGAAGAACCAATGAGGTACCAGAGGAGTGAGGCAGGCAGCCTAGGAGCAAGGAGAGTGTCTCCTGGGACGAGGGCAGGAAAGCCAAGGGCGCCAAGGGACTAATTTGGCCCTGGCCTGGGACAGCATGAGCTAAGAGCACAATATCACCCCCATCCAAGCAGAGCTATTTTCTCCTGCAACTCTGTTTCAGAGAATTGAGTTAGCTATTTCTGTGGCAACCTCAGGAACTGTCAGGAACCCAAGTTTCCACAGTACTTCCCCCCCACCCCCTCTGCCCCTGGGAGGGGCACCATCCTTGAACAAGCTGCCCTTGTCGTGGCTCCAGTTGGCCAGGAGCAGCCTGATTTGGGTTGGTGCTGAAGCTGGCTCTCAGACTTTTCCTCCTGGCCCTTTGATGATGACATATAACTAACTCCTAGCTGGGGAATAACTTGAAGCCTCTTATACCTCCTCTCCTTGCCCACCCCCAGGATCTGTAGGGGTTCTCCTGGTGGAAACAGAGAGACAGTGCTAGACTAAGATAAGAGACCTAATTACAGCCAGTTGTGTCCACTATCTCTACTTCTCTAGAAATGTAAGCTTCCCTTAATACCTAGGCCTTAAAGCCCTATAGTAACACTACCTCTATGAAGCAGTCCCTCATCAGGAAAAAAAAGGGACTCTAATTTGCTTATATGTTGTATATGTACAATAATAGTATTCTAGCTCTTGTATTAGATAATAAACCCCATAAAGACAAAGTCAGCGTCTTGCCCAAACTTTGTGTCTCCCCCAGCGCACAATGCCCTAGGCCTAGCAGGCCCTTAATACGTGCTTGTTAAATTGAAATCTATCTGTAGTAAAACATTATTAGGGCATTACTAATGAGGGAAAGGACCAAATTAACTTGCACTTATTGAATGCATCCCCTATGTGGACCAGCCTTGAAGGAACAGTGGCTGCTCTCTGTTAGGATATTAGTATTGCTAGACTTTGGGATGTGGCCCTTCACAATAGGAGAGATGGCTGGATTTGGGTTGGCCCTTAACCTTTCAGTCCTTCTTAGACTCAGAACTCAGTTTCTTCAGCTTGAGGATTTGACAGATCTTGGTTCCCTACCCGTCTGAGACTGACTATTAGGTTTCTGGTCTCTCTTGAGTACAGGACTCGTTTTCTCCATTTTGAGGATTAGACAGGATGCTCTCAAGTCCTGACATGAGGACTTGGGATCAAAGTACTAAGATTAGCATGGGGAGGAGGGGACCTTTGCTCTTATTTTTTTTTTTTTTTTGAGAGAGACAGTCCTGGGGCCAGACAGAGCTTAACAATTTTGAAAACTATCTCCCTCTGATGCCAGAGGGGAAAGTGTATGGATCCAAGGGTTAGCCTTGCCCCCAGTCAGGAATTCTTTCTAGGGGCATCATATAGACCAGTAATTTGGTCACCCATAGTACACTGGTGGTGATCACTGTACTCAGGAGGGTCAAGGAACAATGTTTTCATGTAGGACCCAGTTCTTTCCCCAGGCTTCTTCTATCCATTTGGCTCATCCATCATTTTTGGCAAGTCCAGTAGGCAGATATAGCTAGCATAATGGGAAATCCCGGTTTTAAGAGGCTTTATAAGTACCCTTCTAGTTTATCAGATAGCCCAGGGAAAGAATTATGGGTCTGGGGGCAGGGAACCATTTCCCAGAATCTCTCATGGATCTCTTGGAGCATTAGACCATAGGATATTTAGCCAGAAGGAACCTTAGAGACCATCCAATCCAGCTCCCACATTTTACAGATGAGGCCCAGAGTGATTGTATAGAATTATAAATGTAGAAGGGACCCTAAAGCCATCTGCTTCAGCTCTCCTCATTTTACAAATGAAGAAGCTGGAGCTCAGAGAGGTTAGAATAGCTTGTTCAAAGTTACAGAGTAACAAAGCCAGGATTTTAGCCTGGATTCTTTCTTCCAGATCTTATTTTCTTTCCTTCCTCCGTTTAGCCCAGCTCAGTTGCTTCCTTTTATCTTTCATACAGCCCTGCCTTGGGAAGGCTTGAGATTGGGAGACTGTGGGGAACCTTTTCAATCAATGAGAGCCTCTTTATTTATCCCCTCCTAAAACCTGACATTTGGCTCCAGGTGGTTTCCCCTTGGCACTGGAGAGAGAAGGGATACCAGTGTTACAGATTTTGGAGCCAGAGTTGGGAGCGGGATGGAAGGCCTTTTTCTAGCTCCTTTAGGCCTGACACTAGGAGGAACCTGCTTTGGACTACCTGAGCTGAGATTTGTTGTCCTTCCACTGTACAATGGAAAGAATACTTATGATGGAGTTAGAGAATATTGGTACAAATCCCACTTTTGGTTTTTATTTGTGTCAACTTGGGCAAATTACTTAGGCAAATACTCTGTACCTCATTTATAAAATGAGGGGGAATGGCCGTGGAGTTCCCTTCTGGAACTATGATCCTATGAAGATTGTTAATCTAGATCTGGAAGGAATCTCAGAAACCATTCAATTCAACCCTCAGAGGTTGCTCATGATCCTACCAAAGGTTTGGGACGACTTCAAGTTTTTTGCTCTTTTCTCTGAGCCACGCTGGTGCCTGAGGCAAGGAGAACCAACCTGGATATCTGGTGATCTGGAGGAGGCTTGAATGCTAGGTTAGCAATACTATGCACAGGGTCCTGCACAATGATGTTTAGGATGCTTGGAGAAATAGCTTCTCCTAATGGAAAGAGCATTAGACTAAGGAGCTAGAAGAGATCTGCATTTAAATCTCTAACACAACATAGCTGTATGACTATGGGAAAATCCCGTAAGCTCTCAGAACCTCAGGGAAAGGAGGATAATAATATCCACATTGCCCAGGACTATTGTGAGGAAAGAACTTTGTAAGCCTTTGACTTACTACTCAGCTTTGTGAAGGACCTCTGTAGAGAGCTACAGGGCAAAGTGAGGGCCTGCTCATTAGGCTCAAGAAGGAAGTCAATCTCCAAGATATTGTTTTGGATCCATGTTTGGTCTTCTGGATTCACATGGTTCTCAGGACTTTAGTGGGAGATGAAGAATTGTAGGAAGGGTCCTAAAAGCTGGAAGAAGGGGTAAATAGCACTATCCAAAACCTAAATCTGTCACTTCTCCAACTCAGGGGATATTTGCTTAGTTTCTCATTGGGTTTTGGCCCCCTTCATTTGTTGACAGAGAAAATAGGCAGGACATGAGGTTTTGGGGGTTTTAGTTGCCTGTGTTTTGTGGGTAACATATAACTTGTGTACCAGCAAGGATGGGAGATCAGGCTGGTTGGACACAGGACACACTGTTGGAAACTCCACTAAACTTGGGAGGAATCCTGTGATAGCTCAAGGGTCATCCCAATAACCCCATGATTAAATCTGCCAAACTGGGCCCCCATCCCCTTGAGGGGTTATTTGTGCTTAGAGGGACCTGGGGACCTTCTGGAAACAGATCTGGATGTAGGGAACTGTTCTCTCCCTTCAAAAATTTTCCAAGAATACTCTGTGTCTGTCCTTTCTATCATGCTCTACCATATCTTATACTTATCTACATTCACATCAGATTCTCCCTTAATAGGTAGGCTAAGCAATTTGAGGGCAAAGATATATTGAATCTCATCCATCTTGTGCTAGCCCCTTCTGCATTGGCCAAGTGGCAAGGGTCAACCATGGGAGATGTGTGGATATGAAAAAAAGAAGAGGGAATAAGGAGAGGAGAAAAAAGAGTGTTTTTAAATACTGAATTGCTATTAGCTCCTCCCAAATCCTTCAGCCAAGAAGCAGAAGGCCTTTTGTCCGCTCTGTACACCTGGACTCCTGGATAGTCTCCATTGGCTTCCTCACCTGGGGGGTTGCGGGTTTCTCCCTCCTAATTTGTTCTTGCCTTCACCCTATTCCCAAAGAAGGCAATGTCGATGGGAAAGTGTGCATACCGGTGACTCACACCTGTGCTCTTTAAACACAGAGACCTGCCAAGACGTCCTCTCATCCAATTATGCCCAGGCCGAGGTCCTCACCTTCTCTTAAAGTTTGGCTCACGTGGAGGCCGGGAGCATGGAGAGAGACAGTGCGAGAGGCTTAGGGAAAACCTTGGATCTTTCACTCGGAAAGAATTGGAAATCCTTGTTTGTGCAGGACCGTTGGAACAAATACGCACACGCGCACACACACACACACACACACACACACACACACACACACTCTATGGGCCAGGATGGGTCCGATGGTTTATTATATTGTACAAATCTATAAAGATCTATATGCATATATATACATATATATTCTATATTCTTACATGCTGTACCCCTGTTTGTAGTGCATGTGTTGCTTGGTGGTCTGTCTCTTGTGTCAGCCTCTGCTACCCCTTCTCTTCCCCACCGATCCCAAGTCCTATGGTCCCACCTCCTTTCTTGCTCCTGGTTCCACATTAATTTTTCTGAAGCGACCCAAACCCTCCCAGAGAATTCCGATTGTAACTGGCCGGTTGGCTGATGTGGTTCCTGCTTCCACGTCACACTTGATTTGGGTTTAGCCAGTCCCTCTGTATCCATCTGTCTTCCCATTCCAAACCACATGTATCAGGGCAGGCAGAGCCTGACAGAAATTCAGACTGCCAGTCTATCCTCTCCCCCGACCCAGGGATCCCCTTCAAAGAAAATCCATTATTCCTACTCTCATGGCTTGCGGTCACTGACATCCTGGCCAGGGGAATGGGATGAGGGATCCCCTGCCTATGTCCCCCTGCCACCCCGTCTACTCCACAGATGAGGGTCATTTTGTTATTGTATTTCTATGTGTTGTCTCCCTCTACGTTTGTTTTCAAAGATGCTGCCAGGCGGACTCATGGGGAGGGGTGTCTGTCTGTCCGTCTGGCTCAAGGGTCCAAGGACCCACGGAAGCCTCGGGATGAAACGAGATGAGTTGCAATACACTCCTTCCTGACCTTGGGCCAGGGGACGCGTGCAATAGCAGAGTCAGGGCTGCCCCTTCTGCCTTGACCTCTGCCCCTCACCCCAGCACCCCTTCCCCTGCCCCCGACCCAACCTTCCCCGGTGTCTGTCAGCACTTTTCTAAAACTGTTACCTCTCTCTGTGTCTAAGGCAATACTCCGGCCAGGAGCTGCTGGTCTGTCCGCATGCCTCTGGCTGTTATACTGTGGTCAAGCCCCAATAAAGAGATTTGGAGCTGTCTCAATGCCCTTGCTGTGTGAATGGGCCTCTCCCTTTCCTTGCCGCTCTACCAGGGGAATACATTGACTCATACACGTGGCACTCGTACAACTCTGCTGGGACCCAGGGTCTCCCCTCTGGGAGGTTACAGTCTAAAGGTCGACGTACACATAGAAGGAAACGCTCGAATGGTCACAAAGAAAGAAAAGACCCAAGAACTGGTTGAAAATCCTATGTAGGATACTGCATGACAGGCTTTCTTGGGACTCAGTTTCCTCACCTGTTAAACTGCTGAACTAGATGTCCTCTGAGGCATTTTACAGATTGACAATCCCATGATAAAGTTTGTCTGAGGGGCCCCTCTCTATCCCATAACATTCCCTGCCCAACCATTTTATGAATTGTGTTCTCCTCATGAGAAATGTCTCCAGAACTCCTCTCTCCCACAGTCAGATGACCTTTTTAGAGGCAGATGTGGATGGGTGGCTATGTGCATGGTTGAAAGGACCCTCCAAGCTGTTAAAATGAGAAGTCCATTGAGTAAGATTCTATAGGTAGAGAATGGATGTTAATTTAATTGAATGAAACTTTTAAACTGGAGAGAACAACTCCATGGAGTCAATTTCTTCCTCATACATTGATATACAGCAATCTCAGATAGGGAGGCAGTATGGGACAGGAGACTGAATGCTGACTCTAAGGTCATAGGTTCTGGGTTCAAATCCCATCCCTGATGTTATCTTTCTCCTCAACTATAAAAGGAGTAAACTGGACTAATTGACTCCTGAGGTCCTTCTGACCATATATGTGTGAGCTCTAACATCTCCTCCTCTGTCTTTCAAGTCTTGTCCTATAACCTCAAGGGGGGAAAAGTCGACTTGAAAAGTCTTTATCTCTCAATGATTCTGGGAGGCAAGCAGTACAAGTGCAATTGTACCCATTTTTCAGATGAGAGACTGAAAGAGAGACTAAGTGACAGCGAAGTCGCTGAGAGAAAGCTCAGTTCTAATCTGACTCTAGACACTAGCTGTGTGATTGGGCAAGTCACTTAAATTTTGTCTGCCTCAGTTTATTCAACTGTAAAATGGGGATCATAATAGAAGCTACCTCCCAGAGTTATTGTGAAGATTAAATGATATAATACAGTACCTGGTACAGAGCAGGCATTCAGTAACTAGTGCTCTCTTCTTTCTCTCTTTCTGTCCCTCCTCCTTCCTTTTTTCCTTTCTTTTCTCTTTCCATCCTTCCTTCTCTCTCTCTCCTTCCTCCCCTCTTCCTCTTTTCTTCCTTTTTACCCTCCTTCATTCTTTCCATTATTCTTTCCTTCACTCTTTCCTCTGTCCTTCACTTTCCCCTTTCCTTTCTTCTCTTTCTCTCCTTCTTTGTTCCTTCATTGCATCTTATCCTCCTTCCTTTTTTCTTTTCTACATTCTTCTGTTCCCCTATTTCTATCATTCTTTCCTTCCCTCTTCTCCCCTCCTTCCTTTTTTCTTTCTTCTCTCTTTCCTTCTTTCTTTCTCTCCTTTCTCCCTTCTTTCCTGCTTCCTTCCTTCTTTATCTTTCCTTCTTCTTTCCCTATTTCCATCTCTTTCTCTCCTTCCTTTCTTTCCTTTCATAATTTTGAGGCTCCCCCCAAGAATCCTAAGCCCAAGGTATATCAAGGAAATTTAAACAACTTGTTCTGAAGTGAAATAAAGCTGAAGTAGTACAATTCCAACATTTTACAAATGAGGAAACTGAGGTTCTAGAGGTGGGTGATGGGAGTGGCCCAAGGTGACTCAGCTGACCAGTGGCTGGGTTAAAACCAGATCTCTTCTGTCTCAGCTCCTGGGATGGCACAGCCATATCTGTTTCATGAAACCTCACTGCCCCCTCACTACACTATTGTAATTGTGGAATCAAAGGGTTTTGTCCCTCTTCTATTAAAAGAAACCCAGGCATCAGGCAGTAGGAGGGGGAGGCTCTATTTTGAGCGAGGGGCCTTCCTGGCCCCCCTGAAATCACACCATGCCTACGCAGGTAGGGCTGACAACGAGGACAGAGTACCCAGATGGCAGAGTAACTACTCTGAACCAAAATGCAAACAGCCAGGGAAAAAGTGACGTCCCCTCTGGTGGGAAAGGGAGTGCCGAGAAAGCCCCCTGCCCAGCCTATGGTGGCAGGGACAGAAGCACAGAGGGCCTGAATTCAGTTGCCATTTGCTTGACACCCCAACTCTTAATACCTCCCCCTTTCCTTGGCTTTCTTTGCACCTCACCCCCAACATACTCACATACATACACACTGTATTCATAACAGCTAATAATAATTGCTAGCATTTATAGAGCACTTTAAGATTTGCAAAAACACATGGCATTTATTATTTCCTTTGATCTTTACAACTGCCTTGTGAGGTAGGAGCTATTATTATCCCTGTTTTACAGATGGGGAAACTGAGGCTGAGCAAAATGTTCCCAGCAGCATCCAACACATACGTAGCTAGCACATAATGGACAAAGGATTGGAACTGAGGTTTTTCTGACTCCAGGGCCCAGCATGGTGTCCATTAACTCTCTTCTGCTGTCTGCTTCTCCTGCTTTACTTACCCACTAATGCTGTGGGTACCAGGCTATAATACTCAGTCGTAGGACCTCTTGGGACTGGATCACACGAGAGAAGGACCGAATAACACAAATGGCTGATTGGAACTGTCCTGATCATCATGGGTCAAACGAGGGCCGTGGCAGGGAGGGCCTAAGGGGGCAACATCAAGTGAGGGTTCAGTATCAGAGAGAACATAAGGGCACATTATCAGGGAGGGGCTAAGGTGCTTAGGGGACAGGAGGGGACCATATGGGTGAAGGGTTGAGGGGAAAATGTGAGGGCAGGGACTATGGGGATGGTGTCACAGAAGAGGGTACCCTATGAGGGAGAAGCTGAGGGAACCGTGTCAGGGGAGATGTTATGGGGATAATATCAGGGAGAAGCTGAAGGGACAGGATTAGGGAAAAGGCCTGTTCCTGAAATGAAAGAGAAAAGCCAGGCTTCCAGCCCAGGCCAGCCTCTAGGAGATGGCAGACAGCCAATTGTCAATTAAAGATAAAATCTCTCCTCTCAGCCACAGAAGACTCTGGCCCTCTCAGACAAGAGAAGGCCATTTGCAACTGGGTTTGGTTTGGAGCTGCACGACCGGGCTGATAATGGGATTGGATGCATTGCTGGCTTCATAATGATATTAAGTGTCAGGGCCCAAGTCCAAAATTGCTGCTGGTTTTCGCTGATCGATGCAGAACTATTTCCTTCTTGGGGCTGAGAGCCCAGCAGTAGCAGGCTCAGGGCACCTGATGCTAGAGTGAGACCCAGTGGTTGCTGCTGAGATCTGGAAGCAGGTCTCTCTGGACATTGTGGGCAGACACCCCAGCAACAAAGCCCTGGGCCTTCGGAGGATGGAGGGATGGAGTAGAACATTTAGGGAAACATCCAGGGGACCTCCTTTCTGACTAGGGCCACAGGTAGCTTGGTCTATCTAGGGAGAAAACTCTCCAGGCATTTTCAGATCTCTGCATAGTTAGTTAGGGAGGCCAGGCTCTACTGAGGCTGATCTGAAAGGCAATAGATGCCATGTATGATTTGGCAAACCAACCCTTCTTGATTTGTTCTCAGGATTTCAGAGAAACCCCATTCCTTGATGAAAGTGGATGGGGAAAGTCCATTGGGAAGACCAGTTCTTCATATTTTACATACATTACATATATTTTACATCTTAATTGAACCTTACAACCACACCCCTGTTAGGTTAGCAGAGCATGAATTACAGCCCCCAACTTGTATATAAAGGAAATTAAAACGCAATGTGTCCATGGCCCCAGAGCTAGTTAGCTAAGGAAATGTGACTAAAACCCAATTTTCCTGACTCCTTTCCACTTGTAGCTTTGTAGAGATAAATTTCTCTGCCTGGGGTAGTGATTCTAATATGCCAAGTTTTTGGAGAGGAATTTCCTCCTAAACTAACCTATTTGGGGGGCTCACATTCATCCTAATTACCCCTCCCCCTTGCCTCACCTGTCCCCCAAACCAGATGAGACATTTATAACATCTAGTCTCTGGCCAATGAATGTCTTTGGGGGGTGGAGTGATTCTCCATCTCTAAAATAGGAGTAGCGATTCATGTTAGATCTTTATCTCATTGTAAAAAATGGCAAAAACCATTCTCCTTTTCCCAAAATTATGTACAAGACCCTTACTCAGCGAAATAGTCTACTCACATATGCACAGGTAAACATGCACACGTGTGGATGCCTGTACTCTGAGTCTCCATCTATTGTGTTCCATACAAGAGGCCCCAGGCACAGAAATAAAGTACACACACACACACACACACACACACACACACACACACACACACACACACACACACACACATATCCCTCTGGCCTACAACTTAGTTTCTGTGTGACCTTGATCAAATCAAATGAAATAACAGGAGCAGAGCTTTGCAACCATGGAAATGCTAGCTGTTTTTATTAAATCATTTATCTGAGCTGCAGCTTCCTAATTTGTAAAATGGGGTTTGACCCAATGTCTTTTGAGGGGAAGTCTCTTCCAGATCCAAGTCTATGATCCGATGACTCTGTGATACCTCAGGATTGCCCTGATCATCCATGGCCTGCTCTGGGACACACATTTATTTCTCAGTAAACTTCATCTACTTCATTGGATGAAGGGAGTGGGATGGAGCGGGGAAAGGAGGGAGGCTAGTCAGTGACTCAGATCCAGATGGATTCTGAAGGTCTCCTCTCCTCCCCATTTCTATGGATCTGGCCACACCCTTCCTCCCATTTCTGAGCCCCAGGTGCTGCCAAATAGAGAGACTCATGAGAGTGAACACCTGCCAACCATCTGTCTCCCGGCCAGCTCCTTACACACACACCCAGATCTGGATCTCTTGAGCAGTGCTAAGCCTACTAAGTCCCCTCTATCAACAGGACCTGCATGGGGTAACAACAATCCAAAGAAGGTGGCCCTCTCTTGGGTATAAGGTGATTGTTAGGGACAAAGGATAATGTAAAGCTGTCCCTAAAATGCTTTTTGGTCATAGAAACTCGCCATAGAAAGCTGAGATTCGGGGGTGGTTAAACCCATAGTAGAAAGGAGGTTGAAGTCCTTTACAGCTAGGTGGCTAGTAGGGAGAGCACCACACCTGGAGGAGGAAGACCTCAGTTCAAATCCAGCCTTAGTTAGTGGGATCTTAAGCAAGTCACTTAATCTCTGTTTCTTCAAATTGTAAAACGGGGATAATAATAGAACATAACCTCTCAGAGTTGTGAGGATCAAATGAAATAATAATTGTAAAATACTTAGTACAATGCCTGGCACTTAGCAGGTGCTGTATAAAAGCTAGCCTTTTTTGTTACTTTTATTGTTATTATTGACATCTCTTTTCATAGAATTAGAGTTGGAAGAGACTTTTGAGGTCAAATAGTCCAACACTTTTATTTTACAGATATAAAAACTGAGGACTGAGATTCATTGACTTGCCCAAAATCTCAGAATTGGAAAGAGTCCTCAAAAGTAATTTAATTCAACCATTACCTGAACAACAATTCTTCCTACAGGATCCTGACAAGTAATTGTATAACTTCCACTTGGAAACTTCCAGGAAGGGGGACGTCCGTTCCTATGAATCTACCCATTCCATTTACTGGAAAATCCTTTAGAATGGTTTCCCTAGTATTATGCCTAAATCAAGCTCTCTCCAGCTTTTAGCCATTGCTGAAACTGAAGCCAAACAGAAAAGGAGTAAAGAGCTTCACACCTGTTATCTCATTGAAGCCTCAAAACAACCCTGTAAGGTAGGTACTGTAAGAATGATCATGTTCAGTTTACAGCTGAGAAAACCAAGATTCAGAAGGTAATTTATTCAGGGGCACAACAAATCTATGCCATGCGTACTGGAGTATCATTGTGCCTGTTAAGGTGTCTACACACTGGCCCATGAGTCAAATCTATCTGAACCTCTCTTTGTATTACAAACTAAGAATGAATTTTTCCATTTTAAAATTGCATTTAAAAACATTCAAAACCATTCTTAGCTCCTAGGCCTGTAAACAAATGGTGTGCTGGATTTGGCGCTCCATAGTTTGCCAATTCCTAATCTAAGATAAAGACACCAAAGTTCAGAGTGTTTCTATAACTAGGGAAAGTTACAGTCAACTCTTGAATCCAGGTCTTTCTGCCTAATAATAATAGTAATAAAAATAATGGGTAGATTTTTTTTTTACAACACCACAGTGTTTCTCAGTAAGGATAACATTGATTTCCATATGACTTCCCTTAAAATATTTTAAGATTTCTATTTTTTGTAGTAGGAAAGAACTGGAAATGGAGGAGGTTCTCATCAATTAAGGAACAGCTAAACAAATGATGGGGTATAAATGTGATGGAACATTATCATACTGTAAGAAACTGGGAAGGGGACGGTTTCAGGGAAAGACTTGTGTGGGTGGAACCAGGAGAACAATTCATATAACACAAGAACACAGTAGAGACAAAACAGCCTTGAAAAACTTAAGATCTCTGATCTAAGCAATGACCAACCATGGTTCCAGAAGCTCCATTTACCCTTCTCCTGACAGAGAGGTGAAGGACTCAGCATGTAACTTATTAGACAGACAGTAAGATATATATGAAATGTAATCAATGCCAAAATTAGTTTTGCTTGATTATTTTTTAAAAAGACATATATCATGTTCCCCCCCCCAAATATTCTCCAGGCTATATATACCCAGTCCTTTCAAGTCCATCTCTTTATGCTATGTTCCAGATGCCTCTTGCTATATTAGCCCACTGTCCTCTTGATATATGAGAGTCATTTTTGAGTTTAATCTCATTAATTGGCCAACAAGAAGTCCCAGGTCAAACCCAATTGATCATTGTTTGGGCTCTGATGGACTCAGAATAAATATAAATAGCAATTGTTTCTGGCCAGAAACAGTGAGGGTCTTCCCCTTCCAGATTAATATATGTATGTATGTGTATATATGTATATGTAAATTTTTTCTGACTAGGTAAAAGAGGTCATTCTCTGCCTCATTTCTTACCTAGTCTTATTCACTGATTGGGTATTGACTTGTCAAATTGAGACCTATTAAAGACAAGAAGTCCAAGGTCTCCCCCTACATTCAGGGTCACCTCCAGTTGTCTTGATCTATATCCAGATGTCTCTGGAAAAGAAAGTGACCCTGGTGACTTAGCCCAGCCCTCCCTCACTTAAATCCAATTCCCTCTCATGTCATAGCATCACCTCCCTGATGTCATGGTCCTCTTCAAGAATGAAGGACAAACAACCACAACAATCTTGATGTATACCAGCTTATAAATATCTTATAAATATAAATAGTCTAAATGAGGTCCAGGGAAGAACACAAGGTGATTGCCTCCCTTGTTTAGGACATTATGTTTTCTCTTAAAGCAGTATAATAATAATGACTAGCATTTATGTGATACTTTAAGATTTGCAAAGCACTTTACAAATGGATCTTATTTTATTCTCTCAACACACTTGGGAGATTTTCAATTTCAATTTTTATTTTCCAGGTAAGGAAACTGAGGCAGAAGGCCCAGGGTTACTCAGTTAGTGACTATCTGAAGTTACTTTTGAACTCAGGTCTTTCCAATTCTAAGCCCAGAGCTCTGTCCATTATGTCACCGAATATCAGATTGAATTAGCTCTTTTGGCTTCAGGTAATATTATTTGACACATTTTGGGCTTGAAATTTCAAGTTGTAGGAATTATAGATTTATAGTTAGACATTTAGGCCTAAAGGAGTGAGAGACTATATAGAATGTTCAGTGGAACCCTTAGAGCAGTGGTCCTCAAACTTTTTAAACAGGGGGCCAGTTCACTATCCCTCAGACTGTTGGAGGGCCAGACTATAGTGAAAACAAAAGCTCACACTCTATCTCCGCCCCTCAGCCCATTTGTCATAACCCAGCGGGCCGCATAAACATCCTCAGAGGGCCACATCTGGCCCACAGGCCACATTTTGAGAACCCCTGCCCCAGAGGATCCCTTTCGGGACCAGGACAGTAGGACATCAAGGACATTTCAGGAGGAAACTCTCCAATATTTTTTATTGCCTATAGTGGCAAGACCAGAGTTGGTTGGGAAGGTTAGGCCATCCCAATAGTTTGATCAGCAGCAATTTACTGCAACTCTGTCTTATCCACTTCCTAATGTAATTTTACATATGAGAAAATTGAAGCTCAGGGAACCTACATGTCTTGTTCAATGACCCATAGGTGGTAAACTGCAGAGCTGGAATTTGGAATTGACTCTAATCCCTGGATTTTTTTAGTCTAGGTATAGACTTTAGATTATCCCTTTAAAATTTCACTGCATTAGATCTAGCCCAGATTTTTTTTTTGTATGGTGATTCTTTCAATGTGTTCCCTTATCCCTCCCAACACTGGGTCATTGGAAAACTCAATAAGCATGGCTTCTATGACTTTAACCAAGTCCTGATAAAAATCCAAAATATCACTGGGTCAAATACACTCCCCTGAGGCACTCTGCTTGAAACTTCCCTCCAAGTTGATAGCAACTCCTTAGGGATGATACTTTTCTTTGCTTGGGGTCATTCTATTAATTCAAAATCACCCCTGACAGTACTATCATCCAGTTCACATCTCTCCAACTTATTCACAAAGACAGGGTGAGAGAATTTGTCAAAGGATTTGCTGAAATCTAAGCATCTGTATCTACAGCACTCCCTTGATATATCAGTCTAGTAATCCTGTCAAAAAAGGAAATGAGGTTAGTCTGGCATGACCAGGCTTGATGAAGCCATGCTGATTCTCAGTAGGTGGGGGAGATGAACCAGAAACCAATGGTTGCTATCTCTCCACATCCTCTTTTACGTCTCTTCAGCTCTGAATCTAACCACTTAACCTCTTGCAGAGTCTCAGTTTTTTCCTCTGTGAAATGGAGACAATATTACTTCAGAATTGTTATAAGGAAAGTACTTTGTACCTTAACAGCATTATATAAAAGTGAAAGATCTGTCTCTCAATCTGTTCACCATTAAGGCATTCCTAGAAGTACCCAGGCACTAAAAAGAAATGCCTTTTGCCTCAATTCTCTAATTTCTTGTTGAGAAGACTGGATGGAAGTGAGGAAGAAAGAAAAGGAAGAAGTAAAGAGGAGGGGAGGAGGAAGAAGAAAGGAAAGCTGAAGAAGGCAGAAAAGGAAATCAGTAGCTTATGTCATATGAGGATCAGTTAAAAGAAATAAGAATGTTTAGCCAAAGAAGAGAAAACTTATAGCAGGGCTGAGGGCTGGGGCATAAAAGATGCCTTCAGATATTGGAAAGAATATTGAGTGGAGGGGGAATTAAATTTGTACTGCTTGGCCCCAGAAGGCAGGACTAGAAACAATGGGTGGGAGCTGCAAAGAGGCAGATTTATGTTCTGTATAAGGAAAAAGTTCCTTAAAATAGTCTATCCAAAAGTGGAGTGGGCTGTCTAAGGAAAGAACAGGTTTTCCTTCTCTGCAGGTCTTTAAGTTAAAGTTTGGTGACCACTTACTAGATATGCTGGGGGGAGAATCTTATATTAGATGGATTTAATGGACTCTGAGGTCCCTTATGCAATCCCCAGAAAAGGAAAAGAAAAGTCTACAATGGGGGAAGGGGAAATAAAAAAAAAAAAAAAAGCAGAGAAAAGAGAAGAAAGGATAAGTGGGTAGGAGGGTAAAGACTGGGAAAAGTGTAAGAAAAAATTTGATTTTGTAATTTCAACATTAAGTCCCTTGGTTCCTGTGAACGCTTCCTTCCTATTGCAAAGCATCAAGGACATCCTGTTTGGTTTCTCTGAATAATACCGAAGTTGAAAGTGTCATTGATTTTTTTGGGGAGTGGGGGGAATCCATTATATCCCCTGCTCACCAGGCCTTGGCATTGGAGCAGGGAGGAAAGGCTGAGCCAATAACCAGATTTCATAGATCCCAATAATCATCTCTGATCTGGATCAGCCCCTGTCCTTGAGAAATAGAATGGGTCATAGAATCAAATCCAAAAGAGGTCCATGAAGACATGAATAGTGCCCCACCTAAATTTTATATCTCCCCTAAGTTTAGTACAGTGCTCTACACACATTAATGGTTTTTGGATTAAGTGTCTATCTCCTAAACTCTCCTCATTAGTCTAGGATCTAGGATTTAGGATTGAATGGATGGAGGTTCTGAATTCATACTGATCTATGAGCCTCATGCCAAAGATACAGCCTCATAAAGCACAAAAAATAAATAATAAAAACAAATTGATTAATTAATTAATTAATAATTTTGGGATCAAAGGACCTGGGACACAAATCCTGATTCTATCAAATGTTACCTGTGTAGCTTTGGACAAATCATTTAAACTTGTTCTCCATTTTTCTTCATCTGTAGAATGAGAGATTAATCAATTTTGACTAAAAAGGGATCCTAGAGATAAGCCCCCTTTATTTTACAAATGAAGAAATCAAGGCCCAAGGAAGTTATTATTACATAGGTAGTAAGTAAAAGAGCTGAATTTAAACTCAAAGTCTCTTATTCCAAATACAGCAAGCTTTCTCCTGTGCTTCACTGCATCCAGTCTCAAGTCTATCCTCATGGGCCCACTAGTTAGTTTAACCTCAAAAGTGATATGTACTCCTGCTACTAAAAAAGCTGAGATACATTGGGCTTGGGAGTTCTAAGGTCAGTATTGATATGGTAACCCTCTAGAAGGTGAGGAACGCCAGGTTGCCTAAAAAGAGGTGAGCTTGCTCAGGTTGGAAGAGGAACAGGGGAAAGGTCCCAAAGCTC
This sequence comes from Sminthopsis crassicaudata, assembly GCF_048593235.1. NCBI lineage: Eukaryota > Metazoa > Chordata > Mammalia > Dasyuromorphia > Dasyuridae > Sminthopsis > Sminthopsis crassicaudata. The sequence goes on from NC_133620.1 coordinate 428,450,542, forward strand.
AGAAGATAAAAATGGAACTGTGCTCTGTACTTCCAGCCTGGGTGAGATAATGACACATAAAGGAGGGAGGGAGAGAGGGAGAGAGGAAGAGAGAGAGAGAGAGAGACAGAGAGACAGAGAGACAGAGAGAGACAGAGACAGAGAGAGACAGAGAGACAGAGAGAGGAGATAAGAGAGACAAAGTTAGAGTTGGAGAGACAAAGACAGAGAGAGGCAGAGGAGGAAGAGGAGAAGGAAGGGGAAGAAGAAGAAGAGGAGGAGGAGGAAGAGGAGGAGGAGGAGGAGAAAGAAGAGGAAGAGAAGGAAGAGGAAGAAGAAGAAAGAAAGAGGAGGGGGGAAGGAGGAAGGAAGGTGGGGAGGAGGAGGAGGAAGAAGGAAGGTAGGGAGGAAGGCATGGAGGAAGGAAGAGAAAGAGAGATGAAAGAAAGAAAAAGAAAGAAAAAAAGAAAGAGACCAAATGTTCTGAGAGTATTTTCCCTGATTCAAATGATGGGGGGTGAGGGGGAAATCCATCTTTACATGAATCCCCTCTCTATTGCCACCCCCCTCCAGCCAAGACCAATATCGTTCTTCTCCTGGGCCCCTGCCCCAGACCCCTGAGGCTTGGTCCTGGGCTTTAACCACTCTGATAAGTCCCTTAGCCCAACTTCAAGATGAGAAGCATGGGGGCTGTTCTCTTCCTGGGTCCCTTTGTCCCCGGACCAGGGGCTCTGGCTTGGTACCATGTATCCAGAGGCCTCAAGAAGAGTAGCCATCCGAGGCTGTTGCTATGGAGGCTTTCCTCCCTGCCGTAGCTGCACCCGAGTTGCTATGGAGAGCTCTCAACCTCGGCTGAGGAGCCCCAGATAGCTCCCCTGGGAATCTTTAACCCTCTCCAAGCTGACTGGAGAGGGCACCTCTTGCTGCTGGCCTTAGGATGCCGAGGCTTCTTGGGGCCATTCTGGAGTTAGTTCCTGAGGCATTCACATCCCCACATACCCTCACACATACATATATACACAACACATTCTGACTTCTGGCCCCTAAAAACTCAGCAACTCATGGAAATCCCTGTAGTTTCTGTCAATTATCAGCATAGTCCCCGTGGGCCCAAGGAGAGATGGCAGTAATTCCCAGCTGAAGATGGGAGAGGGAGTGGGTCAAAATTTTTTCTCTATTTCTGGGTTCTAGCTCAGGAATCTAGTAAATGCTAGGTAGCATAATGCAGTGAGGTAATTTTGAACTCAAAGGATATGAATTCAAATTCTATGTTTCTGATCTGGGGCAAGGTACTTAGTGCCCCCCCTTCCCCTCTAAAATGAAGAGGTTGGATGAAATGGCCTCTGAAATCTCTCTCTCAGCTCTATACATATAATCATAAATCGCCTGTCATCCCCTGGTTTTCAGTTTCCTCATTTGTTAAAAGAAGTCAGTCATTCAGTTAGATCATTGCTGATGTCCCTCAGACGGTATCTGTGAACTATGAGAGAGTTTAGGGGCACCATCATAAGGCTCATTCCCTGAACTGCTCCTGCTTTTGCTGGATCTCTTTATCTTCTCCCCAGCCCGATATGTACAAGTCATAGGAGGGAGACTGGAAATGGGGGCTCCAATGAGAGTTGGAGAAGGGGTCAGAGCCGGTCAATTAGCCCAACATCCTAATTTTTTAGACAAGAACCCTGAGACCCAGAGAGATGGTTCTGTTTGACAATTGTCACATGAGTAGCAGAGCTGGGATGCAAACAGATCATCTGCCTTCAAGTCTGGGCAGAAACAGAAGGAGGAATGAGTTGTGGTCTTAGATTGATATTATCTGTGTTTGGTAATAGAAGCATTTCTACCAAGCCCTTCAACTGAATTGGTTCTCACTCTGCTGCTGACTTTGAGTCTTCCAATGTCAAAGACTGGCTATGGTCCCTCCATCCATCTTTCCAGACTCTCTAATTAAAATCTACCTTGAAGGTGTTTCTCTCAGTGTAGATTACCCACTATTATCAGTCAATTCCATTTCCAAGACAACCAAGACCCTCAGTATCGCAGCCTGCTGATTGATCTCATCACTTCAAGTCTCTCCCTTTACTCCAGCTCATTCTTCTCTCACCTGTAGATGATTTTCCTAAAACTCAGGCCTGACCATGGCACTCTCATATTCAATAAACTCTAGTGGCTCCCTTTACCTACAGCATCAATATAAAATCTCCTGTTTGGCTCTTAAAACTTTTCATAGCCTGACCTTTTTCATGTACTCTGATCCATTGAGACATTTCTTTAAAGGGAACACTCAAGTCTCCCAACTCTGGGCATTTCCCTGGCTGCTCCTATAACTGAGGTCTTTACATCCATCTCTTGACTCCTCTGCCTTCACACAAGACTCAGTTCAAATCCTTCCTTCTGTTAGAGGCTTCCTGCTCCCCCTTACTCCCAGTACCTCCATCTAAGATTTCCTGCCATATACTCAGTAAGCATCTGATTTCTTAGTTGTTTGCACACTGATTCCCCATTAGCTCCTGGAGGTTAAGGGCTGTTTTTGCTTTGTTTTATATCCCCATCATTTAGTACATGGCCTGGCACATATTAGGTGCTTAATAAATGCTTGGGGAGAGGGGAAATGAGATATAGCAAAAGCGGAACAAAACTTGAAGTCATCAGATCTGAATCTGAATGTCAGTTGTAGCTCTTATTGTACTAATGTTATCTGGGCAAATCATTTAGCATCTTTTAATATTTTTTCCATCTGTAAAATGGAAATAATGTCTTTTCTGCTTACCTCATAGTATTGTTATGAAGAAAATCCTCTATAAATCCCAAGACACTGTATCAAATTATAGATACACTGAGAGACACACATAGAGAGACAGAGACACAGAGGGAGAAAGACCGGGGGGAGTCAGAAAGGGGGGAGGAGAGAGAGGGAGGGCAGAGTTAGCAGGCAAGCACATGTATGCACAAGGGAAAAATCACAGAATCTGATGTTGTGAGAATTGAGTTGAAATTTATTCTTTCCACTTACTAGTGGTGCTCTTTTTGCCAAATCACTTCCCCATTTTGTTTTCCCAATCTGTAAAATAGAGATAAAAATACTACCTTCTATATAGGGTTGTCATGAGGCTTAAATGAGACAACGTATATAGAGTACTTTGAATACTATAAAATACTAGAAAAGTGTCAGTTATCTTCCAGCATTTCAGAGTTTGTTTTTTCATTATCATACTCAAGAGTTATTCCTTTAATTGTTATTTTTTTCATTTTTTTGATCAACCTAATCAACATCAACAAATACAAACTAAATAAAACTATGAATCTCTGTTATATGCAACCTTTTAAACTTAAAATTAAATAGATAATAATTGAGGAGGCTTAATTTTTTTTTTTTTTTTTTTGAGGCTGGGGTTAAGTGACTTGCCCAGGGTCACACAGCTAGGAAATGTTAAGTGTCTGAGATCAGATTTGAACTCCAGGTCTCCTGAATTCAAGGCTGGTGCTCTATCCACTGCGCCACCTACCTGCCCTGAGATCTTCCTTTAGTTGAGAGGGACTTCTAGCTTGGGGAGCAGAATATGGGACAATTAACCAAGGACATAACCCTTAGGCAAAGCAACATTAAAAACCTAGACTGAATTCAGCAACCAGCTGATGATGTGACAAAAAATATGATAAGTATTAATGGAAAGTATCTGAACTTAGTAAAGACTTTGATTCCAACACTGGTCCTTCCACTTCTTTAGACTGTAGCCTTAGCTAAGTCTTCCTATCTTCTCAGCCTCATGTTCCTCATCTTTAAAATGAAGATACTCTTTTACTTCCTATATCACATAGATATGAGGAGAATTTTTGTAAACCTTAAAGAACTATATCAATACAAACAGCTGCTTTTATAGACTAATCACTGATGGGTGACCTTAAATGCTTCCTAGTTCAAACCTATGATTTATTTCAAACTCATGATTTTATAGATGGAAAAACTGATACGTGGAAAAGGGAAATGACTTGAAATCATCTACCTTGATCTGTGCATCATCTAATCTTGTAGTAGCAGAACTGAGATGCAAAATCAGATCCTCTGACTCTATGGTATTTTCTCCTCTTTATTTTTCCTTCTGTGAAATGGGGACAATTCACTCCAGAGATCAAGAGGAGGAAAAGGAAGAAAGGGAAATCCCCAAAGCCTGTTGATCAATTTTTAAAACAGGGATTGATGAGTTTGAGTCCTCATGCCTCTTTTATTAATTGCATGTAGGAACTGGTAGGGGAAGAAGGAAAAAGGAAGGAACTAATTATGGAATAGATCTTCTGATTTTATTTCCAAACACACCTGTGAGCAAAGGATCTCAAGAGCCGGGAAAAGCCCTGACACCTGCAAGAGAAGGGAGAGAACAGAAACAATGAGGTGAGAGAGGCTCAGGCAGAGAGACTTCAAAGAAACTCAGAACAGGAAGAGGGAGAGGCAACAGCTAAGGCGACCAGGATGGAGGCAGAGTGAGTGGGGCTGTGGGACTCAGGCAGAGGCAGTGAAGCCTCAAAATTAACTGCACATGCCCAAAATAGAACAGCTGGGCAAAATTCTGGCTCTGTTTGGGTGTCTGCTGAGCTGAGCTTGTATGGGAATGGGACAGGTTGGAAAAATGGTTATTTCCTCTTATAGGTAGGTCAGACTAGGGAGGAAGGAGTTTAATTGTTGTTCCAAAAGAGATGGCACTTGGAGCAGAAGGGACTTTTTGGCTGAGGACACTTCCTCTACCTGCGCAGATCAGCTAAGAGTCTTAGAGTTATCCATGAACAATGAGAGGTTAGGTAACTTGGCCAAGGTTACAGAGCCAGAGTGTGTTGGGGGAGGAGAAAGGGAGAACTTCAACTTATGTTTCCCTTACATCTAGGTCTTCTTATTTTATCAATCCCTCAGGTCTTCTTAACCCCTAGGCAAGCACTTCATCTAGAGATGTCAAATGTTCACATGACTCCAGAATGCAGTTCCAAGATAAAAATGTCACTGGGAAATGTTTAACAAAATAAATAAAAATACAATTTTTTGTTGTTGTTGTCCGATTGTTTTCAGTTGTATTCAACTCTTTGTGACCCTATTTAGGGTTTTTTTGGCCCTCCAGTTCATTTTACAGATGAGGAAACTGAGTCAAATAGGTTAAGTGACTTGCCCGGGATCACACAGCTAGAAAGTGTCCAAGACCAGATTTGAACTCATGAAGATGAGCCTTCCTGACTTTAGACTCAGCACACTATACACTATGGTTCCACCTAGATGACTAAAGATACAACACACCATGGTTAATATTAATTTGTAGTTTTCTAAATTAATTAGAAAATTTGGTGGTGGTGGAAAACAGCATCTGAGGTTTGGGGGTAAGGCAATTAGGGTTAAATGACTTGTCCAGGGTCACACAGCTAGGAAGTGTTAACTGTCTCAGGCTACATTTGAACTCAGGTGCTCCTGACTTCAGGGCTGGTGGTGCTCTATCCACTGCGCCATCGAGCTGCTCCAGCCCTAGAGATTCATTACTATTTGAGCTTAATACCACTGCATTACACCATGTGACCTCTCACATAAATCACAATAATAATTAATGTTTAAATGGCACTTTTAAGTTTGTAAAGTTGTAAGGCATAGTGGATAGAGAGCTGAAGCCAGAGTCAGGAAGACCTGAGTTCATATCCAACCTCAGATATTTTTTAGCTGTATGACCCTGGGTAAGTCACTTAGGTCTGATCCCTATCACTGAGGAAACTGCCTCAGTTTGCTCATCTGCAAAATGGGAATAATAATAGCACCTCCCTCTCAGGGTTATTGTGAGAAAGAATGAGATAACATTTAAGTGTTTTTTATACTATTAAAGCTCTTTGTAGACATTATTTCATTTGAGCCTTCCCATCACATTGATAGTATTACAATTGTTTCTCTCCTTGTTCTCCAGAGAAACAAACTAACATTCAGAGGAGTTAAGTGACTTTCCTGTGGTTACACAGCTATTGAGTATCACATGCAGACTGGGAACTCAGTTCTTCCAGTTTAGCATTCTAGTCACTATACTGTACCACACAGAGGCTACTATTTGAACCTAAGCTCCTCTGTTCCACCTCCAGAGCTCTTTTAACTACTCTATACTTCTGTCTTAGGGAAATTCTCTTGTCGCAACCATTATATTTAATTACAAAATTAACAGCTTGCTACCCATCCCTTCTCTTACTTGGGATGTCCACTGCCTAATACTGCTAGCTAACACGGACAGGTGTGAGATTTGAAATGAAATTTTTTTCCTCTAAAATTTATTGCTATTGATTTGAGGTAGAGAATCTAATTGCAGCTTTCCAAATGTTGATAGATTTAGTAAAACTACATAAGGACAGTCTATAGCCTGCAACAGAGGAAGGCGCCACCAAGTGGTACCCAAAGCAACTGCTGATGGGTTTCTCATTTTCCATCAGAAGCATCTGATTTTTTTCCTCTCCTTTTTATTTTTCGATTCCTGTCCCCCCTTCTCCTATACTTGTGCCCTAATCCTGCCAGTAGCCCCCATGGGCGTCAGCTTCCCTTAAGACCTTTGGAAAAAAACAACTTATTGATCTTTGGTGTGGACGTCAGAACTAAAGCCAGATAGAACCATAATTTGACCAGGTTATCTGGACTTCACCCTGGATGCAAAAATTTTCAGAGTATTAACAGTACTTAAGCAACTTAAAGACAACTAAACCTAAAATCTCGTTAGCAAAAGTAATTAGGTAACTAGGGATATTTTCCTGTTGTCCATACCCCAAATAAGCTCCTTCTTGACCTGACCTTCCCTTGACTTGTCCCCCATGGCTGACAGTAGCCTCACGGGGTGCTGAATTTTCCACCACCACCCACCACACACCAGCCAAGATGAAATAAATTGAAGGCATATTTCATGCTCTTTTCCCTCCACACAAAAATGGATTTATGGATTTATGAATCTGGGATCAAGTTGGGTCTTGACAAATAAGAGTATCAGATGGTCGTGGAAGACTGCTTTTTAGTCTAGCTGTGGGATGCTCAATATCAGAATCTTTCCTCTTATATAAGAACAGCTGTTTGTCTGGGTGCTAGGTTTGGCTCCAGGATTACTGGAACTAGAGAAGAGATTTAGTTAGGAGGAGAAAGCCAAGTCATTTCCACAGTAAGTGACAGGAAATGGAGAGGAAGGATGTGGTAAATTTGGGTTGTAGAAGAGATAGAAAGATAAGTGAGAAATTCATGGCTGATAGTCATATAGTACTTTATTTCCTCTAAATGAACTTGTAATGTTAGTTATACAGGAATAAGTACTACTGATAAATATTACTATTTCCAGTTTGTAGAGGAGAAAAATGTAGCTCAGAGGTTGCAAAGGACTTTTCCTGATCTCAGACCTAGGATTTCAACTCTTTCCATTATACTACTCTGCTTCTAATAGAAAGCAAACAATAAACAATCATTTAGTATGTACCTACTGTGTGCAAGGTATTGTGTTGGGTGCCTTAGTTACAAAAGACAAAAACAAATTAGTTCCTACCCTCAAGAAGCTTACATTTTGTTGGGGGAGACTAGAGGTATGAATGCATATATGTGTGCCTACATATATGTATGTATATACATATAGGTATACATATATACATAAATACCTTTATTCTCCATATATATATATATATATATATATGTCACAATATACAAAATAATCATGAGGTATTTTGACAAGGGGAGCACTAGGATGTGGGGCAAGAGCATCAGAAAAAGCCTCCTATAGAGTAAAAAGTGAAATTTGAGTAGAGCTTGGAGGAGACGGGAGATTTTAAGAGATAAACATTTAAAGAGGTTGCATTCCAGGAATGTAGAATAGCCTATAAGAAGCTATATACAAATGGTAGATTCAATGTCATGGGAGCAACAGCAAGAATGCCAGTTTGGCTGAACCAGAGTGTGTGAAGGGGAATAATGTATAATAAGTATGGAAAGGTAGATTGCTGCCAGATTGTTCCTGTTTCAATCATTACAGTTGGGTCTGACTCTTTCTGACCCCATTGAGGGATTTCTTGGCAAAGATACTGGAGTGATTTGCTATTTCCTTCTCCAGCTTATTTTACAGATGAGGAAACTGAGTCAAAAGAGTTAAGTGACTTGCCCAGGGTCACACAACTAGTAAGAGTCTGGAGCTATATTTGAATTCAGGTCTTCGTGAACTTTTGGACTTCAGCACAGAGTCAGAAGTCAAATTTGACAGCTAGATTATAAGCACAAGTGACTGGGTGGATGATTGCACCATGGTCAGTAAAAGAGAAGTTAGGAAGAAGGATGAATCTGGGTGGGAGAATAATTAAGTTGTTGAATCATCTCAGTTGTATCCTGACTCTTCATAACCTCATTTATGATTATCTTGGCAAAGATACTGGAATCATTTACCAATAACCCAGTTCAATACCTTAATTTTACAAATGAAGCAAGACTCAGAGAGTTGAAGTGATTTGTTCAAAGTCAGTTGAGAGTTGATCTCAGTACTGGAACTAATATCCCAATATCCTAAATTTTAGCCAAAATATTTTCCATTCTGTCATACAATTCACTCCAAAGAGTGTTAAAATTGAGGGGGAGTCCTGTTCCCAAGTTGATTAGATAAATCCTACTGTTCTGATTAGGACGATTAATGATGTATTTAGTAATTATATAACTCCAGTAGAAATTAGGCCCCCAGAGTCTATTGTTCCCCTAAATTAGTCAATCAGGAGGCAATTATTCATCAGAAAGATTAATCTGGGACACCTTTCACCTTGCCTCCTAATTTGTCAGTGACAGGCGGAGATTATCAAATAATCCCCTTATTTCTACCTCACCCCATCCCCTTCCCTGTGAGGATATGAATTTCCCTGCCCCCAGATCATAAGATTTAGAGCCACGTCATATCTTAGAAATCATCACACAGCAACTCCATCATCTTACAAAGGGACAGACTGTGTCATTCCCTGCCTTTCTTCCACAATTGGAAGGAATGAGAATTTGGGGGAACTAAGGAAGATGGGATATCCACTAGGAGATCTGATCTTGTCCCTATCTGACCTGTTCCTTTGCAGGGAGCCAGGGGGGTAATGTCTGAAGGAGTGTCTATAAAGTGCTCTGAGCTTCTCGGATGTAAAGGGCAAAAGAAATCAAAGCTGAGTTGTTATCATGACTCTTGACAAGTGAAAACAGGCCAGTATGTCCTTTCTTGCCTGATTTAGTCAGTGGCTGGGCCACTGTCAATAGGCTGGACTTGCTGTTACTTTTTTCTACTTGACCCCAAAAGCTAACTGAGTGTCAGCCACTGAATCATCAATAGATAGGTAGAGAGAGCTTCATTCCAGCCTGAGCCAGCTGCAAAGCATTGATCTGTGACCAAAATGAGACTCCATTCTGTGCTGGCCCCAGAGGCTACCTTGTCGCCTTGCTGTGAGTTTGGGTATTAGGTGTATAATTTGATATGGGACAAAGATATTTTTAGGTATCAACCACTCCCCATTCACAAGTAAGGGTGATTTGAGGATAGCAGAGAATAGGAAAAGACTGAGGCCCCAAGACATTAAGTTCTCATAAACAAATCCCTGTGGTCAATAGCCTAAGTTAGACTTATAAGATAGAGTTTGCAGAAGAACACCCCACCCTCCAGCCCAATATCTCAGAGACATATGTCTGGAGAATGAGTAGGGGCAAAGGAGGCATCTGACTATTTTCAAGGATATCTTGAGCTTTCACCATGCTGATGCCCAGGAGATGGGGGAAGGGGAGAAATGGGGAAGGCTACAGGTAGGGCTGTTTTAAACTCTCTAGGCTATAATCTACATAGGTTTCCTGAGTTCTTTCCATATATCAATCTAGGATATCATCAATCTTTGAGTCATGAGGAGTCAGTGTGTTTAACTTTCTCTAAATCCATGCAAATTTAGCTGTTCTACACTTGAAAAACTACAGCAGCTCTCTCTCTCTTCCTATTTCTCTCGCTCTCCTTTTCTCTCTCCTCCTCCTTCTCCTTCTTTTCTCTCTTTCCCCCCCCCCTCATGCACAAACACACTTCACTTTTGCTCCTGAGATTTACTGTTTAAAAGAAATAAAAACACTGAGTCCAGGGTTTAGACTCTCTGACTATGAAAATAGGAGTCTTATCTTCCCCTGGTATAGGTATGGCACTACATTCCACTTCTAACTTGGGAAAAAAGGGGAAAAGACTCAGTTAGGTTTCCAAAAGGCTAGGTTATGTAATTAAATATGGTGAACACCTTGACAGCACCTGGAACTGTCCACCAATAAAACAGGCTTTCTGTTTTAAGGGGACTACTTTAGTTATTGGAAGTATTAAATTAGAAGCTAGGCTTAATAGCCTTAATAGCCTCCTAATGGAGGACCACATCTCAAAGATACAATGATGGGTAGAGGGACTTCCTACAGGAAGTGGGAGTGTAGACTATCTGTGATATTTCCAAGGGTAAGATTCTATGATAGAAAAGTCACATCTTCAGAGAACAATACCAGTGAGCTAAAACCAAGGGGGACTGAGATGAAAATGCAGTGGTTTAGAAAGTTGCTGTGTTGATTTCAATTGAACAATCACTTATAAGAACTTACTATTTGCAGAGTATGGTGCCAAGGGACATGAAAAGTTTAGATAAGAGGATTGATGATCTCATGGAGTTTGAAGTCTAAAAGTTATTTGTTCTATTTTTAGAGTTGCTATGAGGAGAGACTCCTAGTATGATCAAAGAGCATCGTATTTGGAGCTAGAAATCTTGGCTTCAAGTCCATCCTCAGATATTAACTGAATAGTGTTGGTGGGACTCAATCTCCTTGGCCCTCAGTTTACTTACTCATAGAAATGAAAAAGCTACAAAGGCTAGCCTCTCTATACGTAGTGTTTTAATGTTTTTGAAACACTTTACAAATATCATTGCATTTTATCTTCACAAAAACCCTTTAAAGTAAATGATATTGTTATCTCCACATTACAAATAAAGAAATTGAAAATGATAAATTAAATGACAGAAATTAAGTGACTTTCCAGGATTACAAAGCTAGGAAGCATCTGAAACTGGATTTTAACTTGGGTTTCCTTGATTCCCTTTATCCACTGTACCGTCTAGCTGCTTCTAGGGTCTTATCCAGCTCTAAATGTTACTCAACAAATGGAAGAATTTTTTAAAAATATCGTTATTTCATTAAATATTTCCTAATTATGTGTAAGTTTTTTTTTTCAACATTTTGAGTTCCAAATTCTCTCCTTCCTTTACATCCCTCCTGCTTCTTTGAGCAGGTAAGCAATTTTATATTGATCTAATATCATTCAATATATATTTCCATATTGAGCATGTTGTAAAGAAAATATATCCCCCTAAAAGAAAAATAGAGAAAGTAAAAAAGCGTGCTTCAATCTGCATTCATCAAGTCTCTCTCTGGAGATGGATAGCCATTTTTCATCATGGATCCTTTGGAATCATCTTGGACCACTACATTTATCAGAATAATTATATCTTTAACAATTGATTATCCTTATATTGTGTACAATGGTTAATTTAAGTCTTTATGGAAGAACTTTTTAATAATTAAAGCTACCTGCATTTAGTTTTCTTTCTCATTTTTTTTCCTTTTTGTTCTGATTTTTCTTGTGAAGCATGATAATTATGGAAATATGTATAGAAGAATTGCACATGTTTAACATATATTGGATACTTATAGTCTAGGGGAAAGAAGGGGAGGAAGGAAGGGAGAAAAAATTTGGAACACAAGATTTTTTAAGGGTGGATGTTGAAAACCATCTATGTATATGTTTTAAAATTAAAAAAAAAAACTTTAAGAAAAACAGTTAAAGCTACCCAAAAATAGACTTTTGGGGTAGTGAATCCACCATTGCCAAAGTTATTTCAAATGACAGCTAAATCCCCATTCATCAGGTAGAACATAGAGGAAATTCATGCTTTGATTTGAGGCTGGGTTCTCTAAGCTTCATTCCAACCTTGGAATATATCTCTAACCTTAAGTTAGTTACTGTTGTTAGTCACCGTGCTAATAACTAAGTTAGCAGAGAATAGAAGAGGGCCCAGGACATTAAGTTCTCATAAACAAATTACTGTGGTCAGTAGCCTAAGTTAGGCTTATAGGATAGTTTGCAAGAATACCTCCCCCCCTCCAGCCCAGTATCTCAGAGACATATGTTAGTAGTTAGCACAGTGAGTGAGAAGCAAACATTAATGAAGACTGCAGGACCAAGTGCTTCCAGGGATCAAAGCTAATGATTCTATAGAATAAAATCTGCTAAAATTTTCCCTGGACTTGAAGTTAGAAAACTAACATGTCCTATGAGCTTGGGAAAGGTTATGGCCTATGTTTCCTCATTTGTTAAATGAGAGACTAGATCGTATCTATGACCTCTGTCAGCTGTAGGATTCTCTGAGAATTTCCCCTCTTCCAGGATGCTTGGAGGCTTTTTTATCTCTTGGAGTCACCTTTGAAAACAAATACTCAAGTTATTCACAGCTAACACACCTTCTGTAATTATCAGTTAACACCTTAGTAGGAATGTGTTTCAAAGAGCAAAAAAGGAAAATGTAGAAGAGATGAGAAGAACAGTGCTATAGAATCCTAGAGTAATTAATGTTGTTTGTCCTTTGTTCTTGGAAAAGAACCATGACATCAGGGAGATGATGCCATGACATGCAAGTGAATTGAATTTAAGTGAGGGAGGGCTGTGCAAAGTCACTAGCCTCACTTTTCCCTCCAGAAACAAAATTATAGGTCCAATGATACAGATTGGTCTCAAGTCTTAGGCTTCTTGGAAGTGCTTTTAAGGGATTTTAAAAGACAAATAAGAGAGGTAGAAGAAAAATGAGAAAAGAAATGGGAAGTATACAAGAAAGAGGAAGGCAATTCCTTAAAAAAATACAATTGGCCAAATGCAAAAAAAAAAAAAAAAATCCAATGAAAGAAACAATACCTTCAAAAGTAAAATTAATCAAATGGAAAAAGAGATATAAAAGCTAATTGAATAAAATCACACATTAAAAACTAGAACAGGGTAAATGAAAGCTAATGATTCTTTGAAACATCAAGAATCAGTCAGACTAAAAAGAATGAAAAAATGGAAGAAAATGTGAAAAACCTCATTGGAAAAACAGCTGACCTGGAATATAGATGTGGAAGAATCAATTTAAAAATTACTGGTCTACCTGAAGGCCGTGACCAAAAGAAGAGCCTGGATAACATTCTTTGAGATCATCAAGAAAAACTTCCCTGATATTCTAGAAACAGAAGGTGAAATATTCATTGAAAGAATCCATTGATCACCTTTGGAAAGAGATTCCACAAGGAAAACCCCAAGGAACATTGTTGTAAAACTTTAAAACTACAATCTCAGGGAAAAACTACTCTAAGCTGCCAGACAATTCAAATATCAAGAAATAACAGTCAAGAGCAACCCAGAATCTGGCAGCTTCTATAATAAAGAATCACAGGGCCTGGAATACTATATTCTAGAGGGCAAAGGACCTAGGGTTATAACCAAGAAACTCTCCAGCAAGACTGAACATCATCTTTCAGGGGAGGCAATGGATCTTCAATGAAGTAAGAACCTTTTAATCATTTCTATTGGAAAAAAAACACAGAACTAAATAGAAAATTTGATCTATAAACATAGGACTCAAGAGAAACATAGAAAGATAAACAGTGGGGAATATATATATATAATTTAAAGGTTAAACTATTTATGTCCCTAGATGGGAAAATGATATCTGTAAATCTTGAGAACTATATTTGTTATTGGAGCAGACAAAGGGGGACATCTCATGAATGGAGAGTGTGATTGTGAATAGACTCTCATATGATGATATTAAAGAAAAAGACAAAAAAAGATAAATTAGATTACATGAAGAGACACAAAAGACTTATTACAATCGAGGATGATAGGAGATGGCTCTGGATGCAGTGGGAGATCTTGGCCATGTTAAGCATCATTAAAAGGTCTCAGCTTGACTGAAGCAATGTCCAATCAGTGATTACATAGGATAGGAGCACCCTTGGAAACTTTTGAGTCTACTATGATAAGGACACAGAATATCCTATCTCCAGTTTGTCTGCCATGTTTGAAATGCATGAATGCATTTATTCCTTGACCCTGGATTCTTAGAATTCCCAGACTCCTTTAAAGCTCAACTTATATACTAACATTTATATAAGATTTTTGTTGATCCTTTCCAGCTGTTAGAGACTTCTCATTCCTACTCATAGTCAGGGGACAGATTTTGAATATACATATAAAAATAATAATAGCTAATATTTATTTAGCACTTTAAAGTTTGCCAAGCATTTTATGCATGTTTCATCCTCCCAGCAACTCCTGAGGTAGGTGCTATTATTTTTTTCCTTTTTAAAAAATGAGCAATGTTGTAAAATTACCCATGCATATATCTGGTAAATAAAGACTAATAAAAAAATGAGACTGTGTAAAGTTAAATTACTTGACTAGGGTTTCATAGATGGTATCAGAGGAAGAACTCAGATTCTGGTTTTTCTGACTCACAAAACCAACTTTTTATCTACTTACTACATTAACACCTCTTTTTAAAGGCCTACACGAAACTCTTTTTATAAAGATCTAATAGTATGACTTCATATCTTCCACAAAATATTAGATGTGGAAGTGACTTTAGAGATCATTGCTCCCTAAGTCTAGGATACTCTCCCTCCTCTTCATCTCTTCAATTCCTATCTGTTTTTTAACGACTCCCTCAAATGACCTCACTCAAATCTTCTCAAGGAAACCTTCTACTTTTTACCTTCTTAGTGATAATGTCCTCCCCTGCCAACCACAAAACACTGCTTTATATTTGTTTCTTTTTTAAAAACTTTTCTCCTTTCCTTTCTCTTCCCCTCCTCTCCCCTCTCTTTTCTCTTCTTCTTCCCTCTCTTCTTCTTCCCTTACCCTTCTTTTTCTCCTTCTCTTCCTTTCCTTCCCTTTTCCTTTTTTCTCCCTTTCCTCTTTCCCTTCCCTCTCCCTGTGCCTCTTTCTTCCCTTAACCCCTTTATTTTCTCTCCTTCTCTCCCTCTCTTCCCCTCCCTTTTCTAATCAGGCCTGTGACTTCTTGGCTATGGAGGCCTCTTGGTGAGGGAGGAAGCCCCTTTCCCACTTAGATATGTAATTTATAGTCTCAGACAGTTGCTTTTTTGTTTAGTTAATTTTATACTTAGCCAGATGCTCCTTGAAGATAGAGACCAAGTCTTATTTAATTTGAGAATCTTTCTCCACACTTAGTGCCATGCTCTCCACCCAGTGGGCACTTCATTAATGTCTGTAAATATATTTGCATCCTCTAATCCAAACCCTTCACATTACAGATGAGGAAGTCGGCTCCTGGAGAAATGATGTGCCTTGCCCCAGGTCACCAAGCTGGTAAGTCTTGGAGCCAGAATTGAATCTAACTCTTTTCCCATATTCAGTGCTGTTTCTCTTTCCCCATATTCAGTGCTGTTTCAGCTACACCAAAAAGCCACAATGCCTGTGCCATTTCTGCTTTTGAACACTCAGGGGAATCTATTCTTAAAAAGATGTCAGAAGGAGGAAAAGGAAAGTTTAAATGTTGAATTTTTTTGCCTTGCTGAAAACCAAGGTAGAGATGAAGTTCCTCCTTAAGATGGAACTTTCCTTTAAAAAATATTTATATTGTTTAGTAACCCCAAGGAATGAAACTGTAATAGTGGAATTTTGGCAGAGATGTTTTATATAAGACGACCCTTGAGTTATAATGGAGTTTATTGATAAGAAGGTTTAAAGAGTTTGTCTTTCTCTATCCTTTGAGAAATTCTCAGTGCTAAAAGCTCTCCTGGTCTGAGAAAATTCTCATCTTCTCAGGTCTACTCTCCTTCTGATCCCTGGAGATCCTGGAGAATCCATAGCCTTCTGGCCCAACAACCCTTAAATTCTTATTTGTGGCTCAAGACAACAAATATTTATTTTTGTGTCTGCCAATTACAGCTTGGGTTTTGTGCTTGGTTCTCTTGGGAATATGGGCCTAAACAAAACAGTCTCTTAAGCAGCTTACAGTTTAGTAGGAGAATAAGAGTTCAGATTTACAAACATTTATGAAGAACCTGCCCTATTCAAAGGATTATACTAAGTATAAAGGATAAAAACACATTTAATACAAACCCTGCTCTTGAAAAACTGACCTAATAAATAGGGGAAGTGATATATAAATAAATAACTATGATACAAGGGAGACCAAATCCAAATGCAAAATATAACTCCTCAAAAATATTGGGAGGAACTTTAAGAGAGAAATAATTTTCAGCTGGGAGAGATAAAGTGAATGATGGGAAAATTCATGAGGTCAAAGGGATAGTTCAGAGCAGCAATTTGACTGTGGGAAGAGAAAAGAGTCAAAGATGAATCACCAGGTGATTGGGTGAGTGGGAGGATGGTATTATCAACAGATAAAGACTTTGGGCAGAAAAAGGAGGGGCAAATTTTGTAGGAAAGAAGATAGTTTGTTCGATTTTGCACAAATAAGTACAGCCCAAGACAAAAAACAAGTGTCAGAAGAACCCATAGTTACCTGCATTAGGCAAGGAGTCATCATAGAAGAGGTAACATTCCAGCTGGGCCTGGCGGAATGATGGGTACAGATGGAGTAAAGGAATTCCAGGGAGATCTAACAGATTGAGACCAAGGTAAAAATGATTGACCAAGAAGGGAGAAAATTTTGTTTATGCTTAATTCAAAAGTCATTTAAATTTAAAAATCACACTATTTAGAAAACACTAAGCTAGGGGCTATTTAGTTCTAAAGAATAGTGTAAGTGAATGAAGAGATTTGTGGTTCATAAGAAAAGCAGATTTAGAATAAACTATGTTCCTTAGCATTTGAAGAACAGGGATTTTTTCATAGCTCCAGAGGCTATAACAGTGATAGGAACCCTTATCAGCCAACTTGTACATCAAATGCCTTGCAGTTGAATTACATGGTAAATCCTCATCAAAGAAACATACACATTCACTTTCAGGAGAGAATACATCTCCTGTTAACATTTTCAGCTATAGACTAACTCCTTGGAAAGTAATGGCTTTTCTTAGGTTTCTCTCCTCTTTCTCTCCTCTCCTCTTTTTTCCTTCTTTTTTTTTCCCTGCTCTCCTTTCTACTTCTCTCTCCTTATTTATCTTTCTCTTCACTCCAAAAAAAAAATCACTTGAGTGAAGTCAGTCAGAATCCAAAAAGATTCTGACAGTCTCAAGCACAAGGCTGAATGTAATAAGATGAACTTCTATTGAGATGGATGAAAAGTCTTATATTTGAGTATGAAAAAGAAATCAACTGCTCAAATATCAAGTGTCAGAGAAAGGATGGGTAAAGAGAAGTTGTTTTGAAAGGGAGCTGAAGGTTTTAGTGGGCTGGAAGCTTAACATCAGTGTAATGTGGCAAACAAAAAAGCTGAGATGATTTTGGGCTGCATTAGAAGGGGCGTAGCTCCTAGGAATAGGGAGGTGAGAGTCCAACTGTCCTCTACCCTTGCCAGATCTCATCTAGAGCATTGAAGTGTTTGGCTCAGGACAACAAAATTTAAAAAGAAAATTGGCAAGCTAGAGTGTGTCCAGAGTGGGGAAAACACAATGACGAAGAGCCTTAAAATACAACAGCTGAGGATGGTTTGCAGGAGTTGGGCATGTTTAGCCTAAAGTTGATTTGACCCAAGGGATATGATGACTTTCTCCAAATATATGATGGTCTGATCTGGAGAGAAAGGAGTAGACGTGTTTTGTTTGGTCCCAGAGGACAATACCAGGAGCAATGACTGGTACAAAGGAAGGAAACATTGATTAACTGCTTAATGTTGCTAAATGCTGAGGATACAGCAGAAAGGGGAAGGGAAGGGATGAAGGGCAGAATTTTGAAGTCCAGAGGAAGTCAGACACAGGGCTAGGAGGAAAACAAAAGCATGACAGCTCCAACCCTCTACAAATGGAATTCTGTGATTTTATGGTTGCCACAGGTGCTACCAGGACAATCTCTATTTTCTAGCCTCCTATTCCTATTTGTTTAGTGGAAAAGGAGAGAGGACATCCATTTGGGACAACTAAAAACAGAGAAGGAGAAATAAGACCAAACAGCATTTAGTAGCACCAACTCAATAGCCTTCTGTGTCTTATTAATCTGACAATTGCAAATGTTTGTACCTTAGTTCATTTGTTTGTAATTAATTGGAGGGGCTTTTGTCCACTCCTGAAGATTGCTGATGGAATACAGCTGCATCTAACTAATGAGTTAGGATTGGTGGCAACTTTTTTCTTACTCAGCTATTCCCATCTCCACATCCTATCCTTCATGACTTTTGAATCCATAATTCTGGTCATTCAAATAATAAGTACCTGGCAAATTAATATATTCTTGTTGAAATTGAATTGAATCTAAAAGATCGATAATAAAAACTTAGATTTATGTAGCACTTTGCCAAATGCTTTTCATACATTATCTCATTTGAGACTTACAATAAAACTATGACACAGGAAGTGAAGACATTATGAGCCCTATTTTACAAATGAGGAAATTATGGCTCAGAGAGTTGAAATGATCAAAGGCTTTAAAGGAAAGGGTTATTGGATATGATGTAGTAGGAATCTTTTTAAAGTATGGATTGGATTAGACTACCACCAAGGTCCTTCCCAATTCTGGAGCTTAGTAATTATCTAACTGGCCTACCATAATATAATAACCAGCAAAGTCAGGATTTGAATTAGGGACTTCCAACCAGCTATTCAGCAAATTAGTAGTGTCAAACTCAAATAGAAATTCAAATAATCTATATAATCAGATCCCATTAAATGAATATTGACTTAGAAAACCACATAACATTATTTGCTTTATATTTTTATTTAATTTGGTCTGTTTAATGTTTTTACCAATGACTTAGATAAAAGTATAGATGATAGTTGGCAGACGACACAAAGCTGAGAGGGAGAGCTTACATAATAGATGATATGGTCAGAATTCAAAATGACTTTGACTGACTAGCCCAAATTCTAATAGGAATAAATGTAAGCCCTTACTCTAGGGTTCAAAAAATTCACTTCACATATATAATATGGGCAAGGATGACTGGATAGCAGTTTATCTGAAAAAAAAAGGGATTTTGAGGGACTCCATATGAGGCAACAGTACCATGGCCCCCCAAAAGCTGTAGCAATGCTAGGCTGCACAATAAGAGACAAAGTGTCCAAGACTAGGGCTATAATAGGGACCCTGTTTAAGAGAGGAAAAGGGTAAAAGAGCAAACATTTAATTAAACATCAATATGTGCCAAACACTGTGCAAGGTGCTTTATCTCATTACTTCACCTAACAGTCACCCTGGAAAGTGAGGAATGTTATTAATCCAATTTTACATATGTGGAAACTGAGGTAAACAGAGGTTAAGTGACTAACCCAGCAGCACACAGTGTCTGAGGTCAGATTTGAACTCACAAAGATGAGCCCTCAGGTCCAGCACTCTTTACTGAGCCACTTCACTGGAGTATTTTATTCAATTCTGAAAGTCATATTTAGAAATTCATTGTACAAACTGGACAAAGTGCACAAGAGGGCAATGAGGAGGGGATGAAGGCACTGAAGCTGGTGCCATCTGGGGAATGCTGAAGGAATTGGGAATGTTATCTAGAAAAGGCTCGAGGATGAGAAGGGAAGGAAGGATGGTTCTCTTCTAGAATTTGAAGGCTTAACACTGGCCTGGCCCCAGAGGATCTATTTAATGGATGGAAATAGCTAAGAGGCAAATTTAAGTTTGAGAAGAAGAAATTTAACATTTAAATTGAATCAAATTTGGGATATTTAAAGATGTCCCAAAGTAGGATGAGTTGCTTCAAGAGGCAATGGATTTTCCCCCATAGAAAGTATTCACACAAAGACTAGCTGTTGTATAGAGACTTCTGACACTGTATCTCCATTGAGGAGCCTATTGGGGCAGGAAGGGGGTATCATAGTACACAGAACTCTGGCTCTGTAGTGTGGAAAACTTGAGCTCAAATACAGCCTCAGACACTCACCAGCTATGTGAGTCCAGACAAATCACTTAACTTCTGTCCACCTCAATTTCTTCATCTGTAAAATGGGTATAATAACAGCAGCCATCTCCAAGGGTTATTATGACTATCAACTGAGCTACATGACCCTGGGCAAGACTTCTATCTGCCAGCTTTTCATCTATAAAATGGGTAGTTATCTTGTACCAAAGAATTGGTCTCAGGGCCAAGAAGTTTAGGATTCAAGTTTTCCTTCTTGCACCACTTGCTGATTGACCCTGGTCAAATCATTTAACCCTGTCTGCCTTCTTCAACCTCCCACACGTTGTGAGGATTAAGTGTATTAATATTTTTTAAGTCTTTTGCACTATTCATAGTGCCTTCCTCCTAAGAAGGACTCTATAAGTTGTTTTTTTTCCTTCCCTTCTATCAGGGGGCTGATAGCAAAGGAAACCAAATCTATCCAATAAAAGCTGCATGAATTTGCAGCAAAAGATTAAAGTGAAAAGGAAATCTCTTGGTTCTACTTGGATTCTTATGTTCTTTGCCCCTCCTTCTCCTTTTAATTGGCATGGGATATACAAAAAAAGTCTCAGGCTAAGAGAAAAAACCAATGTACAATATATTGTACATATATTTCTTGTGCGTATATTTCTTGTAGGATTACTTGAAGTGGAGGGAGGGCACATGGTTCCTTCCCATAATGGACTCAGGAGTCACAATTAACCAATCAGCAGGAGATACAATCGATAGACATTTATTAGACACTTTACTAAACACTAGGGCTACAAAGAAAAAGAAAAAAAAAAATCTCTGATATCAAAGTGCCTGCATCCTAACGTGGGAAGTGACATATATAACTTAGAACATACAAGAAGGAACTTCTAATCCTACGTCAAACACTTGTCTGGCACAATGCTCTGCTCTTTAGCCTTAGGAAATTCAAAGACAGATTCAATGGTTATGAGCTTTTAGCTCAATGGCTATCCTGTGGTCCCCAAATGCTCAGACAGCGGAGGTAAAAACTCTTTCCAGAGAGAATAGTCACTCTTAACTAATGGATCTACCTTTATGGGAAGAAAAGGAGCCATGGGCTTTCCTCTGGTCTGATACTGGGAATGTAAAGAGTTTAAAAAGTAATTAAGTTTAATTCTCTGGGTTTTAGGTTAAAAGAGAAAACCTATTCTTCCACTTATGGTGAAGAGGCTGCAAATCAGTTGAGGACTCCAGCTGAACCTGGAAGGAGAGAGATACTCCACAAGCGTATGTCTAGTAGAGCCGTTCCTATCAGTGACCATAAAGCCACTGGGGCATTACTTGGCAGAGACTACAGTACACTGGAAGACACCAACAGAGAGCAGCATGATGACATCACCAGAAGATACTAGCAGCTCTAAAGCATCAGAGACGTGTTCCTTCCCATATGTATGCCCTGGCCACATCTGATTCTTACTTGTGTATCCCTCTATAAGTGTGTCCTAGAGGTGTCTGCTCTACCTGTGGATGGCTTGTATCTTGGGGTGATGGAGGAAATGTCCTATTTTTCTTTCTATGCTATTTCATTAAAATGTCTTTGTTTCTAATTGTGTCCTCTGAATAACTAGTAAAAAGTAAACAAATAAACGAGGGTATTTTAAAACATTTTAGTAAAAGGCAGCTTTGGGGGGAGGGAAATGGAGGGTGCTCATCACATCTGAGAGGAGGGATATCCAAGGTGATGTGCTTTCACCTGTGAGTTTCTCTGATAGTTTTTATTAGAGTTGGCTGGTATGTAGACTTGTGCAGGCTCCCCTCTGCTTCATCTCTCACCCCCAACTCCTTCTCCTCCCTCCAAAAAACTCTGCCCTTAGGTTTCATTTCATCTCCACTGGGGTAAAAAGTCCCATTCCCCAGTAGGAAATATTTGGCTCAGGCTGATCCTCTGGTAGTTTAGATACAATATTGGAATGAAATAAGGCATTATTCATAGCTCAGGAAGGAGAATCAACAAGGATACAGTATTTAATTTAGACGTGGCTACCATATTAAAATGGGTCAGGCAGACAGGGCAGCATTTGGTGATTTCCAGGGCCTTGTGACATTCATCAAGTCTGAAAGCCTCCCCTCCCCCACCCACCCCCTCCATATAGGCAGACCTCTTATTTTCAGGTGATCAGAAAGCCATATTAAAATGAACTAAGGCCACGTGAACAGGAAGTCTGGCTTTTATTTTAACCCTCAAGGCCAATCAAGTTCTGCAGCTGGTTTTAGGAAAAGAACTAGACTAGCCTATAGGATTAGCTGGGGTGGGAGGAGGGAGAAGGAATTCTGGTAGATATTGATCCTATTATGTCTTCCTTAGAAGATGTGCATTTTAACCAGGATCAAAGCCCTGTGGTTTTGCATCCCTAAAGGGCTGAAACTCAGGAGGAGGAAATTTTTACTGGAAAGAGGACCTCCCCCTCTGAGTTTAAAATCACAGATGCTTAGACTTGAAAAGGGTCTTTAAAAATATCTAGGCTAATCTCCCATCCTATAGGATCCCATCCTATGCAGGGATCCCTTCAGCAACATTCCCCAAAGTTGTACATTATCAGGAGGTCACAATAACCCAGTCCAGAGGAATTGGGAGTTCACTCTGACATAATCTAGAGGGAAAGGGATAAATCAGAGATCACTCTGACCTAATTATTCCTAGAGGGTTCAGAGATCAATATGACCTAGGTCTATTATGGGGAGAAATGAAGTGTCAGACATAAGTAACTCCCGTTCTTACAAACACAAGTCCAAAACAGAGCCCCTCAAACTCTCTCTTCTTCTGTCAATAGTGTTGCCATACTCTCAGTCACAGGCTCATGAACTGGGTGAGAATTATCTTTAATTCCTTACTTTCATCCACCCTACGTATTCAATCCATTGTCAAATCTCATTGTTTCTACTTTTACAGCATATGTGTCCCCTTCTCAGCCTTCGTACCATCACCAAGCACATAGAGACCTTCATCCCTTCCAGGCTAGACTGTTGCAAAAGTTTAATTTTATCTCTCTCACTCCAAACCCTTCTCCTCTCAGCTGCCAAAGTCATTTTCTTTTGTAATGTAGGTATCTGTCACTATCCAATTTAATGAACCTCAATGATCCCCTACTACTGTCAGAATCACACATAAACTGTCACATAAAACCTTCCACAACCTGGCCCCTTTCTACATTTCCAATCAGGTACTTGACTTCCCCTTCACATAGTCTATGTTCCAACTGTTGGCTTCCTTCCTTTTCCTCCCACACCCTCTCATCCCCATACCACTTTCAATGGCTCTCCTCCCCGCCTGGAATGCCCTTCTTTATTCCTACCTCTTAAATCCTCTGGCTTCCTTCAAGACTCAACTCAAATCCCAACTTCTTCAGGGGTTCCAGTCCCCCATTTCCAGCCTTCCCTCTCAGAGTCTCTCCTTTCTATTCTGCATATATCCAATATATATATATATATATAGTCTCCTGCTTTAGAATGTGAGGACATTTACTATATTTTTACCCTTCTTTGTATCCCCTTCACTTAGCGCAGTGCCTGGAATATAGGAAATACTTGATAAATTCTTGTTGACTGATATTTCTACCCCATCTCCCCACCCAATGAGCAGGAGACAACCAGAGCTATAATGGAAGACAATGTGTAGGGTCATCCCTGTAACATGGCTATTGGACTGACCATTTGGGTATCAGACACTAAAAGGGGGGAAAGAGGGTAGAGATGGGAAAAAAAGGGAGCATTGTTTTCACATTACAAGAGATGTAGCAGAATTGACATCTTCCTTTAGGAAAATGCCAGGTTCAACTTCGAAATGTTGAGTCTGCCTAAGAGTACGCTCAGCAGCCCTCAGAAGTCTCAGACCCAAGCATTCTTAATGTTGATTTGCTTCTAACAGTGGAAACTTGTAGACATAAGGTGGAGGTGGGCTAAATGACCAGAGGACAATACAGAGCAGGTGGGCGAGGTCCAGTTACTGGTGACTCAGTGTGACACACACAAAGGAATAAATCAAAGTAAAATTCCAGCAAAGAAGTGAAATTCAGAATCCATTTCTGGCTGCTGTGAGCCATCTCGGCTTTCCTTCTGCAGTCATGGAGTTGGCCATTTTCAGCTTAATTCTCTGCCTGCTGGATTTGGGGGAGGGGTGCTGGAGAGTATGAAGAGAGCTCCTCTCTCCTGGGGTTTCTGTGGTTCTGGCTGGTTTGGGCAAAGTGCTAATGAGAGCAATGTGATAATGAGGCTGAGGTCCCACACCCTTCTCATAGAAAGCCTGTTAACTTCCTTCCGTTCTGTTGAGCCACAGAAGAGACCTCCTGACCTCAGCTGATCATGCTGGCTTGTAGGAAAAGGGGATGCTAGTGGATAGATCATCCCTAGTACATCCCTGCTGATGGAAAAGCAGCTAAAATATTATTATTAGCTGACATTTATATAGTTCTTTTAAGGTTTGCAAAGCACTTTACAATTATCTTATCTGAGCCTCACAACCATCTTGGGAAGAAGTCACTATCATTAGATTCTTTTTACAAATGAGCAAATTGAGACTGAGAAAGATTAAATGCTTTGATCCTAGTCACAGAACTAGAAAATATCTGAGGCAGAATTTGATCTCAGGTCCAAATATAATACTCTAACCAATGGGCCACTTTGATGTCTGAATATGTTGTCATTGAAACAATAAGTACAAAAGATAAAACATTGAGCTGAGTGGGGACCACCTAGATTCAGACCACTTCAGATACTAATTAGCTGTGACCCTGGCCAAGTCACATCTCTTAAGACTCAAGTTTCTTCACTCATAAAATGACGAGATTGGGATGAATGATCTCTATGATCTTTTCCAACTCTAAATCTAAATCTGATATCAATTGATTCTTCCAACAGCCCTGTGAGGTATGAATTATAGGTAATATCCCATACTATAGATGAGAAAATAGGCTTAAAGATGCTGTGACTTTCCCCTGGCCCCAGTAAATGGTGGAGTTAAGATTTGAACCCAAATCTTTCTGATTCTAAGCTTATTATATTGGTTTTATGGTTTGATGAGGAGGAAGTCATGATATTCTAGGTTGAGGAAACAGCTTAGAATATATAGGAGAGGCAAAAATAAATGTATGATACATCCAGTAAACAAGTAGAGCTATCTCATGTCTTGAATGTGAAACTTTATTGTAAGTGAATGAAATAGGTAATAGAAAACCATGATAAATCATTGAACAAGATGATGATTCAATGAGAGTAGTACTTTAGGAAGCAATATGTTGCCTCAGATCTCCTAGACTTGTGAATGAAAAAAATTACAGGGACTAAATTGCGTTTCATCCACTTTCTAGGACATAGAATTTTAGGAAATTTAAGGATCTTGACTTCTGCACATTTGAAAGATGTTTCGGTGGTAGAAAAACATGGGGCAACAGCATGAAGAGAAGCTATGACTCCCCTCCTTTCCCCCACAAACTCATATATTTATGCCTAATTTTCCTTGTCTGTAAAATGAGTTGAATTAAAAGACCTCAAGTCCTTTTCAGCTTTAGCAATAGCAATTTTTATTGATTTGTGAAGTGTCCTTTGTATATAAATACGCTTATGTCATAAGCTGAGCCCTGCATCCATCAAATACATTATAAAACTTAATGAGGGCAGAGTTGGGAACTAAGTTAGCTTCTCTGAAGAAAGAATTCCCCAAACACCCTCCTGTGAGCCATTATAATCTCTTAGAATCTTAAAATTAGAAGGGTTCTTGAAATCAGCTATTTATTACTCCTAGTTTTGTCCTCTAGGGTCATATAAAATAAACTAATCCCTCTTCCTCGTGACATCTCTTAAAATATTTGAAGACAGTGATCAAGTTCTTCCTAAGTTTTATCTCCAGGCTAAAAAATCCCTCGGTTCTTTTAGATGATCCTCAGATAGTCTGATCTCATGACTTCCCTTTTCTAACCACTCCCCAGTCTACCAATATCCTTCCTAAACTGTCACCAAATTATTTTTTTCTCTTCAAGTCATCACTGAAAAAATGCTACAGCCTGTGAACAACCATCAGATATCTCTTCATTAGCTACTGGGCCATCATCAATTGTAATTCTCTTATCATATCACTATGATAAGTGATTCATATCCAAATAACATAATGAGATAATATGAGAGTGTGATTAATATTACAAGCAGCATCTTGATGAGGGGGAAAGAGAGATGGAGTTCAGAACCAAAAAAGATCCTTACTAGGTATGACCACATTGCTTGACCAGTTTCCTCATCTGCAAAATGCAAAAGTCACACCTGTGCTATCTGTCTGGCAGGGTTGTTATATAGTCAAATGAGATAATTTCCATAAAATACTCTGTATACCCTTAAGCACTCTAAAATATCATATTTCATTATTATTCTACTACCTACTTTTCAAGGCCCAATTTAAGCCTGACCTTCCTGTATAAATCAGAGCAATTTAGAACTGGACAGGATATTAGAAGTCATAAACACACACACACACACACACACACACACACACACACACACACACACACTTCAAATAAAGACAACTCTGACTCATCCAGCTTTCTCCTCTTCCAGATTTCTAACAGCACTTAGTTAACAAGGCAACAAGTATTTATGAAGTGATTACTGTGTATCAAGCACTGTGCTAAGTACTGGTGATACCAATACAAGCAGAAAGTCAGTCCAGGGCTTGGAGAAACCTTAATATAGTTCCCCTTCCATCAGCTTTTAATTGCTTTTGTGCATGTACTTATTTTTTCCCTCTGATTAGATTAGAAATTCCTTGAGAATAGGGGGACCATCTATGTAATAAGGTACGGTCTGATTTCAGAAGTCTGTGATATCTGTATGTCCTCACACCAAAAGTGCCTTACAGCATGCAGAGCAATAGGAGTCAATGCATTTTTACCGAATGTACTGCACACAAGTCCAGTAATTCCCCTTCCCTTTCCCCTACCACTACTGTGATTACAAAGGGTTTTCCTCACAACCAGACTGTTGAATGAATACATGAAGACATCTGGGTCTAATTTTCCTCATCAGTAAAAAATGAAGAACCAGATTATTTTTAAGGTCCTTTTTGATTCTAGTGATAGGATCCTATAAGCTTCTGAGCTAGACCATCTCTAAGGTCTCTTCTCCAATGTCCCAAGAGAACAGGTAATGAGATAAGCAGCTTCTAGCTCTGGGATGTAGAGAGTTAATACAAATACATTACAAAGAGCTATTCCCTAAAGGGTTAAGTGATCAAAAGATTGGAATAAACAGTTCTCAAAAGAATTACAAACTAGTAACCATATGAAAAACCATTTCAGATCACTAATGATAAGAAATGCAGCTTTACCTCCTGCTCAGCAAATTACATAGGTGAGGAATACTAGAGTACCAGGAACTCAAGTCCTCTGAGTACACTAAAATTCATACTATCTGAGTTATGTCTAAATTTTGGTAATTGGTTCCAATTCAATGGAAATATATCTCTCCTTGGGTAGCTAGGTGGTGCAGTGGACAGAGTACCAGCCCTGCAATCAGGAGGACATGAGTTCAAATCTGGTCTCAGGCACTTAATACTTCCTAGCTGTGTCATCCTGGGTAAGTCACTTAAATATTTTCCTTCCCTCCCTCTCTCTTCTTCCCATTTCCCCATTCTCCTTTCTTTCTCCCCTTTCATCCTCTTCTCCTTCTCTTCTCCTTTCCTTCTCTTTTTTACTTGTTGGCATCTCCCACTCATAAGCTCAATATCACTTCTGATATACATGGAAGTTCTGATCTGCTCCACTTCTGACCTGGACCTGTTTACCTTTCCTTAGGGTGCCAGTCTTGCACTACTGTGTTCTCTCAATGTTAGGAATCACCAAAATGGTGCCGGACTTAGTGAGGACACCAGATGAGTTTTAACTCTACTGAAGCTCAGAACTCCCAAGCTCGAGATTCATCAGCTTGTAGCCTCCCTCAGAAGCAGAGCTCCCAGGCATGTACCACCATGGCCATCCAGCATCCACTTGACCTGAAGTTGACAGCTGTTAAACACTGGAAGCAATGGGTCTCATTGCCAGGAGGCTCATCTATTGGTTCTACTATGGAACCAGGAATGCTTGGGTAGTTCAGTAACTCTAGGTCTGATGGAAATAACTGGCCCAGTGCCTCTGAGGGTGTGCAGAGACCCTGTCCCATTCCACACCAAATGTACAAGAAGCAGTCAGCAGGGGGAGCAAATGACCATTATCAGGCTCTCTGGGTAACTAGCCATTGAATCACTGCCCAGTACATAAAGATAAATAAAAATTGGCAGATGTGCTTCCCATTTCTAGAGAGAAGGAATAAAAGATCTGGGAAGGTAGCTGCAGGCTTTCCTCCCTTTCCTTCAGGATCCTTCTGTACATCAACTGTGCTATGCTATACCCCCATGATGATTCCCCCACGATGGAAGCTGTCTTGCTTTGCCAGCAGTAGGAGTCAGGTTGCACTGTCTCCCTCTCTCTCCTTGTGACTACAAGCCAAATTGTCTGCCTGTGGCACAAGGCTTTTCCCTGATCAGAGCTCCGGGCTTCTTCAGGGGTTAAACCTGCAGCCTTGGTTTATGCACCCCTACTCACACATTCTAAGCTTGCTCTCTGCATCCTCCTAGGAGGATTCCAAAGCCTTCTCCCTTTCTCCTCCTAAGATTCTCCAATAGGATATTCCATTAGGGTCCTGTTCTTATTTAAATGGACCACATATGTGCTTGCACAGAATTTAAGCAATATCATTTTCGGCATTTGTATCCACAGCATGCCTCTTGTGGTGCTGTGGGCCTAGTGGGCACTTAATTAATCTTGAATTGAATTCGCATGGCAGAGTTGGAAGGGACCCCAGAGGCCCTCTAGTTCAACCTGTACCTGTACCTATGCAGGAAACCTCTCCACAATATGAAATGCAAAAGTGCTTATTAATCTTTGACTCTGTGCAAGTGTTAGGGATACAAATACCCTCCGGGAGTTCCCATTCTAATTGGGGAAGGATTTGTGTTTATGTTCAATTTATCACATGGAAAAGCCAGGTAATATCAGGGCAGTTGAGAAATCTCCAAGAACTTTGGGAAATAAGGACCAGGCAGAAGATGATACCCAAGTGGGTTCAAGTGGGTGGGATACCTCCATCAGATGTAAGGAAGTGTGTTCAAAAGACCTCAGGCATCCCAGACTTTCTGGGAACTGAGCAATAAGACAATAAGGGTTGGCTGGGTAAGGATCACCTAAGTGACAGTAGGTGGTATTGATCTGTTTTCTAGCCGTTAGAGAAAAAAGGGAGTGGGTAGTTTCATACCACACACACACACACACACACACACACACACACACACACACACACAGACATTATATATATTATAAGCTCTGCTAGAAAACATTTCTATTACCTATTCCACTTTTGGACATCTCTGATTAGCAAATTTCTCCTTACTTGAAAAAGAAATCTACCTTTCTGTAATTTGGAGTCATAGGCTTAGAATTTCATGGACCATTAAGGATCATATTAATCTAATCTCCTCATTTTACAATAGTTAAGGAAAGAGAGTCCTAAAGAGATATTCACACCAATTGTAAGTACAGAATTCAAGCTCAAAATGAAGTTGTTGTATTCCAAATCCAATATCCTTTCCATTACTACTTTTATTTCTGGCTTCTAGAAGGAAACATAACAAGTTCTGAAAAACAAGAGCTGGAGACTCAATGACTATATAAAACCCCTTCAAACTCCAAATGTATTACCTACCTTAGTCTAACCCCAGCTCAGTGGATAGAATGAAAGCAAGGCCTGGAGTCAGGAAGACATCTTAAAACATTTACTAACCAATATGACCCAGGACATATAGCAGTATGCCCTCTATTTGTCTCAGTTTCCTCATCTGTAAAACTAGCAGAAGGAAATGACAAACTGCTTTGATATCTTTGCCAAGAAAATTCCAATTATGGTCATGAAGAATAGGACATGACTGAAAAGTGACTGAACAAAGCCATAACTCCACTTCTACACAAGATCCCTTCAAATACTTGAAGACAATATCATTAGTTCCCATAGGTTTTTCCTTTTCAGATGAACCATCTCCAATTCCTTTAAGTTGTCAAGTCTATCTTCTGGCTCCTAGGGTAGGAAATGGGGAAACTCAGAGAAGTACAAGCTTTGTTTGAAGCCTTTTGGCAATGTCTCACCCTGTTACACTCTTGGAAAATGGGCATTGTTCAAGCAGCTCATTACTTAGAGGATAAATCTCCCTTTCTGTAATTTAGGATCATAGATTTGGAAGAGGGATTTGGTGGCCCAGAGAGTTGACTGGCTGGTCCTCTGGCTTTCTTGCCTTCCTAACCATGGTCTTCTGCATTGTATTCCAATTTGTCATTTTTCTTCCTAAATTATGGAATCCAGGACTGAACAAAGGTATCCCAAATGTCATCTGACTAGAACAGAGCAAAGTGAGTTCATCACCTTCTTAGAGCTGGACCCATGCCTCAATTAAAGCAGCCTAGGAGGTTTAGGGCATCTTTTCCTGCCATGTCACCTTGTTGACTCATCTTAAATCTACAGCGTAAAATGCCCAGAACTGAGTTAATTTAGGTGAACCTACATAGACTTTACTGCATATATTTTTGAAAACCTTAAAATTATAGTCTAATCCCATTTGTCTGTTGTGTGCATTATCTGTCTTGCCAAGGAGACTGCAACTGGTAAAGACAGGTGAGGAACAATAGATATGGCAGGAGCCCTGGCATTGCCTCAGAGCCCCACTATTACTTCCTGCCCTGGGAAATGCAGAATTAATTGAATGACATGAGCCCTATTACGGGAAAGAGAAGGGGAAAAAAAATCAGTGGATCCTGCCAAAGAGAATAGGAATTCATTCAGCCTGTCACTTTATACTGAGTTCCCTTAGAAGATATGACTGGAGCTGTCATTTCTCTCATCCTAATAGAATCCTTCTCCACTCCAAAGAGCATTTTTTCAGTCCCAACCAGGGCTCTTGGGAGCTATAGAGAAGAAGGCTGCCTGTTACCACTGGAAAACTGAATCACAAATTGTGACTAGCCCATATTACTGCCCTTTATTCCCTGGCACTTTTAGTCCAGGTTTCTCTGAAAGCTTGTTCCTTTCCCTTCTCCACATTTTAAGGAATCCTCATCCTGGAGCTGATAGAGGCATCCCATTCCCAAATCCCTCAACTTGAAGTCAGAGGATTTGGGTTTAAATCCAGTGGAATACAACCTCTTTGAGGGCAGAAACTTCTTGAATTTGCCTTTCTTTCCCAAGTTCTTGTTACTTAGAAAACAGTTAATATCTTAATATTAATCCTAGTAATAGCATTTTCCTGCTTAATCTTTCTGACCCTCAATTTTCTAATTTTCTTATGGGACCTATCTATGTGACCTTGAGCAAGCCACCACCTCTCTAGGACTCAGTTTATTCATCTGTAAAATAGAGCAATTATCTAAGACTCAGTTTATTCATCTGTAAAATAGAGCAGTTGAATTCTCTTTAAGATACCCTGGAGTTTATAAGTATGATCCTCTGATTTGTAAAATGGTAATAATTATGCTTTCATTATTCATCTTCTGAGAGTTTAATGCTACAGAAATATATTATCATCATCATCAATCTATCATTTTTGTCTCTTTACTTCTACTACCCCCAACCCAACAAAAATCCCTGGGAGGGTGCTTCCTCACAAGTTTTGGCAGATGACTAATTTTAGCTGCATCTTCCTTGTCATGGGGCTAGTCAGCCGCAGTGTTACTCTGGGTCTCCAGCCGGAGTCCAAGTCTGGTATATTTTTAGGCCATTGGGTATCTGAAAAGGTATTAAGATGCAGCCAGTGTTACAGACATTGGGCAAATCAGTATTCTGTTACCGGCCTCCCCATACCAGCAATTTCCATTCAGTGTCTCAAAAGCAAGGGTTGCCATGGAGACTCAGCACCAGGGCAACAGAACTTCCTGTCAGGAAGCAACTGCACAGGTAGAGAGATGGGCCAATGGGAAGCCCTAGAACCCCAGGGATGTTGGTGGCTTCCTCTTCACAAGGCAAATGACAACCTGATACCCAGCAATGGATGGAGGAATGAGGACAACTACCTAAGGGGTGCCCTCAACTCCAAGTCAGGAAAATGGGCTCTCGTCTATTGGTTCCAGATGCCATCTGTTACCTCACAGCTGTTTGGAGGTTATACAGTGGCGGTGGGCAGTAGTAACTTGGAGGGGAGACTTTTGCAGACTTATTGAATCATAAATTTCAATCTGGAAGGGATCAATTCACTTCCTTTTACAGACGAGGAAACTGAGACCCACAGAAGTTAAATAATTGCATAAGATGACATTAGCAGCAAGTAGCAGTCAATCAACAAGTATTTATTCAACACTTAAATACTGGGAGTATAAAGACAAAATAAGGACCCTACCCTTGAGGACTTCACATGTAAATAACCACCTACTAAAATATAGAGACAGAGTAGAGGAAAGTAATCAAAGGGGAAAGTCATTTGCAACCAGGGGAGATTAGAAAAGGCCTCCTGCGGAAGAAGGGGGAATGGAGCTGAGTTTTTGAAGGAAGCCAGAGAAAAGGCACCGTGTTAGATGAGAAGCATCATGTCTGAAGAAAAGCAAATAGGCCAGTGTATCAGGATTGTAGGATAGAGGGAAGGGAAGAAGGAAAGAATCATAAGGCAAGAAAGGCCAGATTATGAAAGGCTATAAAAAACAATTTCATATTTGAAATTATTACAAGGAAGCCACAGGAATCTACTAGGCAGGAGGACAGACATAGTCAGACCTCAGATTTAGGAAAACCCCTTTGGCAGATGAATGGAAAAGGACTTGGATTAAGTAGATTCTTGAGGCACACATTTTACAAGATACTTCGGTTCATATTACATCTCTCCCTCAATTTGAACCCAAACTTTCTGCTGTATCACAACCAAAAGACCATGAGATTCTGCCTCTTTGCCATGGAGGCCCACACCTGGGAAGAGAAACAGCTTAGGAGGAGGAAGCTGGCAGAGCCACCAAACAACAGAAGCTCTTGTAGGTACAAATTGAAGGTCTAGGAAGACTCACTTTATAGGCTTCTGGGAGTCTTATTTTTAAAGTCTCCATGTATTTGTTCAGTGATTCCAAAATCTGGTTTGGGAGACAACCAAAGACAAGAGCCCATACTAAGTAGCCAGAACCTTTTTTTTTTATAATCTCTGCTTTCTAATTTCCTATCTCCCATTCTCTTTCCTCCACTTTGCTGGGACAATCTCCATCCTTTCTTAAAGAAAAATGGACCAACAAATTAATCTGGATGATGATAGCTTAATGTATATACACATATACCAGAGCCCTTTCCCAGGGGTATTTGCTTTTTAAAAGAGGCTCATCAGGGAAAATCAATGCTTCAGTCCAAAGGAAAGCATTCAACAAACATTTATTACATGCCTATTATATTAGGTAGGTTTAACAAGACTAGAGGTCCTGCCAAAAGGCATTTATAATCTAATTAAGAAAAGGTATCAAAGCTAAAGGAAAGTTAAAAGGGAAAAGGCTCCAAAGAAAGGATAAAATGCACATCCTTCCTAGGCTCAGTAGAGAGGGCTGATTATTTCAATGATCAGCATAAGCATTTACATCTTGGAAATCAGCACCACAAACCATGGTTTGATATATTGCTTTTGTGATAATTTTGACATCATAATTTTGTCTCTTAAGAAAATGATTTTGAAAATGTTAATAGCTCAGCAAAACAAATATGTGTTAGTGAGTTTGTTTGTTTTTCCCCCTGTGGAGAGCTGGTTGTTAGACATTTTACTATTATACCCCCGGAAGTGGGAGACATTCATTATAAACTCATTTTGGAAAGAAAGAAATAATTTTCAGCTAGATAATTCCCAGAAGGTTTCCTAGAAGCAGGAAACCTAAACTGAATTTTGAAGAGAGATTTCAAAAACTAGAGATAAGTACCTCTGAGAGAGGGCCGCAGCTGAGTGCTCTGTCTCAGGGCCTTCATTCAACAAATACCACATCACATTAGCGAACTACTCCCACGTACATTATTTCATTTGTTACTCACAGTGGCATTATAAGGGAGGGAAGGCAGTAATATTTTCATTTTAGAAAATGAGAAACTGAGGCTTAGAATGACCAAGTCGTGATGTAGTGAGTATTGAAATGGGCTAGAATCAATTTTTCATGGTCCAGTGCGTTTCCTGATTCACCAAGCAGATTCTAAATAACATGCTCCTTCAAATATTTATTAAAAATCTACTGTATGCTAGTTTGTAGAGGGGCTTGTCCTCAAGGAATTTACATTCCCTTGTGGAGGGCACAGAGGTGAGAGGGTTAGAGTTCTGGGTCCAGAGTCAGGAAAACCGGAATTCAAATCTAGTCTCAAGCACTAATTCTGTAGCCCTGAGCAATTCACTTATCCCTTCTTGCCTCAGTTTCCTCCTCTATAAAATGAACTATCCCCGTTTGCCTCAGTTTCTTCCTTTGCAAAATGAAGTAGAGAAGGGAATGACTAACAACTCCAGTGTCTTTGCCAAGAAAACCCCAAATGGAGTCACAGAGTCCTACAACTGAAAAATGACTCAACATGGAGGGCACTGACTATTCTGCTGAGAATAAGAATGATTATCCAGAGGGAGTCATCACCTTTCCCAAGGGTATCACAAAGTTCTCAAAAAATTATTAAATTAAAATGAATTAGAATGCATGTTCTAAAAACAATTTATTTGCTACAAAGTGCTTTTAAGAGGAAGTTGGATGTACTCTGAGCAGCTAGTGGATAGAGGACCAGACTTATAATATGGAATATCTGAATTCAAATCTGCTTCAAAACTTCCTAGTTCTGTGATCACAGATAAGGCATTTGTGCACGTAAGTATACTCATCTGTAAAACAGGTCATCCTTATTCTCATTCCCCCTGCCCATATCCAATCAGTTGCTAATTGTTATTGTTTCTTGCTTTGTCACATTTCTTTTATAGACCTCCTTCTTTCCAACATTACTAGTGTCCTGGTGCAGACCTTCATGACCTCAAGTCTTTCCCATCCCCCACCTCCAATTTAACCTTCTTTCACCTGTCAAACTGATCTTCCAAAAGCACCAGACTAACCATGTCACCTCCCTATTCTAGAAACTCCAGTGGCTCCCTATTATTTTTAGATTATTATATTATATTACAGATATATATTTCATATGTTTTCAAATATACCTCTATTATAAATACATGTACATATTTTTATATTTTAATATGTACTTATATATTAATATACATATATATGTACATATTTTATATCTTTTTATATATACCTATATTATAAATACATATTTTATATATTTTCATATATGTATAAATATATACACCTATATTGTTTGCCCATAATCATTTATATGTTATATGTTCCTATTACAAGTCAAGGAAACTGAGGCAGAAAAACTGAGATATTTCAAGGCCAACACACTAGTTAATGAATGCCCAAGAATTCCTCACAATTATGTCCCTGAAGCAGTTTCCCAATATCCTCCATGTGATGAATGCCATCTTAGTATGGTATTTGCAATATGAAGAACTCTTAGTGTATGGGACCTCCCCCACAACAGGGACTGTTTTTTGTCTTCCTTGTTTTTTATATCTCCAGACCTCAGCAGAATGCCTGACACAGGGGTAGATATTTAATAAATTCTTGTTGACTTGACTGAACATTATCGTGATCATTTAAATAGGATAGGGTTTTGAATTATAAGAAGGGTGAGAATCATTTATTTGTATAAAGCCTTCTTCCTCCCTATTCCCACCCTATAACTCCCTATTTTGACAATAAACACACATAGCCACTTTTTGTCTGAAAGCATCTCAGGGATACATAACCTCCCCCATTATAGACTGCTCATTTGCTGAAAGACATATCCCCTTTGGGACTGGCTGGGCCTAGGCCTGAAATAATTTGAAGCCCAGCTAGTTATAACAGGAGGTGGACGACAGGGCTCCAAGAAAGAGTCTGGGCATTTGGCCCTAATCCCCAAGTAATTCACAGCCGGCTCCTGTTATTTATGAATCAGAGGACTCTTCTTAGTGTCCTTCTTTTGTGAA
Organism: Sminthopsis crassicaudata; assembly: GCF_048593235.1. Taxonomy (NCBI): domain Eukaryota; kingdom Metazoa; phylum Chordata; class Mammalia; order Dasyuromorphia; family Dasyuridae; genus Sminthopsis; species Sminthopsis crassicaudata. The sequence continues at coordinate 428,486,639 of NC_133620.1, forward strand.
TCAAGGACAAGGAGGAATCTTTACACACTTAATCAGTGGTCTTGAGAAGACTCTGAAGAGTTAAAGATACCAATCTTAGTAGGGCCTTAGTACCAGAAAAATCTGAAATTTTTTTTTAATTCATGTAGCCTAACTTGCTAGAATTGGGACCAAAGTCTTGATTCCATTCCAGTGACCCATTTATTGCCCAAAGGTTCGCTCCACCGAGGAAACTAAGGATGTACTTTGGAACTCCTTGCCCAGCTATCTTGCTTAGTGAGTGTACACTAACCATTCTTTCTAGTTGGCCCTGAACCTTAGGCTGTTCCTCACCTTCATTTCCCATTCAGCAGACCACACATATTTAGCTTGTTGATTGACAGATCTGCCAGAAGCCTTTTCCCACTTTCCCTTTTCATCTCTTGCTTTGCATATAATAATCAATAGTGCTATTGCTTCTAGAAAGAGTAGGAAATTGATTTTCCTATGGATCAACTCACTACACTTGTGACTATAAAATACCTTTCTCCCACCACCATTCCCCCATGTGGGCCCCTTTCAGAAAGCAGGCAACAAAGCAAGAGATGGGAATTAAGAATAGGATAAGTCTTCAAATAGACCAGTTTATCAATGAGGTCCTTGAGACCTTCTCTTTTTGTATTTGTAGTCTGGGTATTTAGAACAGTGCTTATGTAAATGGGGGTCTGGACCATGTGCAGATTCAATCCACTAAGAATTCTTCACATTGCAAATACCATACTAAGATGGCATTCATCACATGGAGGATATTGGGAAACTGCTTCAGGAACATAATTGTGAGGAGTTCCTGGGCTAGTGTCTTGGCCTTGAAATATCTCAGTTTTTCTGCCTCAGTTTCTTTGTCTTGTAATAGCTCAGTTTCTCTGAGTCCCCCATCCACTTCTTGGCCATTCGGACTGAGAGAATTAGGGCTGCAGAGTCATAAAACTCCAGATGGTTTATTTCAAATACCTAGATGGCACCCTCTATCTTTCCTGGCCCAGACTTTCTGTCTCCTGCTTGAGCACCTTCTTCACTCCCAACTTCACAGAATTTATGGTCCTTCCTGAAATTATGACTTACTAAATGTTTCTCTCCTCTTGCCTTTCTTTCCCTGATAGTTGGAGCTCTATAAAAGTCTCTGAAATTAATGGCTGGATGCTGAGTGCTTTGAGACAAAAAAGTCCCATCCACCTGACTAGTCAAAGCTCTCCACTATTAAAATATTAAAAACCCTAATCTCTGCCTTGCCTCAATTTTCCCCTGCATTACAGTCTGTCTACCATGTGATTGGGAGGAGCCTCTTGCTATTGGCTATATAAACTGCTGAAATCTTTGAAAGGGTTTGGGTGAGCAAAAACTGTGGCTTTTGCTGCATTAGTGATCGAGGGAGCTCTGTGATTCCATCACTAAAGGTTTCTGGTGATAAAATCAAGCTTTAAGGGGATGGAAGGTCATATGGACAAGTGAGAATCTTTGGCTTTTTCATTCTTTGTTTTCTGTTTATGTTGTAAAGTGGAATCTCATATCTAGATTGGGAGCTCCAGCCAGGGGGACCAAAGAATTCAGGAATCCAGGCCAGGTGTTGCAGTCAGCCCTGTATCTATACCCTGAGGAGCAAGAATCCAGACCTCCAGCCTAGTGGAAGCCAGCAGCTTCTGTAGGAATTGAACTAAACTTTGAGCTTAATCCCCACAGAGACTGAAAGGACATGAGGGGGATTATGCCCTCCAGGTGTTGTGAGAAATGCTTGCACTTTGTTCTGGCTCTAGCTCTGAAGTTAACATTTCTTTGCAAAAACTATACAATTTTAAGTGGTTAAAGGGAACTGATAATATGCGACACTAGTCACTGTGAGCCCTAAACAATGAGAAGAACACAGCCAGTGGCAACTCAAACCTATGACAGAGAAGAAACATGCCTCAATACCTGGCTTTGAGGCAATAGGATTAGTCAACCATATTGTACTTACTAAAATGACTAAATCTGACGTTGAATTGCCCTAAGCCTTCTAGCAGAATCAGCTACATATTTTTCATAACCAGCTGGACCTCCCTAATTCCCCTATGCAAACATCATGCTGTCCTGGAGAGATGTTAGAAATTAACTATTAGAGAAGGAGCATGTTATGGGAAAATCCCCAGAATGGAAGTTCAAGTCCTGGGGACTAGTCCTGGTTCTTCCACTCATTAGCTGTATGACCCTGGACAAGTGACTCACCTCTACAGCTATAAAACAGAGGGCTGGAGTGGGCTATCACCAGGGTCCTTTCCAGCTACCATTCTTTCATTCAAAGCTTTATACAAGACTGTTCTCATTCCCTGCAGAGACTGCAATAAACAAGGAAGTCCATCCCCCTTGGCTTAGGAACACCTTGATGAAGAGAACAGTTTTGTCCCTTGTCCTAGCAAACGTGGTTTCTTTCCCTTCTTCCTAAAACACTGGTGATATGGGATTGAGGGATGAGAGTATAATGGCATATGAGAGGTCTAATGGCAATAATAATAATAGCAGACATTTATGTGGCCTCTTTCAATATGGATCTGTGATTTCACTGATTTGAGTATTCCCGCCAGCATTACAGATAAAATTCCATCTGTGTCTGAATATCCTGCTGAACTTTCTCCCATCTTCTCCCTTCAGTAGGACACAGCTGTTGCTCTGATCAGCCTCTTCCAGATGTAAGGAAAGTTTGGGGACACCAGTAGAGCACAGAGGCTGTTCATCTATTATCCCTTGTTCTCTCCCACTTGATTAAATGGCCCATCTTTTTGCAGCCATGCATTTATTTTATGACTTCCTTTATGTCCTTCCTCTTCCTAATTTCCTGTTTTTGATGAGTTTCAATCCTATTCTGGTCACCCAATACCTCTCTATTGACCTTTGGGAGATCTTCATCTTCAGTTCTTCAGAGATTGCAATGCTCCGTCCCTTAAAGAGGTATTAGAAAATGACAAGGCTTTCATATAGGTAATATGTGGTATATTTATATACCTTTCTAAGGTCTGCGAAATCCTTATCTCATACCAGCTCTGAGGGATGCAGGCCGTGCAAGTATTATGCAATTATTTTATAGATGTCCGGGAGACAATGAGCTGCTGTATGTCAAAACCAAAATTTGAACTCTTTCTTCTAATTCCTGTTATATACTTCCTGTATACATTTCAATGCCTATTTTGCAATCATCAGCTCCCTTTTATGTCATGATAGATAAGTTATAAGCCTTGCAGATATAACAGGAAAAATATGAAGCTTCAGTCAGCTACAACTTTTCTAGGTGAAGATGTGGAGAGAGATTTTTACAAGGTCAGATAAGGAGGTTTGGCTATGGAGCCAGACAGTGGGGCTGTGGCTGTAGTTGGCCATCACCAACAGCTTTCCACTTACAGGCATTCGGGCAAAAATAAGCAGAACTGGAAGAACTTGTCAACTGACAAGGTGTTGTGGAAAGGCTAGTCTGGAGGGACAGCTTAAGTGCCATCTCCAAAATGGAAGCATTTCCTGATTCCCTGCCCTCTCCTTGATTAGCACTCCTTCCCTCTTGACACTACATTATATAAACTTATTAACATGGGAATCCAGGAATCCTCACTAGTCACTAGGTCATCTTGATCAAAATCCCTGTTCCTCTTCTTTTGTCCTTGTTTTCAGTTTTGGAGCCATAATTAAATCAAATCTGTCATTGCTCCAGGAAAGGACACAAAAATCAACTCCCCTGTGACTCTATTCTCCATCTCTCTCTTTTCCAAGCCCAAATATCCCTCGAAGTCATTACTCCTCCAAATATGCAGTCTCCCTATAAGCATGTAATCTTCCTGAGGGAAGGAACTAGCTAAGCTTTTCTATTTGTATCTTCAGTGCTTAGCATAGTACTTAGCACATAGCCATTTCTTAAATTTTTTTCACTCATTCATTCATAAATGTCTCTAAACTGAGATCAAAAGAAATAAAGCATTTTGAAAACTCTTAAAGCCTACCTAAAAGAGAATTAGTATTATTACTTAGTAAAAATAAAAGCTCCTTGAAATCTTTCTTTCCTTTTGTGTTCATATTCCTAGAGCTTATCACAGGGTTGTTGCATAAAGTAGAGGATCAGGTAATGCTTCCTGATGAGTGATGATAGATTATTGACTTTGAATTTAGCACTCACACATGGCCACTAACTTTGTGTGTGATCTAAGTAATTGGCTTAACCTTTCCAGGACTTCATTTCCTTCTCTGGAAGAAAAAGGCTGGGGGGGGGGGGGGTTGGAGGGAGGGGGAAGAATTGGACTAAATGATCCTTAAAGTTCTTTTCTAAGCTCTAAAATTCTATTATTTTATTAAAGTGTCCCAGACAGTTTTCCATTTCCTCACATTTTTCCCTTGGCACATATGCATAAAAACAGGAGCTTCATTTCCCTGAACTGGTGCATCCCTGCTGCTCTATCCCCCTCCTTCCTCTGGACCTGGCTCTCTTTCTCATCTCTGTAATGTGTCCAATGACATCATGGTCTCCACAGCAACCACTTGTGAGGTCACCCACAGAGGATTTGGGACTTCAAAACTCTAGGGGAGTATCAGGAGGAGTGGAAGCTGGAGCTTTCCCCAAGATTCCTTATGCATCTCTGTAAGAAGGAAGGGGAAAGGAAGGAAGGAGGGAAGGAAGAAAAGGGAGAAAAGGAGGGAGGGGAAGAGGAAGGAAGGAAGGAAGGAAGGAAGGAAGGAAGGAAGGAAGGAAGGAAGGAAGGAAGGAAGGAAGGAAGGAAGGAAGGAAGGAAGGAAGGAAGGAAGGAAGGAAGGAAAAAATGTGAAGGAAGGAAGAAATGTGAAGGAAGGAAGAAAAGAAAGAAAGAAAGAAAGAAAGAAAGAAAGAAAGAAAGAAAGAAAGAAAGAAAGAAAGAAAGAAGAAAGAAAGAAAGAGAAAGAAAGAAAGAAAGAAAGAAAGAAGAAGAAAGAAAGAAAGAAAGAAAGAAAGAAAGAAAGAAAAAGAAAGAAAGAAAGAAAGAAAGAAAGAAGGAAAGAAGGAAGGAAAGGAAGGAAGGAAGGAAGGAAGGAAGGAAGGAAGGAAGGAAGGAGAGGAAGGAAGAAATGTGAAGGAAGGAAGGGAAGGAAGGAAGGGAAGGAAGGAAGGAAGGAAGGAAGGAAGGAAAAAATGTGAAGGAAGGAAGAAATGTGAAGGAAGGAAGAAAGAAGAAGAAAGAAAGAAAGAAAGAAAGAAAGAAAGAAAGAAAGAAAGAAAGAAAGAAAGAAAGAAAGAAAGAAAGAAAGAAAGAAGAAAGAAGGAAAGGAAGGAAAGAAGGAAAGAAAGAAAGAGAAGAAAGAAAGAAAGAAAGAAAGAAAGAAAGAAAGGAAAGAAAGAAAGAAAGGAAGGAAGAAGAAGGAAAGGAAGGAAGGAAGGAAAGAAGGAAGGAAGGAAGGAAGGAAGGAAGGAAGGAAGGAAGGAAGGAAGGAAGGAAGGAAGGAAGAAATGTGAAGGAAGGAAGGAAGGAAGGAAGGAAGGAAAGGAAGGAAAGGAAGGAAGGAAGGAAGGAAGGGAAGGAAGAAATGTGAAGGAAGGAAGGAAGGAAGGAAGGAAGAAGGAAGGAAGGAAGGAAGAAGGAAGGAAGGGAAGGAAGGAAGGAAGGAAGGAAGGAAGGAAGGAAGGAAGGAAGGAAGGAAGGAAGGAAGGAAGGAAGGAAGGAAGAATTGTGAAGGAAGGAAGGAAGGGAAGGAAGGAAGGAAGGAAGGAAGGAAGGGAAGGAAGGAAGGAAGGAAGGAAGGAAGGAAGGAAGGAAGGAAGGAAGGAAGAAATGTGAAGGAAGGAAGGAAGGAAGGAAGGAAGAAATGGAAGGAAGGAAGGGAAGGAAGGAAGGAAGGGAAGGAAGGAAGGAAGGAAGGAAGGAAAGAAGGAAGGAAGGAAGGAAGGAAGGAAGGAAGGAAGGAAGGAAGAAAGGAAAGGGAGAAAAGGAGGAAGGGAAGAAGGAAGGAAGGACAGAAGGAAGGAAGGAAGGAAGGAAGGAAGGAAGGAAGGAAGGAAGGAAGGAAGGAAGGAAGGAAGGAAGGAAGGAAGAAGGAAGGAAAGGAAAGAAGGAAAGGAAGGAAAGAAGGGAGAGAAGGAGAGAGGAAGGGAGGGAGGGAGGAAGGAAGAAAGAGAGAGAAGGAAGGTAGAGGGACTCTTTCTATAAGTGGACTTATTCAATATTGGCCCCCTACAGGGAGGAACAAATGAATGAACATTTTTTTAAGCATTTACTCTGTGCCAGGCACTGTACTAAGCACTTTACAAATATTAATTCATTTGATCCTCACAACAACCCTGGAAGATAGGAGCTATTATCTCCAGTTTACAGTTGGCAAAACTGAGGCAACCTAGAGGTAAAGAAGAAATTCAGAATAGTGAAAATTCTTGTTAAATTACTAAATAACCTTGCAGTAGTTTGGTGGCATAATGGAAGAATGCTGGGCTGGAGTCAAGAAGATCTGAGTTCAAATCCATTCTCATGTGATTCTGGGCAGGTCACTTAACCTTGTTTGCCTCAGATTCCTCATCTATAAAATGAACTGGAAATGTCAAACCACTCCAGCATTTTGCCAAGAAAACTCCAAAGGGGGTCATAAAGAGTTAGAATGAAAAAGACTAAACCACAAAAAAAAAAAAAAAAAAAAAAAAAAAAATCACAGGGTTTGCATTTATTTATGTTTGTTCCTTTGTATCTGAAGTAACTCCAACCATCCCTCTCATCTTTCCTCCCTCTCACTTTTACTCTTTTGTTGACCATACTCCTATCTTACAAATTATCCTGGGGAATGAAACATGGGGATCATCTTGATCTCTTCCCCTTCTGCATCTGGTTAGTTATGTTCTTGTCCTTTCTCCCATTATATCTTGCTTCTTTACCCTCCTTCCCAATCAAACAGTCACTGACAGAATCAATTCAGGTCTTTGTCACCTCTTGCCTAGACTTTTGAAATAAGCACCTAATTGGTTTCCCTTTTCTAGTCTCTTCCCTTTGCAAACTATCCTTCATCCAGCCACCAAAAGGTCTAAATTTAGAGCTGGAAGAGTTCACAGAGCAAACTCATCATAGAATATTTGCAAGATTATAAGCAGGATCTCAGAGACCATTTAATCAGAGACCAAGCTCTTTTACAGACAAACGCAGGCTCAGAGAGGTTGTCCATGTTAAGGTAAGTATTAAAAATCAGAGGCAGAAAGTCAGCTCTTTTTCCCATCATAATGTCCAAATGACCTCTCAATGGTATTGGTCCAACTACATTGGTGCCTTGCTCTAAAACCTTTAATCAGAGATTACAAATCCCTTAGTTTTTATTTAAGATTCTCTTCCCTATCTTAGCTCCAATCTATCTTTCCTCTTAGTCATTTTTAAAATTTTATTTTCAAAGAGCAAGGCATTTATTTATTGCAAAAATAAAATACAATTGAGAAAAAAATTTAAATAGTGCTTCCTTCCAAAACACAAAGCTTTGTTTTCTTTTCCTTTTTATGACAGAAAGAAAAAAATTTATAACAAATATCCATAGTCAAGAAAAATATTTTCTTGCTTTGCTTAGTTCAAAAATATGTTTCATTCATGAAATCATTAAAAAAAACTTTATAACAAATATACATAGTCAAGGAAGCAAGGATAGAAAGATTGAGCATGAGTCCATCATCTCTCTGTCAAAAAGTGGGGGAGCACTCATTATTGGTCCTCTGGATTTATGCCCATCTTTCTATCCTTATTTTACATTACTCTCTTTTATGCATTCTATTTTCCAGACAAATTGGGAATATTATTCTCTGATCTTTCCCCTAGTCTCTCTGCCCCTGGCAAGCTATCCCTTATTCTCTTCTATCTCTGCATCTCTGCCTATTAAGATTCATTTCTTCAAGGCTCAGCTTCCAGAGAGCTTTTTTTTTCCTGAAATTGATCTCTCCCTCCTCAAATTTTCATAGCACTTTGAACCTTCCTTTGGTCATTATCATAATCTATCTTGAACCTCATATTCATGAGCTTGAATTGCTTCTTAGACAAATGGAACAGTGGGAAAAAACCTGGCAGAAAACTTGTGTTCACATCCTACTTCTGACCTTTAGTACTTCTGACCTTGGGCTATATAAATGCTAGCTGTTCTTATTAGACAAACAGGTGGTGCAATGGATAAAGCAGAGGACTCAAAGAGTCAGGAAAAACTCGAGTTGGAATCCTACTTCAGATATTTAATAGCTCTGTGAATTTATATATTCTTTGTGTCTTAGTTTCCTGGAAAATCCAAATAATAGTAGTATCATGAGATTGTTGTAAGGATCAAATAAGTTAACATATAGAAAGTGCTTTGCACAAACCAAAGTGCTACAGAAATCATCAATCTATCATCATTTTTATTATTATGTAAAAAGATATCAATAAAAATCTATTAAAAAAAAAGAAATAGGCTGGGAAAGAAGAAAATGAGAGATAGAACAGAGAGCAACCCCAACCCCTACTATTGTCTTCCTCCTTGTCAGGAGGCCAGATCTTGGGCTCTACACATGGGTAAATGCTGGGGCAAGGGTACAAGTGAGAAACAAGAGAGTGTTACAAACAGATTGGCGACACATCCAAAGTTTGGAGAAATATCAGTTTTGGGATGAAGGGGAAGGATAGAAGCCATTCTTCCATGCCTGTCCCGCCCTTGACCCCATTCCACCATCTCTATTTATGATGATTAGCAGCAGAGCTACATTGAGATAGGCCAGGATTTAGGGGAGGGGAAAGACAGGGTAAGATGTCCCAGCCAACCCCCCCAAAAAAAAAGAATGGTAGATGAAAAATGGCCAGTGTAAGAATGTAAGGAAGACCATTAGGAGGCTATGAGTGGAAAAGCAAATGGAGGACTCTTGCTAGCTCCTGGAGAGAAATCAAGTCAAAAGATCTGACTTGTGTTCCTGGAATTCCTGAGTTGAAGACCTGCCTATAATCTGGTTTTGAACAGCCTTGGCTTATGAAGAACAAAAGTACACAAGGCCCCAAGACAATTGTTTTAATTATTGGTTTTGTTGCTTTTGCTTTGGGGATGATGAGCAAAAATTATTTGCCAATCAACAAATGGTTACTAAATGCCTTTTATTTACCAGACACTTTACTTATCACTAATTTACTAATCACAAAGGCAAAAAAGAAAAAGATTTTTGGCCCTCAATAAACTTATGCTTTAATGGGGGAAACATGTATGGCTGTATATATACACACATATACATATATGCAATATATATCCACACACTCCTATAAATGTATGTGTGTAGTGCAGATATTACATATACATATTTACAAAACACAAAACATACAGGGTAACCTTGGAGGAAAAGATACTAGCTTCTAAATGATCAGGAAACGTTTTAAAGAAGGTTGTGCTGGAGCAGAATTTTGAAGGAAACCAGGGGTTCTAAGGCCTGAAGGGGAGGAACCGGAGATTGTCAACATTAAACCCTGGAATAAGAGATGGAGCATCGAGTGTGAGAAACAGCAGGAAGAGACAAAATGACTAGAATTCATAGAGGGCTGGAATAAGGCTGGAAAGGGAAGAAGTGTTGGGGTCAGATTGTGACAAGCTTTCAAAGCCCAACCAAGGAGCTTATGTTTGATCCTAGAGGACTGAGAAAGCCCCTGGAGGCTACCGAGTAGGGGCACCATGAGGTCAGAACCGTGATTTAGGGAAATCACATGGGCAGCCATGGAGAGAGAAGCAGCTTGAGAAATGGAGACCAATTAGGGGTGCATTATAGAAAAGAGAAATTGGAAGCTGGGAGACCAATTATCAGGTTATTGCGAAAGGCAATAAACTTCTGAACTGGACAATGGTCTTAGGGAGAGAGACAAAAGGATGAATGCAAGAGAAGGGCAGAAAGAGGAAGAAGAGCCAAGGGCTGGCACTATTATGTTAGGCTCTGGAGAGTCTGTTTCCAAGTCTAGAGCTCTACTTTCCCTGACTCGGGGAAGTCCTCACCCCCCAGGCCTGCAAGATCTGGAGAGGAGGTCCCAGCCAAATGGGAGCCTGAGCCTTGGATGCCATCTCAGCCCCTGGGTGTGAGTTACAGTAATGACTCCAAACCCTGGGCCAAGATACATTTAATGACATCCTAGGAGTTTTGGGGGCATGAGACACGCTTTAAAAATAAATGAGAATTTAAGATTTCTTCCACACCTGCTGGGGGAACACAGCCACATGTCTGGGTTAATATTAAGGCTGTTTATTTCCTAGGGTTGACATTTCCTTGAGCAGTATGAGACTGTTGCTGGGTGCACTGGGTAAAATGAGTGACATTTACCTTGGCACACTCTATCCAGAAAGGATTATTGAAGGATAAAAACGAGCATGTCTGGGCTAGACAGGAGACAGACAGACATCTGTAAATATGGGTATCATTCCACATCCTACCGAAATCTGATATACAGAAGATTCGATGATAAGATGTGGCAGATTCATACATTAGAAGAGGTTTGGGAAGGAAGATTGCCAGGATAGAGGAAAAGGGGAGGCAATGGGGAGAGAAAAAGCATTCTCTAGGAATTCTAGCAAACCAGCCCTGGAGAAAGGGCCAAGTAATGTGCAGGTAAACCCAGGAGCCAGAATGCTTCATTGATGGAATAACCTAGACTCCCATCTAAAGTATTCAGAAAAAGAAATCATGGTTTTCTGAGGCAATCATGGATGGCTTCTTTTAGGAGGGCTTGAAGGAAGATTTCAGACACATCAAAAGAGGTAAAGAGGCTTCCAGGGAGGGGCTACAGTCTGTGCCTTTATACATATAGTATAAAGTATATAATTTAAAGTTAACATATATACATACAAGATTTCTGAAAAGGCTTGAATATATTTCTAAACTTAAAATAAGCAACCTTAAAATTAAACTAAAATTTTTGGGACACTGACAAGAACTGGCTTGATGAAGTTTAAAGCCTCCTTGAAAGGCTAATTGTTGGATAATCATAATCGCTTCCTAATTGGCTTCCTCTCTTCCAGTCTCTGCGGCTTCTGATCCATAATATAGACAGAAGAGTAATCTTATGAAAATATCACTGAAATGCCCATCACACCTTTTCTCTACAATTCTAGGTGTCTCTCCTACCTTTCTGATTGTTCCTCCTTATCCTCCTCTTCTGCTGGCTCTAGCTGTACTTTAAATGCGGTGCATCCTACTTCTGGACTTGGACTTTGTCTCTTCTCACTAGTTTACACTCTCACCTGTGATATCAATCAATCAACTCACAAGTTCTTATTAAGTCCCTGCTATGTGTCAGGCATTGTGCTGGGTGTTGCAGATACAAGATAAAAGGATTAAATAATTCCTGAGATTAAATCATTTCTGATAGTTATATTCTAATGGAATAGACCACAAGTATATGTAAAATATATTCATATGTGTGTATACAATATATCTACATATATAATTATATAATATAGTATACATATAGTATCAATTATATGATTTATATTTCTAGTTTTTTTCCCCCTGAAACAATTGGGGTTAAGTGACTTGCTCAGGGTCGAACAGCTAAGAAGTGTTAAGTATCTGAGGGCAGATTTGAACTTAGGTCCTCCTGACTTCAGGGCTGGTGCTCTACCCTCTGTACCACCTAGCTACTCCTATATTTCTAAACTTAAACAACCTCAAAACTGAACTAAAACTTTTGGGACACTAACAGACACTAGGATGCAATAAAGGTGGCAATTAATGCATGTTCCACGAGAAGGGGTTGCTGTTCTGAAGGAAATTTTGAATTTGAGTGAATATAACAGGAGTGGATATAAAAGGAGCTATGGCTCTCTCCTCTACGTCCACCTCAGAGCCCAGCAGCCCATTGTAGGGGTCATTCTTTCCATCTTGGCAGAGATGCTGCCTGATAGGAAGGAGCCCTCCCTTTTTTGCTGGTACAGACAAGAAGGTTTTGAGTTTTCATGACAAAGTCTGAAAAACCAGGGAAGGAATGGGGAGCAAGGTTAGAGACCTGAAATGGAGTTGAGCTGGGCTGAGCTGGGCTGGGCTGGGCTGGGCTGGGCTGAGCTGGGCTGGGCTGGGCTAGGCTGGGCTATGAACAGCTGATGTGAGAGAGAAACTGAGAGAGAAACAGAGCCAAGAATTTACTTAGAAACCTGGCAGCAGAGTCTTTAGAAAGCCTCTTGATAGCAACTGGAGCATAAATAGCAAACACCATTCCACCAAAGCCCTGGAGGAAAGAACTCAAACCCAATGACATGGTGAGCAGAAGAACCTCTGGCCTCTCACCACGCTCCCGGGTTTCACAGCATCCCAGTATTGGCCCCAGCCTCCACCCACCTCAGGGTGGTGTGAGAGCAGGGGGAGGGGGCTTCCTCCAATCCCAGTCACAGCCTCCCCCCTCCTCCACTACAGCAATCAGCAGCAGACACAAACACACAACAGCCCTTCCTTTCCCCAAAGGGAGCTTTCCTTAGAGACCTTCCAGCCGGCTATTTGCTAAATACTTGTGCCATCCAGGGGTTACAATTTGTTTTTGCTGTAGGCAGCTGCAGAGATGCCATTTGCCACCTGGAGCAAAAGGGAGATGAAAAGGGGTAGTATAATATATCAGAGGGGGTGGCTAGCAAGTGGAAACTCTGAGAGAAGGCAAGGATAGGAGGTAGCATTGTGGGGAAAGGGGAGAAAAAGCACCCACTGAAATTGTCAAAGGACCAGAATTCAAATCCTCCAGCCCCAGCACTTACTAGTTATATGTCCCTGGGTCATATATGTCACTTTGCCCTGTTTAATAGAGGTGGGGGTAAGCTAGATAGCTTCAGTGGTCTTTTCTAGTTCTAGACTTGTCGTTTTTATGCTTCAGTTTCCCCACCAATAAAAATAAGAGAATAATAATGAATGTTCTATCTCATCAATGCCTGGAATGGACTAGTCCCCCATCTTACCTTCTTTTTTGTGCTCTCTTTTTAAATCCCACCTCAAATGGTACCTCTTCCATAAAGCCTTCCCTTACTTCCAAAGGAAAGAAGCCTCTTCTTCCTCAAATTTTTTATAGCATGTATTCTCATTTTGATTAATTAATTGGCTTTGTGTTATTGTTGTTGTTCAGTCATTTCAGTCTTATCTGTGACTCCATCTGGAGTTTTCTTGGCAAAGATATGGGAGTGATTTCCCAGTTACTTCTCCAGTTCATTTTACAGATGAGGAAACTGAGGGAAATAGTTACATGACTTGCCCAGAAGCATACTTTTTTAAAGTGTCAGGCCAGATTTGAAATCAGAAAAATGAGTCTTCCTGATTTTCTTCCTATCAGTCTATCCACTGCACCACCTAACCCCCAATTAATTTACAATCATTAATAAAATGCTTGCTGTGTGTCAGTCACCATGCAGGCCAATAAAAATCAAACAATCTGTGCTCTTTTGTACCTTTTAATTACAGGAAAAAGATATTTAGAATGGGGAGGGATCTTTGAAGCTATCTAATAATAAGGAAACAGACTCAGAGATCTTGAACAATGTGCCCTAGGTTAGGCCCACATGGAATAACAGAATCAGAATTCAGACTATGTTGGTCCTCTGACCCAAATCCAGACTTTCTGCAGTTGTCATGCTGCTTGTTTCTCTTTTCTTCTATCTTTTGTCTCCCCCCATTAGATTATAAGCTTCTTGAAAGTAATTTTTGCCTCATACCTATTTTTTATCTCAAGGGCCTAACAACTCATAATAGGTATTTAATATTCATTTGTCAAATTGAATGGAATTCTGCTTCTAACCCCTTTCTGGCAACTGTCCTATAATTGAAGATGAAATTCAACAGGGATGAATATAAAGGCTGACATTTTGGGTTCTAAATTACAAGATGAGGGGGTACGTGGTTAGAAAACAAATTGTCTGAAAAAGATCTGGGATTTTGGTAGATTACAGCTTCAATATGAGTCACCTGTGTGATTCAGCAGCCAAAAAGAAAAAGGGAAAAAAAAAAACCATCTCTGGCTGCTTTAAGAGGTAATAAAGAACCCAGAGTCCCTCTCTCTACTCTGGACTGGTATGAACCCATCTAGTGGATTGTACTCAATTCTGGCATAGTCATTTAAGCAGGATGTATATAAGCAAGGGAATATTCAGAAGAGATAAATGAGGATAGCTCAAAACCTGAAGTTCATGTCATGGAAGGACTGGTTGGAGGAATGAAGTATGTTAGATTGAGGGGAAAGATGGGGGGCTCTTTCTAAGCATCTGGAGAACGACCCTATACAATTATCATTGATTCATTTGATACCAGGTAGCAAAACCAGATGTAAATTTTGAATTTAGGATTTACATTTAGGATTAATTTCTCAACAAACTTTCTACAAATTAGAGCTGTCTCCAGAGCAGGTTCTCTACCCATCCCCATCACTGAAGATCTTAAAGAGAGGCTGGTGGCACAGCAGAGTGGAAATTCATTAGTGGAAAGAAAGTACTTGGAATTAGATCCTCAGTTCTACTGCAACAATCACTACAACTACTGCCTGTATGGCTTGGGGTAATGCATTTAACCTTACTGCCTGTATGAAATGAGGGAATTGGACTGGATGATCCTTGAAAACTCTTTCATTTCCTAATCTGTGGTTCAGTGTGACCAGATGGCTTCATATATCCCATTTTCCAACAATGGATATATAGAAAGTGAGAAATATTTTAAAGTTATTGGGGTAGAATGGAGGGAAAGAGACAGAGAAAAAAAGGGAAGAAGGAGAGAGAGAGAAAGAAAGAGATGGAAGGAAGAAAGGGAGAAGGAGAGAGACAGAGACAGAGATAGAGACAGAAAGAAGAGAAAGAAAGGAGAGAGAGAGAGAGAGAGAGAGAGAGAGAGAGAGAGAGAGAGAGAGAGAGAGAGAGAGAGAGAGAGAGAAAGAGAGAGAGAGAGAGAGATGCTATTAAAGGCTACTGCCTCAGCCTGGAAAGCTGCAAATCAAAACCACTGAGATGAATTAAAAGGTCCAGATAACCTTGCAGAGGCTGAGACTGAGGCAGCTTAATAGGCTGGTGATCTTGTTTCAGTCCATTCAGTGGGAATCCCTTGAGAGGCTGGCAGTGTGATAGGCATACTTCTTAGGAAAGATAGGAAGGATTGCAAGCCAGAAATAGAAAGGGGGAAATGCAAAGACAGGCAGGCAAACCCTGATAGAGAAAAACTAAGAGTCAAGGAGAGCAGAAGCAGGACTGGCAGAGGTCTAAACAAGAGTTCTGGAGACCTCCTGCTACCTTTGGGTATATTAGGTGAGGGACTGACTTTGTGCCTGTAATTCAGCCACTGAGTGTTAGGAAGTCTTCAGCCAGAGTGGCTAAGATTGGATGCCCTGGAGGGCCAATCTGAATCCATTAGTGTGGTCCGTGGACTCCTGAGACCCTTTTAGGGGGTTCTAAGAGGTGAAAATTATTTTCTTAATTATACTAAGACATTATTTGCCTTTTAAAATAGTCTTCTTTTCCAACTACATATCTGGGGGGAGACTGGATATTCTTCATATACTACAAATCAAAACATCAAAACAGAAGCAGATATGAGAATTAATCTGTTAGACTAGACTTAGAAAAGACTTACAAAAATACATAAAAATAATGCCACTCTTCCCACTAATTTTTTAGATAAGGTAAGATTAAAAGGGATTGTTATTGTTATTTTTAATGAATTGATATTTTAATATCAGTCTTAATTTCTAATAACAGAAAGATGGATGAGAATATTGATTGACATAGATATATCCCATAAAAACAAAAGCTCCCTGAGGAGAATCCTCAGTAATTTTTAAGTTTAAAGGGATTCTGAAACAAAAAAGTTTAAGAACCATAGGCTGAGAAAGCTTACCACAAAGGGGATTTTCATTGCAGCCTCTGACTGGTCTAAAGGTCTTTCAACCTTTGATTTGGAGCATTCTGGGAACAATGAGGCTGTCTATGGATGGGAAGGGCCTACTGCTGAGCAGATTTGGATACTGGTGAGCAGCTGGGCAAAAGGTTCTTTGAAGACTAAAGTAAAAGGCCCATTCAGAAGCGGTCTGGCTAGGAGGCAACCTAGGGGGCTGCAGCTGTGATGGGAAGGTTTGAAGAAAAAAAAAGCAGTTGAATTAAAGAGCCAATAAGTTCAGCTTTGTGTAAATGCAAAGGCCAGAGCTATTGAATGAAGTACAGACTTCCACACATCACCTTCTGAATAAAGGGTGAAATTTTTTTCCTTTTTCCTCAGAGATTAAAAGAAAAATCCAAGAACTTTGGGGGGTTTGACTCATGGCATTATTTCCAGTCCTAAGCAATGGGGTTCTGAGGAACGTAGATAACATTCAGAAAAGGTGGAAATCATCAAAAGGTTGGAGAGAATGAAACAACAAGAAATTAACCGAATGTTTAATAAACACTTACCATCCCTGCATTTGTCACATCTCTCCTTTGCATCTTCTTTTGTCCATTCATTTAGCCACAACTCTTACTCAGGCCCTAATCATTTCTCACATGTTTGACTGCCATGGTCATCAGTGGATTCCAGACCTCATGTCTCCCCACTCCAATCCATCCTTCACTCACAGCCAAAGCAATTTCTACATATCTTTCTGTAGCTCTATCTGTGTTACCCTCTCCACTTATTTTTTTCTTGCTCAGTAAACTCCAATGACTCCCTACTATGTCCAGGATCAAATACAAAGCCTCCCACTCAATGTTTAAAGCTCTTCGCAACTCCCCATGCTTCTCATCCCTTGTTCCCTTCCAAGCCCTTC
The DNA here is from genome assembly GCF_048593235.1 of Sminthopsis crassicaudata. Classification (NCBI taxonomy): domain Eukaryota; kingdom Metazoa; phylum Chordata; class Mammalia; order Dasyuromorphia; family Dasyuridae; genus Sminthopsis; species Sminthopsis crassicaudata. The sequence continues at coordinate 428,503,333 of NC_133620.1, forward strand.
AGGATCCAGTCACACTATTTTCCTCCATCTTTCTGGCACCATGTTTTTTCATCAACTGTCTGCCATTCTTGGAATTATCTGCCTCCTTACCTTTATCTCTTCAGATTTCCTGACTTCCTTTAAGACTCAGCTCAGACCTTACTTTTGGCAATATATTTCCTTACCCCACTGCCAATGCTTCCCCTTTCTGATTTCTTTCATTTATTTTTTACATATCTGATATATATTATTTTTATTATTCATTCATTTCAGTAGTGTCCAAATCTTCTTGACTCCATTTGAGATTTTCTTGTCAAAGATGCTAAAGTGCTTTGCTATTTCCTTCTTGAACTCATTTACAGTTATGGAAACTGAGGCAAACTGGGTTAAGTGAATGTTGAAAACTTTGCATGTATTTTGAAACTAAAAAGCTAGAATTATTTTTAAAAATAAAATGTGGGGGGAATGTGATTTCATTGGTGTAGGGACATTCAAGTGAAGCAACCACTTCCACAAGTGCAGATTAGCAGCTCTTATACATTCCAGTGGGGGAAATCCCCACATAGAAGAGAAGCTCAAAAACAAGGTGAAGAGGACAATAATCTGGTGAGTCATGGGCTGGTGTGGGTTTGAAGGGAGAATAACAGCAGGCCCAAGTGCTTCCTCAAATGAGAAAAGGGAAAGAAGGATTGGTATGACCACTGCTTCTGGATTCAGTCCCACTTTCCTTCAGCAATAGTGATTGGAACTCACATAGACTTGCTTATCCTGTGGGATTTGAGTCCACAGAGCAATCAAGGCTTACTGAATGAATGATATCATTTGCTCCTGACCAATGCAGGAATACTTCTTTGGAGAATGAACAAGGCCATTAAGATTGAAGTTTGGACCAGAAATTACAGTTCTGCAGTTGCAACTCAGGTTGGATTAAAAATAAAATAAAATAGCTCCAGATAGGCAGCAATAATACTGGCAGATAAAAACAATCACCCAGAGGTGTTCTACTTTCTCCAGTCAGCCCTCAGCACTATATATCTGATTTGGTTGATGTACTTCATTTTTGAAAGGGACCAAGATGACATCACTATCTTAGAGTTGAGTTAGTGTGTCCAACTGTGGCTGATCAGACCAAAATGAGCTTGGAATGCTCTGTCATAGGTCTGCCATCAATAATACCAATTTGGGATGGCTTCTCTAACTTCATGTATCTAGAATTTCAATTCTGCTTTGCTCATAGAACACAGCACCTTCTCCAATGAGGGCATGTCATGCTGGGCGGTCCTGTGACAACATGTCCCACGTCGTGCAATACAATCCAAAACAATTCTTTTCAATAGACATCTTTTAAGAATCTCTACAGGATGGCACAGCTAGTGGAACAGATAGCTTTGGCCCTGACGTCAGGAGGAACTGAATTTGGATAAGTCACTTAAACCCAACTACCTTGCCCCCCCAAAAAATAATAATTTCTACAGGGTGCAAGGCACCGTGTTAGGTGATGGAGTTAAAAATAAAAAAAACCAGCCCCTTCCTTCAAGAAGCTTGTACTCTATATCTCTGTTACATCTATTACAGACACTTAGAAACTACATCTACACAACATATAGACATCCAGTGAGAGTACAGGCTGTATCTACCCACAGTTTGTCCTGGATGGTCTGTGAAGTACTTCATAGTTTTTAGATTCTATAATATCCAGAGGAAGAGAATAATCTTTCCATCACAGCCTGTTCCTTAGAATGGCAACCATTTCAATGCTACTGCACTGACCCTGAACAACTTTCATGAAGCGTGCTCTTTGTTTGGTCACAGGGCATGAAAGGCTAGTCAACTCAGCTGGTTAGTTAAAGCCCTTTGCTCTTAAGAACAGAGCTATGGATTTGATCCCAGCTTGGTTCTGTTTCAACAAATCCATCCCAACTCTAAAAAACACTGACAATGGATCAGTAAGGTCAAGAGGAGAAAATGCTCTGTGTGTAACAAACATACAAACATGCTAAGAGCTGTCTCGCCCAACAGAAAACTGCAGTAAAAAAATGCTTGTTAGTCTTGGACTCAGAAGCCCTAAAGCAGAGTCCCTCCTTTACCATGAAAGCTGTGGGACTGTGGAGCCACTTCATTTCTCACCTGTGTCCTCTATGATAATTTTTTTTTTTGCAATTTATATCTCACAGAGCTGTAATTTATATTCCACAGAGCTGCAATGAGGCAAGTATTTTATAAACCTTAAAGTTCTCTAGGACCAAAGCATGTATACTCTTCGAAACAGCAATACCACTAACTAGATCTATATCGCAAAGAGATCACAAAAAAAGGAAAAAAAGTACATGTAAAAATTATTTATAGCAGCCCTTTTTTTGTGGTGGCAAAATATTAGAAATTGAGGGAATGATCATCAACTGGCAAATGGTTAAACAATCTATGGTCTATGAATGTAATGGAATACTATTATTTTATGAGAAATGATCAACAAGAAGATTTCAGAAAATCCTGGAAAGACTTGTAGAAACTGATACAAAGTGAAATGATGAGAACTAAGAAAACATTGTACATAGTATCAGCAACACTGTATGATGATCAACTATGGATGATTCAGCTCTTCACAGTAACACAATGCTTCAAGACAAATCCAAACGACAGAACATGCTATTCACATCCAGATAAAGCAGTGATGGTCTCTGTATGCAGATCAAAACACAATTTTTCATTTTATTCATTTTCATAATTTTTTCTTTTTGATTTGTCTCTTCTTTCACAATTGTGACTAATATGAAAATATGTTTTAGTGATAACACATGTATAAGTAAATTAAAATTGTCTACCATTTTCAGAAAAGAGAAGAGAGAGAGAAAAAAAAATTGGAATTCAGAATCTTGTAGAAGTGAATGCTTGGGGCAGCTAAGTGGTACAGTAGATAGAATACTGGCCCTGGGGTCAGGAGAACCTGAGTTCAAATTTGACCTCAAACATTTGACACTTACAAATTCTTTAACCCCAATTGCCTCACCCCTTTCCCCCAAAATATGAATGATAAAAATTATCTAAACATGTTATTTGGAAAAATACTATTCAAAAATAGCCAAAAAAGTACTCTAGGATCTTTTTTTTAATGGAAAGTGGACAGATTTGGGGGGGACAAAAGAAGGAATGATGGAATTGAATTGATAATGAACACTTTTCCCATCAATGTCATTTATGTGCCCCCATAAAAGAAGGCCCTGAGCTCTATGAGCAAAGTAGATTTGCAGTACCTCAAAAGAAACATGAGATGCACAAATGTAGAGGTATCACCAACCTTAATGTTCATGTAGACTCTTTGTCCCTAACTTGTGGGAGAGCTTTCAGACCTCATTTTAGTCTGATCAGCCAGTTAAATATACTGTATTTTGGCTCTAACACAGTGATGCCATTTTGGTCCTCTAAGCACCAAGGACAACAGCAACATAAACACATACACAATATCTGTGTGTGTGTGTGTGTATAAACACTGCACAACTTTTAGTTGAAACTCCCAAGTTTTTCTTAATTGCCAAGGCCTGTACAACATACAACATCATCTCTGCTTCCCCTTTGGTTTGGGGGCATTTCTCCGCCCCCCTCCCATTCTAAACTTAGCCTTTTTTATGCCTATGTTTTGAGTATCAAAGCAACTCAGGCTCACTTGACAGGGGTGATATTATAAGTGAAAGCAATAAAGAACACACATCATTTTTTAAAAATGGGCCAACAGAATGTCTTTGAAATTGCTTAGTTTTAGCTTGAAACGTGAAAGAGTTTGGCCAGGGCAGGTTCTGACGGGCAACAGGGAGATAATAGAACCCGTAATGTTACACCCTCCTAGTGCCCTTTCCTATGCCGTGGGCAACTGAGTACAAGCAAATTAGCTGTAGGCTGTTCTTTTTAAGAAAGAAAAAAGAAAATTAGAAACCATTTGTGAAATAACCTGACATGGTTCTTTTTATTACATTGCTTTTCCAGTCCTTAAAATAACTCATCTGGTAAGAGAACTCTGAGTTGTTATCGTCTAAGGATGACATGAGAACAGACCCTCACCTTTTCCTCCTTTTTCTGTTTAATGGGCTGCAGTGCCTGTCATGCAAGTAGCACTCCCGGGCCTTGGAGTCCCGTAACTCTGCCAATTTCCAGGACAGGAAAGGTCTGGAGATGGTATAGATAGCAAATCCTGCCTAATTTTATTGCTGGGAACTGCTGCCTGTGGTGAGCTCTGCCTTCCCATCCGCTCCACGCAGGTCCAGCCACATGTAAGGGGAACAGACTCCCACAAATTACAGGCTTATGTGCATTTCTTTATATTATATAACACATTACTTTGAGGCTTTGCAAAGTACATTGCAAATGATGTCTCATTTGATCCTACATGGGTAGGGATTGTTAGTATTCCCATTTTAGGGAGAAGGGAAAGGGATTAGACTGATGATTTCATCAATATAGGGATAAATGAGGAAAATCCCTTTGGCAATGCAGGTGGGCATCTTTTCTGCAAACTGGAGGCTTAGAGAGTTGCCTAAAATACAAAGAAGTAGATTGATCTATATGGTCACACAGCAAATAATGCCAGGGGAAGACTTGAAGTCAGGTTTGCCTACCACCAAGACAAATTCTCTATTCATCACAAGTTCCCATTTTACAGACAAACTAAGGCTCAAGAAGAATCCTGTGATTTGTTCATGGTGACAGAATTCCCAAATATAGGAGATGCTATGTTTTTCTCACTCCCAAATCCAGCATTTGGTTCATTATTTCATATCACATTATCAGTTATCAAAATTTTGTCATTTATTCCTTGGTCCTAAAGATATTCCATCCTCTAAGTTCTATGCTGGAAAGAGACCTAGAGTTTCATTACAAAGACAGAACTTGAAGAGGTACTATATTTTGTGTCTCCCATATGAGGGAATGTAGAATTCATGGTATGGCTTGTCTTAAAGGCAGTGCAACACTGGCTTCATGTAACCCCAAAGAGCTGGGTTTTGCTCTTGGACATTTCTCTCAGATATTTCAGGGTCAGAGGTAAAACGAGGTACTGGTTAGGTACAGGTTGGACAAGACAGCCTCTGAGATGCCTTCCATCTCTAGGACTGTTAATTCTGAGAGGCAGAAATGAACTATTAGGGATAGTTAAGGCTAAAACAAAGACAGTATATTGGAAATTCCAATGAAAATTCTTAAGACCAGGAGTCAAATTCCAGTTCTTGTCTATAACATCTTAAGTAAATCATGTTCCCATTCATGGGCTTCATGAAGGCAGATAGGTAGTGCAATTAAAAGTATTAAACCTGGAATCAGGAAGACTGCAGTTCAAGTCTACTACTAGATATCTAACAATAGCCAAGTCATTTAACCTCTGTCTACCTCAGTTTTCTTGTCTGTAAAATGGAGATTATAATATAGATTATAATAGACCATGCCTCCCAGGGTTGTTGGGAAGATAAAATAAAATATTTATAAAGTTTAAAGTATTAATATAAAACAGGCTATTATTATCAGATTCATAGAATTCAGCATCCATTTAGTTTAGCCCACAGAAATTTCCTCTACTCTAGAGGAGCCAAATGGTGACCTGATGGAATTATTACAGTCTGTGAATTGAGATTGGAACAAGAAAATATATCCCAAAATTTCCCAGTATATCCCCAATGTATTCCCAGTGTCCCCAATGTATTCCCAGTGTCAATATGTCTTCTATATCTATATGAGTCTGCATGGATGGATGGATGGATGGATAAATGGATTGATGGATAGACAGATAGGATGGACAGATGAATTAAATAGCTAGAGAAACAAAACTATAACTTATATTTAAATGTGACACCACTACTTCACTCCATATATAACAAGTAGGTCATATACCTTTTTCTGAGGACCTGAAGTGGGGGTGAAGGGACCCCATTGTCTTCCAAGACAATGAGTTCCATTTTTGAATACTTATAATGGTTTGGCAATTTCCCCTTATTTCAAGCTTATGACTTCCACCAACCATCCCTTGTTCTGCCTTCTAGGACTAAGCAGAACAAGACAGATGTCTCGTCCACCTGACAGAGCATCAGATACTCAAGGACAACTAGCACGTTTCCTCCCCTGCCCCTTCAGTCTTCTTTCTTCAGGCTAAGTATCCTCAGTGGTCAGATGTGGCAGGATCTCTAGGCCCTTCTCTTTCCAGTTCAATCTCATCCAGCTGCCCTCTGGCTTATCATTGTGTTTTCTAAAAGGAGGTTCCCTAAATAGAGTGACCCACATGGGTTCTGACTACTGCAAAGTACATTGAGACAATCATTTCTCTGGTCTTGAGTGTGATGCTATTCTTAATACACTATAAGATCTAATAAGCCTTTTTGATTGCCAAGAAGTGAACTCATCTGCAAAAGGATGGGGTGGGACCAGATGACCTCCAAGACCTGTTCTGACCCTAAACCTGTCATTCTGGCTCTAGTAAACTGGGAGTCCCTCTGCAGCAGGGTACAGAAGTTATCAGGTAAAGATAAAGAAAAGCTTGATGGGAATTAGAACTCACAGAGCTCTCAGGGCAGGGAGAGAGCAGAGAAGAGAAAAGGAAAAATTAATCTTAACATTTTCTGAAGCTCAAGAAAAGAAAGGGAGAGAAGGAAGGGCAAAGGGGAAAAGCACCTACTATGTACCAGGCAATTGTTAAGTGCTTTACATATATTATTTCATTTGATTCTTACAACTTTGGGAGGTAGGTGGTATTGTTATCTCCATTTAACAGATGAGGAAACTGAACCAGAGTTGGTTAAGTGATTTACTTAGGATCCCATAGGTAGTAAGTGTCTTAGGACAGAATTTCACTCAGAGCTTCCTGAGACCTGATCCAGCACTCTAGCCACTGAGCCATCTAATTGCCTTCAATTAGCAATTTGGATATAATGGAAACAAAACTGTCTTTCCCAACCAGAGAATCATATTTATTATTTAGGTAGCAATCATTTATTGGGCAGTTACTACTCACTTGGCACTGTGTTAGGTGCTGGGTGATTTTTGTTTACTCATTTAAGTCATGTCTAATTCTTTGTGATCTGATTTGGGGTTTTCTTGGCAAAGATATTGGGATGGTCTGTCATTTTCTTCTTCAGCTCATTTTACAGATGAGGAAACAGATGAGGCAAACAAGGTAAAGTTACTTGCCCAGGGTCACACAGGTAAGAAGTATCTATGGCTGGATTTGAATTTGAGAAGATAAGTCTAGCACTCTACTTATTGTACCACCTATCTTCACTCTCTCTATACACACACATACATATATATATGTATGTATTATTATGTATATGTATGCCTACACATATCTGTATATATTAATATGCTTATATGCACAAACAAAGCTGATGCGTATGCATATATACAAAACTATATATGTGTAAATACATATGTATATAGGGAGAAAGAGAGGAAGGTAGCAAAGAGAGAGAGAGAAAGGGGGGAGGGAGAAGAAAAGGAGAGAAAGGCAGAGACTTGGGGGAGAAAGAAAGATACAGAGAACAGAGGGAGGGAGAAAGAGACAGAGAGAAAAAAGAGAAGAGAAACAGGCTGAGACAGAGAGACAGAGACAAAGAGAGGAGAGAGACACACACAGAGACATACACAATGAAAGAGAGAGACAGAGAGGGTGGAGAAAGAGAAAGCGATACAGAGAAGAGAGAGAGACACAGAGACAGAGACACATACACAGAGGCATACAAACATAAAGAGAGACAGAGAGAGGGGAAACAGAAACAGAGAAAGACCCACAGAGAGACACACAGACAGAGACAGAGACACAGAGGAAGAAATAAGGAGAAGAAAGATAAAAAGAGAGAGATTGAGAGGGAGAGAGGGACAAAGGGAAAGAGGAAAAGAAAAAGAAAGAGAGGGAGAGCCACAGACACAGAGAGAGACAGAGAAGGAGAGACAAAGAGAGGGGGGAAAAGAGAGAGAAAAATAGAGACAGACAGAGAGACAAAGACATAGAGAGAGGGAGAGACAAAGAAGGAGAGAGAGATAGACAGACATGGAGAGAGAGAGAGAGAGAGAGAGAGAGAGAGAGAGAGAGAGAGAGAGAGAGAGAGAGAGAGAGAGACTGAGGCAGAGACACAGGGAAAGGGGAAGAGAGAAGAGGAGAGGAGAGGAAGGAAGGAGGATGAGGGAGAGAAAGAGAGGAGAGTGCTGCAAAGAGAGACCGACAGAGAGACAGAGACAGAGGCAGAGAGAGACAGAGAAAAAACAGACAAAGAGAACAAGAGAGAGCAAGAGAACTTTCCCAGCAAGATGTAAGCTACTTGAGTACAAGGGCTTTTACTTTTTATCTGGATTTTACCCAGATAAGCACCTAGAACAGTACTTGGCATACAAAAAGTACCTAATAAATGCTTGCTAAATAAACAACAAATACTGCCAATGGTCCTGGAGCCATCTACAACTTTTACCTGTTATTACTTGTTTTTTTGTATCCCCAGCACGTAGCACAATGCTGAGTATACAGTAGACATTTAATAAATGCTTGTAGACTATTACCATTTGGCAGCAAAGAGACAACCCTAATCAGATGGGTCCTGAGTAAAGAGATAGATCCTTTCTCTGGGATTCAAAGCCCTCCCTAATCGAGTTCCAATACAATGTCTAACCTTCTTTGAGAGGACTCTCCTTACTATATTCAACATTAGAATAGACATCCCACTTCCCTGTCTCTGTTGAAAGGTCTCTCTTCAAGGGAATCTTTGATAATGGTTCCTCCACAAGCCTTACTCTTCCTCCATGTTAATCCTGGTAAAGTCACTTAACCTGTCTGCTTCAATTTCCCCATCTGTAAAATGGGGATGTAATAACATCAATTTCTCAAGATGGTTGTGAGAATCAAATTAAATAACGCATGTAAAATGCTTCACAAATCTCAAAGCAATGTATAAGTGCAAGCTATTATGACTTTCCCAAATCCATTAGATTATCATTTCCTTGCAAGGAAATTCTCTGTGATTTCTCTTTGTTTTCTGACAGCATCTAGCATCCTTCTTGTATATAGTGGACTCTTATATTAAATGGAACACATTTTCACTTATCCTGTCATTGTCTCTTGATTTCCCCATCCTTCCCCCACTCTAGGCTTTACCCACCATATCTCTATCCAGACATTCAATCTGCTTTTCTATCAAGACCATAGCTTACACACATGAAATTTAAAAGTCAAATTCTCATTTTATAGGTGGGGAAACTGAGGCTCAAAGAGTGAAGTGCCTATTGACAATGTTTATAAAGTGGAAATCTTTTTTTTTTTTTTATATATATATATATATATTTTATAATATTATCCCTTGTATTCATTTTTCCAATTTACCCCCCCTCCCTCTATTCCCTCCCCCCGACGACAGGCAATACCATACAATAAAGTGGAAATCTTAAAAAGTCATATTAATGTCAGCTATTATCACCCAAGACAGCAACAGATCTAGGGTGCAAATTTGGCTCCTTTCACTCCAGCATGACTTATCTATTCTTAAATACCTCTTTATGGCCTAAGGATGCAGACACTGCACTTTCCCCAAGTAGCGAAGCATATATGATCAGAGGTGTATTGAAGATTTAGGGGGATATGAGATGGAGAATAGGTGCACAATTCTCTATCCTTGAAATTCTGAGTCAACTGGATACCCAGGAGCTGCTGAGTCAGAGTCCTTGACTATAGTATCCTGGCTGTGATTCAGCCTCCCTAATTGGGGCCAGGACCCACAAAATATAAGCAGCTGTTATGTGGTGATATGACACTGAACCTCTTTCTTTTCCCAGCTTGAACCAAATCCTTGCTGGACAGTCAGCCTGGGAGGGTATGGGTCCCAGGCAGAGGTGTGGAGGTGGATAGGGATGAATTTTAAGGTCAGGAAGAGTAATTAGGCTAATGAGCCAAGAAATGTTGCTTAGTGATTTGGAAAACTTCATCAACGTCCTGGATTTGGGCCAGATCAATCATTTTGAGGTATAGGTATACACTGGTCAGGAAATGGTGGTGGGAACTGGAAATAGAGGAGGGGCTTTTTTTTTTTCTACCTTCCAAATAGAACAGACTAATGAATTATGAATGGGGAATTTACTTGGGTCCTAAAGTTGTTTCCCCATAATGCTTTCCCAATGTGCTTTGTGTCTATACCTTTGAGAGAAATGTGAAAGAGTTTGATCATTGAGGAAGGGTCAGTGTTCTGGCAAGAAAACCAAGAAACATTCAAAGAAGAGAAAATTCCCCAATGGAAGGAAAAATGAGAAAGCTCTTGATCCATGTCCCCTCTCCTCTCATCTATAACCAACAAAGAGATATAATATAAAGAGAACTAGATATGTCAATTGACTCAACAACCTATATGTCCAATTCAACATTTATTAAATTCCTTCTCTGTGGAATGGATGAATAAATTAGCATTTGATACAAAGATCTACTCTCAAGGAGTTTATATTCTAATGGGGCAGATGAGGCAATTCGTAAAAGACGGCGCTACAAAAGACAACCATGGAAGAGTGCTTTGGTTGATTTGCTCCAGTGTTACAGAATAGGAAAGGAGGGGAAGGCAGGGGATTGGCGATGTCAGGAGGGAGATGGCTACAGAACAGGAGGAGATGGTCAATGGCCAATGGCTGATGGTTGGAGATTAGGAGGCAAAGTGAGCATGGAGGCTGGATTTTTTCTGAAATGATGATCTTGGAGTATTGGTCCCAATGGACAAAAAAGTTTCTCCAAGTGGTTGGTGATGATAAAGAAGTAATGTCTGGAGAATATGAAGTGAAATATTGATATCCAGGCAAGATAGCTGGGGCTTTCCTGAAGCAGGAAGTCAAGAGAGACAGTCACCAATCAGTATATTTTGAGTTGGGAGAGATCATTTTCAGTTTATGGAATAAGAGCAGACATAATGGAGGTGGTATCACCTAAAATGAGTCTTGAAGCATTTTAGCCAGAAGAGAACATGTACCTAAATGCACAGGAATGGAAAAATACAGGATGCAAGTAGAGAATCAAAAATGGAACCATAATCTTAAGGGGAATAGGGCAATCAAACGCCATCATGAAGCATGACTATGGGTTTCAGCACTGGGGCAGCTGTGTCTCCCGCTGTGGGAAAAGATATTAAGACCAAAATTCCCTTTTGAATAATGCACAAAGAACAATAAGAATAACAATATATCTAAAGAATGACTAGACATTATATTCCCCAAAATATCAGGCTGAAAAATGTAAATATTAGGGAAATTTCATAGACTTTGTCATTACCCTCTAGAAAAACAAGGAAGAAAAAATAGAATGTTGGGAAATTTTCACAAATTTTTCATTATAGTGGGCTGCTTTAAACAATCAATAATTCTGATTTTAGTAAAGCAGATATTGCTGCCTAAACTGACAAGATTGATGTCCAGTCATCTACTTGGCTGGAACATAGAATTCACGAAATGGGGTAATGTGAAAAAAGGCTGAAAAGGTAAGTTGGAGCCAGACTGAGGAAAATCTTAAATGCCATACTAAAGAGTTTGTCTTTTATTCGAAATGCAATAGGGAAATGTTGAAGATATTTGAACAAGGAAGTGTTACAGTCAGATTTTGTGCCTTAGGAATAAAATTTTGGCAGATATGTAGATGGAAGAGAGGAGAGTCTGTAAATGTTGAGGCAGAGAAAAAGGGAGAAAAAGAAATAAGAGGCTAAGACCTCCTCATGTGTCCAGGTGAGAAGTGATGAGTGCTTGAACTATTTAGTTTTGAATACCATATTTTAAGAAGAGTATTAGAAAATTAATTAGTTGAAGGATCTTGTGGGATTGAGCCTGGAGAAGAGAAAATTTAAGAAAACATGTTTTTAAATTTTAGTGAGTCACTTAGAAAAGAGAAGTTTATTCTTCTGGGTGCTGGAGCGGAGGACCCAGAGCAGGACCAATGAGTTGAAATTTTGTTGTTATTCAGTTGTTCTTCAGTCATGTCTGACTCTTTGTAACCCCATTGGGATTTCCTTGGCAAAGATACTGCTGTAGTTTGCCATTTCCTTCTCTGGAGAGTAGAAGTTATTGGGAGGTAAATTTTGACTCAATTAAATGAAAATCTTCTGAAAAATCAGATCTATCAGAAGTGAGATGGGCCACCATGTATGGTAATGGGTTTCCTAATCACGTGGAGTCTTTATGTGAAAGTAAGTTGACCATTTCTTGGAGGATAAGATAGAAGGAATTCAGGCTAAAGCATGTATGTACCCTCTGAGGTCCCTTCAGTCTAGAATCCAGACTTGAGGTCTGGATCCAACTTTTTCTTTTCTTTGCTCATTAACCTCCCTGCCTCAGTTTCTTTATCTATCAAATGGAGATAATAGCTCTGCTATGGAAAGCATGAAATAAAATATATAAAAGCACTTAGGAAATGACAAAGTCATATCCAATGACAAGACAGACAGACTGTTATTTCCAGATAGCAATGAATAAGCAATGAGCAAGGTTGGGATGAATAGCAGCACAGATAAGGAAACTGAGAGAATGAGGGATAGATCACACTTTGCAAATCTCAGGCTTCCCTTAGATTCTACATTCCCCCCCCAAAAAAAATTCTACATTCCCACCTCTCTCTCTACAAGACCATACCCACTGTCAGTGTTTCCTGAGGCTGGGGCTAGTCTGACTTTCAAAGAGAATTTATTGGAGATTCTCTTCCCTCTCTCTCTCCTCATCACCTCCAGGCAGATGGTAGGAATCTCCTTTCTCATTTATCATCCCAGGAAGTTCATCTGGAAGAATCCATCTGCTGAAATCTCCTACAACCACCTTTTTTCCTGCCTTTTTCCTTTTGATGAGATGTCTTTAAGTAGTCAACCTGAAACAACCTTTGGGTGCTTTCAGCTGTGAGCCAGCATCTGTCTGTCTGCCTGTCTCTGTCTCTGTCACATACACACACACACACACACACACACACACACACACACACACACACACACACACACTCCAGGAGGGATTGGACCAGGATTCTTAAATGCTTTGACCAAGCCTACAAAATGACCTTGAAAGGCAGTGGAATGAAGTGAAAAAAAAATTAGATTGAAATCAAGGCAGCCAGGTTCCAGTCCTTCTTCTGCCACTAACTGCTTTTGTACTTAACAAATAAACTAATTTCTAAGGCTCTCATTTTTGTCATCTATAAAATGAGAGGATGATCTCTATTGCTCTAGATCATATAATTTCATAAAGCTTTGCCACCTTGTCTTTTCTGTCCCAGCCTCAAAAAACATAGACTATCTCTCTGGAAGGGACAAGGCAAGGTGAGAATGCTGGGATGACTCTGTTGAAGTTAACTACAAATCCTTCTTTGTTCTACAGACCCAGTGGTCTCATCATCGAGACAGCCTTGCCACTGTGTATTCCTTCTCATTTAGCTTAATTAAGCCATCTGCCCACATTAAATGGTAAATTATCTCAATCACTCACTGAATCCCAATTCTTATAGTACAGATAGAAATAATTGTGTCCCCATCTGGGCAAGGCCATCTTCCCTTGATAGAATCATCTACCCCCTCGACATTTACAAATCCTTCTTTGTTCTACAGACCCAGTCTGTTGGCTCCATTCAATGGTTCTTTTTATTCTGTGGATAGTAATTCTATGAAATCATGTCTGAAGTTATTGTTAGCATTTGATAATGTCAGAACCATGAATGGGGGAAATGAAGTCATTTTTACAAGAACTCTAGTTTATGGTTTTAATCCTGCATAGTGACATTTGACTTCTTAAAATGACTTCTTGTCTCTAAATCCACAATTAACATCTGGGTCCTAACTGGTAGGCTGGGGAAACCGGTCCATCTGAGAAATCTTCCTTAGTTGAACCAGATTGTGCTCTTTTATGGTGGAAAAATCATGGAAATCATAGCACCAGAAGACCAAAAGAACAAGAAGACTTGGGTTCAAGTCATGATTCTCTTCAGTATATTAATTCTGTGACCTTTTTCTGCAAAACAACAATAAAAATACCTGTAGTATTGATTTCCCAGCATGGATGTAAGAAAGGTCACTGGAGAGCTTAAAGGACTCTGTGGGATTTAGAAGAAAAAATGGCTTTAGAGATCAACTATCTAGTTCCATCCCTTCATTTCATAGACCAAAGCCCTGGAAAGCCAAGGCTATCCCTATAATAAATATTAGAGGTAAAATTCCAACTCAGATTCTTTGATATCAGATATGGTACATTCTACCAAATCAAATATATGTAGTAAGCAATTATTCACTACCACCCATCAATACATGACTAGAAGGGTGGAAAGTGGAAATGGTGGTAATTGACCTTACTGCACAGAGGAAAGGATAACCATGGAAGGAGAAAGTAGGCAGTGTCTCACAACACTATGGCTGAGGGCTTAGGGGCTTGCAATTCTAAGCATGTATGTGCTCTGATTTCTCTGTCAAATCAATAAGCATTTATTAAACACCTATTGGGTATCAGGCTCTATACTAAGCTCTGGGAATACAAAGAAAGGCTCTGCTCTCCAGAACCTCATGGTCTAATGGGGGAACAGAATGCAAACAGCTATGTACAAATAAGATTTAACAGCATCAATTGGAAATAATCAACAGAGGGAAGTAAAATATTTACTACCTAAATATTTGCAGATGTTTTGGTATGATAAATAATGGGAAAATAACCCCCACTTTTGGCTGCTTTATCTGAGCACCAAATCCATTTATCTGAGCAACAGACTAACTACGGGTACTGAGGTGAATGCAGGAATGGGTTATTAACAAGTCAAGCAATCACAAGATATAAAACCCCAGTATAATAGAGTGCCAGACTTGGAATCAAATTCAGACTTGAATTTGAATTTTCCACCATATTTCTCATGTGAAACTTGAGCTAATCACAACCTCTCTGACTCTCAATTTTTTCATCTATTATTAAATGGGGATAACCTATTTCATAGGGTGGTTATAAGGCTCAAAACAAGATAATATTATTAATAGCAATATTAATAATAACTGATATTAAGTGCACTATTAAGCACCTACTATGTGACAATGGGAAAACTTTTTATCAGTTCCTGTCCTTGTTCCTGTCCTCAAAAAGTATATATTTTACTGGAGGATACAACATGCACACAGACACAAAAAATTCTAAGGTAGTTTGAGGAGGAAAGAATAGCAATCACTGGGGATAGGGAGAGGAGACATCATGTATGAAAAAGTCCCCAAAAGAAGTAGGATCTAAGTGGATCTTGAAGGATGACAGGGAACATAAGAGGAGGAGCTGAAATAGAAGTAAAATTTTTTAAACTTAAATTTTAAAGTTTTAAATTTAAAGGGGGTAAAATAAGCACAGGAATCAGACAATCCATGAAAAGAAAATGATTCGGGAAATAGTAAAGAGCCAGCTGGAATTGCAACGGGGAGCAATATGAAGTACAAAGTGTCCCCAAAGTGCTAATAAAGTACTTTGACACTTAGCAAAGTTTTCCCAATTTTAAGCCACAAAGCTTATAACCACATTAGGACTTTGGGGACACTCTGAGATCAAATTGTAAAGGGCTTTGAAGTCAAGGTTGAGAAGCATGTAGTCCCTCCTCAGGGTGTTGGGGAGTGACATGGGGACCTGTGCAGCAGGAAAATTATTTTGATATCTGTGAAGAAAATGGACTAAAGAGGGGAGACACAAGGAGTAGAAAGACTTATTATGATTCTGTTGCAGTAGTCCAGGAGAGAAATAATGAGGTCCTGACCTAGAAAGGCAGCCAGTACCGTGAGTTGAAAGAAGAAAGATTCAGGAGATGCCGTGAAAACAGAATCGATAGAACTTGGCAAATGATTGGATGTAAGGGCTGAGGAACAGACAATGAAGAGTCAAGTCTGACCCTAAGATTTTGAGCCTGGCTGACTTGGAGGGATGATGGCGACTTCCATAGAGACAGGGATGTTGATAGTTGGTAGGGTTAAGAGAAGAAAAATCCTGAGTTCTATTAATGTTTCCTGCTACACTCTCTGAAGAAAAGGTTCTGTTCTTGGTTGCCAGGATATCCTTGTAGTTTATATTCCTAATGCAAATCTTCACCAAGGAGAGATAAGCTATAACAAAGCAGAATGTATTGTAGTATCTGGAGACTTGGATTGCTGCTGCTCCTACTTATTAGCTAAACAACTTCAAGCAGGTAATTTCACCTTTCTGGTCTCAGTTTCCCTGGTTGTAACAGGAGACTTCATGAAGCCTAACTCCCTTTTCAAATGCTGTTCAGTGGAACAAAATTCTCTTTCATTTTACATTTTTTCTCCAGGCTTTGTTTGCCATTTTTACTTTCTAGACACCTGGCTTTCCTTGTCCAATGTGCAAGGCAGCTTTCTGATCCTTTTCCAAACAAAGCAAGCCATCCAGCCTCTGGAGGGGAAGCAAAGCAACATTCTCTGTTTACTTAAGCAATAACAGCTGCCATACACCAACCTGTTTCCCTTACCTGGCTGGTTACACATCTCCAGATGAAGGAGGTCACTTCACAGAGGTGTGGATGGACAGGTGGTCGGCTGATGGCAGGGGATTCGCCAATGGGCCTCTCACAGGCTGAAAATATAGTCTTCTCTACTGGGTGGTACAAGGTGCCATCAAAGGTACAATACACTTAAAGACAAAGGACAATTCTAAAAGCAATTAGGCAATTCTAAATCTAGGTCAAGCAGCTAGGTAACTCAGTAGATAGAGCAGTGAGCCTGGAGTCAGGGATCCGGCCTCAGATCCTTACTAGCTGTGTGACCCTGATTTAACTCTAAACTCATTTTGCTTTTAACCACTGGAGAAGAAAATGGCAAACCACTATAGTATCTTTATCAAGAAAACCCCATAGACTGGGAAATGAGTGTAAACTGTGAGCATTGTTTTTTTTGGTTTTGTTTTGTTTCTCTTCCCAGATTATTTTTATCTTCCGCATACAATCTTTCCTTTGCAACAGCAACAACGACAAAATTCGGTTCTGCACATATATATTGTACGTAGGATATACTATAAGATATTTAATATGTATGGGAATGCCTGCCATCTAGGGGAGGGGGTGGAGGGAAGGAGGGGAAAAACTCGGAACAGAAGGGAGTGCAAGGGATAATGTTGTAAAAAAAAAAAAAAAATTACCTATGCATATGTACTGTCAAAAATGTTATAATTATAAAAATTAATAAAAAAAAAAAAAAGAAAAGAAAATTCCATAGACAGTTGGCGTTCTATGGTCCATGGGGGCATGGAGAATCAGACATAACTGAACAACATAACAACCCTGTATTTGTTACATACATACCAACGAAGGTACAAATCCACAATGTGGATTCTACTATGTATAGGGTCTCAGGCTGCGCTTATAAATGTCTGTATAATCATTCCAATCTCTTGGGTTTTGTTTCATCTTCATGTTTTACATTTTTTTCATGTTCTGGATTATACATTTAAAAATTGTCCTTCTCAATGGAAATTAGAAGAAAATTTAAAAGCAGGAAGGAAAAATCAAGCCAGCTATTCTTCTATCTCTGATGTGCAGGATTTTGTTTTTTGCTATTATGAATAAAAACAAATTTATCAAGTGCTTATTCTGTGCCATATTCTGTGCCAAGCACTATGCTAATCCTAAGTATACATACACAAAACATATATATACACACACACACACATCTGAGTATATCACATAGTTTGTAATACATGTTTATATATAATAAAATAATAAAGTACATCAAATTATATGCCAAAATATTATTACAATTATTATATTACTATGTTATAATTATTGTATTATATATACGTATTATGCTTGCATACATTGAAAACCAGTTCTCCTTATCTCTCCCTAACTAGAAGTATGGTGGATGCTCACATGTCATGCAAAAAAAGACTTTTAAGTAGCTTCACACATTGTTACTACAATGTTAGACACAAAAAAATACAAAGGTAAATACAATAGGTCCCTGCCCTCAGGAGGTGTATAGTTTCTCTGAATAAATTAGGACAAATAATATCCTTGTGCTCCTACTGATACTGTTGGTCAGTCATTTGCAGCTGTGTCCACCCCCCATGACCTAATTTGGAGTTTTCTTGGCAAAAATTATTGAAGCAGTCTGCCATTTCCTCCTCTACTTCATTGTACAGATGAGGAAACTAAGGTAAACAGGATAAAGTGATTTGCTCAGGATGACCTAGCTAGTGTCTGAGACTGGATTTGAACTCGGGAAGATGACTCTACCTGACTTCAGACCCAGAGCTCTGTCCACTGTAGGGCCACCTAGCTGCCCTTTATTGATAGTAGGCTCACTCATAATATCTGACCTTGACTGATTGAACTAAGCTGAGCTGGTTTCTCCCCGAGTAGCTGGTTTTGTCAACTGGATGTTCGATTTTATACCATACATGAACACTTAATTGATTTCATTGGTTGTGTTCTTTAAGAGTCTCTCTTCAGTGTCTCTCCTTCACCAGGGCATAATGACCAGGAAAAAATGTAACACAAGTGTGTGCCTTCCCTAGCAACTCTCCACTCAGGGTAGGTCACTTTATACCCTCTGATAAAACAGCTCCTGAGTTGCTCCTGCACAACAAATTTCTTGTATTCTTTCCAGCAGATACACCAGATGGGCTGGACTCAGGGGGGCTATTTCTGGAGTTTTTAATCCACCTGAATCATTCTAAGCCCCAGGTGTCTAGGTCCTTATGTTGCCCCTTAGTTCATAATAAGATGTGAGTAACTGTAGTTACCTCCCTCTTCCTCAATGTTTGGCCCAAAGGCACGGATCTCTAATGGTAGAGTTTTAGACATCATGACACTATGGTACCCAAAACACAGAACAGGCCAAGAGTCAAGGCTATATAATTCTTGGCATTTTTCCAACTGCTTTCATAGTAACCCTCTAATTTGACCCTTAGGATAATGTTGTGAGATAATCAGTGTGGGTGTTATTATTCTCAAATTTATCATTGTAGAAGATAAACCTGATTTGCCCAAAGTCATACAGCAGCAGTAGCAGTAGCCAACATTTAGATAGCAGTTACTAGCTCAGAAGAAATAAGAGATTTAGAGACATCTCCATTCCAAATGGTCATATGGACTATTTGTGCCCAAGCTTGTATTGTTGATCATCTGGACACATTGTGCGTTGATCCTGATATAATGATATCATTTTTGTTGTTTTCCAGCACAAAGAACAAAGAATAACAGCATCTACGCAACAACCACGTTGCTAAGTGCTTTTACAATTATTATCTCATTTGATCCTCACAATGATCTTGAGATTATTGCCATTTTGCAAGTGAGAAAACTAAAGCAGACAGAAATTAAGTGAATTGCCTACAATACGTAAGGTTTTGAGGTTACATTGAACTCAGCTCCCTGTGCACTCTGGTGCCCCCAGCTGCCCCCAGAAAATCAGTGGAAATGTATTGGAGCAGACTGGCCTAGGCAAATTATGAATCTGGCCCAATTTGTCCTTGGTGCTTCCTGCTTCCACTTTATCCTGTCTTTTCCTCTTGTCTTCCTTGCACATCTCTCCCAAACACCCAACGCCTCTTGAACCAAAGGGGACCAGAGGCAGCACAGAATCGTAGGAAAGGAGTCAAGTCCTACTTGAGTCAGACTAGGATTCTAATTCTGGCACTGCCACAGAATAGCTTTCTAATCTAAAATTTCCCACCTGCAACACAGATTCTATTACCAAAGTTCCATCTATCTGCAACATCTTATGAGCAATTAACATTTATTATCAATTCCCAGGAGCATTTGGATTTTAAAGGAGGGATAATTAAAAAAGGAAATACTTAGTCAAAAGGAATGAATGTCTAAGAGAGGAATTTCAGACATCACTGGCACTTGTGAAGGGCAGTATATGTTTTGTCAGGTATCATACTGGAGGGCCTTCTATTAGAGCATGTGGGCATTCACTCAGTATTCCTATACTTAAGGCAGACCCTTTCCAAACTTCTTCTACAGAGTTTTCCCAGGTTGCTTTTGACCCCTGGGTGATAATGGAACCACTATCACAGGGTTCTGCTGAGATATCAAGAGTAGGATATCTGAACAGAATAAATAAAAGGCCTGCTCCATGTCCAAAGACTAGAGTGCAAGTGTGACTGAGCTGACCGCTTGTGGACATTCAGAGCAAAATCCCCAAAGAATGGTTTCAGCCCAATTAAGAGCCATCTCAAGAGCTGGAAGGAAGTGGTCAGTAGTGCCCTGAGGCCAGAACTAACCAATTAAATTCTAACTTCCAACATCCTCTCTGCCTGGGCTGCCAGGGGCCCTCAGCTGTATTTTCTCCTAGTCCCCTCTGCTCTCCATCAGCACCACTCTCTCTCTTGCCTTCTCCTCATTTTCTCTAGCTCCCCTCTGCTCTCCATCAGCATCACTCTTTCCTTCTCCCCATTTTCTCTAGCTCCCCTCTGCTGTCCATCAGCACTGCTGCTCCCTCCCTCCTTCCCAGCCCCCTCCTGCCTTACTGGGAGCCCTGTTTGTATCTTGCTCACTCTTCCGTGACATGGATTAATCTCCTCTCTGCCTTTCCATCTCCTTCTCCTCCTGAGGCCTCCCTGTCACATCCTCTTCTCCTCAAACTCTCTCTCTCTCTCCTCCCTTCTGTGTGGTTTTCTCCCCACCTCCTCCATGGAATCCTTTCTTTGTCTCACCTCTCTACAGGTTTTTGCTTAATTTTTATCGAGGTTTGGCTGTTAAGGGAGAACAAGGCATCTTGTTATTATAAGCCCTCCCAATGTGGAAGGGGTTTCCACTGAGAGGGGCTGGGAATTGGACCATCTTGTTTCTGTGTGCGCCAGCTCCCCCAGGGAGCATGCCAGAAATCAGGGGAGCCTCCTTCTCTTAGATCCCTTTCTGACTTCCTGCCCAGGCTTCCCACATATTTGGGGTAGAAGATGCCAAGGTTTGCTGTCCCCTCATCTCTTCCCTTACCTGCCCTCTCCCCTTCACAAACATTTCTGTCCCCCACCCCATTTCAACATCCTTTCCATTTATATGCTTT
The DNA here is from genome assembly GCF_048593235.1 of Sminthopsis crassicaudata. Classification (NCBI taxonomy): domain Eukaryota; kingdom Metazoa; phylum Chordata; class Mammalia; order Dasyuromorphia; family Dasyuridae; genus Sminthopsis; species Sminthopsis crassicaudata. The sequence continues at coordinate 428,524,299 of NC_133620.1, forward strand.
TCCTTCTTTTCCTATTGGCTTCCTGGACTCCCAGCTGCCTTCTCCCTCTCCCTACTGACAGCTTCTCCAAATACTGTGAGCTGTAGGCCAATGAAACCTGGGGGATGGGGGGGGGGTATAGATTTTTAGCTGAGGGCTATGTTTTTCTTTTACCCCCTCATGCAGAGGACTGTTTGAAGGATTTTGTGACTGACTGCACATTCCAACTGGATTTTCTTTTTATCAATGAAAGTGTTTCTCACTTAAGGGGAGCTGCAGGCAGATGAATGCTGAGTCTGGCTCATTCATCTCTCTACTGATGGAGGATGGGAAGTAACTGCTCCAAAATCCCCTCTATGGGCAGACACATGCTTCCTTTTACCTCCTTCCCATTCATTTAGTCATTTATCCAATAAACATGTGCTAGATACTGGGGATAAGGATTGATGCCATATAAGCCCAGCTCGAAAGGAATTTAAAATCTAAAGGCGAAAATATGTACTGAAAATCATTATGATTAAGAGGGAAGCAGCATGGTATAACAGGGAGAATACCAGATTTGCAAGGAGTTTCCTGTTGTTCAGTCATTTTTCAGTGGCGTCCAACTCTTCGTGACCCCCTTTGGGGTTTTCTTGGCAAAGATATTGGAGTGTTTTGAATTTCCTTCTCCAGCTCATTTTACAGCTAAGGATGTGGAAGCAAGCAAGGTGAAGTGACTTTCCAGGGTCACATAGCTAGTAAGTATCTGAGGCAGGATTTGAATTCAAGTCTTCTTGAATACAGACCCAGTGTTCTACCCATTGTGCCATCACTACCCCAAATAACTATGTACAAGCAAGCTACATATAAGATAAATTAGGAGTAATAGCAAAGGGAATACATTAAGATTATGGAGGACTGGGAAAGATTTCTGGTAGAAGGTGGGATTTTAGCCACAATCTGAAGGAAGCTAGGGAAAGCGCGAATTTAGGAGGAAGAAGAAGAGGATGAATTACAGGCAGAGGGGACAGGTCATGAAAATGTATGGAGTTGGGAGCAAAACTAGTAGTAATGTAGAGTAATCTGAGGGCCATTTATAAATTAGAATGTGTCCAGAGAGAGACAAACAGAATAGTTAAAGTATTAGAAAATGTGCCTCCTAGATCAGTGAGTAATAGATTTGGATCTCAAAGGGAGCTCAGAATCCATCTAATCCTATTCTTTTATTTTATAGATGAGGAAACTGAGGAAAGGAAAAGAATAATCAATGCCAAAGGTGGGATATAGACTCAAGGTCATTTGATAGAACTGAAGACTTTTAGCCTGGAGTAGAGTCTTGGAGGATGAAGGATGAAAGCTGTCTTCATGTATTTGAAAGGCGATGTCATCTGAGGAGGGAAAATCAACTTTCTTTTCTTGGCTTCAGAGGGCAGAGTCATGACCAAAGGGTGGAAGCATCAGAGAAGCAAGTTCCAGCTGGATCTAAAGGAAAGCTTTCTAACAATTAGAGCTGCACAAAATGAGAATGGTCTGCCTTGAGTGGTAGTGAGGTCCTCACCATCAAGTAGAACCTAGAAAAGCATTTGCCAGGGTACTGTAAAGATTCCTGGTCAGACAGTAGTTGGACTAGATGTCCTTTGAGGTCCCTTCTAATTCTGTGAGTATGAGAATAAGCAACAAACAGTCAAGTTGGATGGGGATATAAAATATTAAATGACAAAGAAGAGTATCACAAATTACAAGTAGGCAGGCTGGAGCTCTGAATTAGAGAGGAGCAGAAGGTCATAAAAGAAGGCATCTGACCAAATCCTTCAAGCTATCCTTGTCAATAAGATGGAAAGATGTAGATTAGATTATGATACTCTTGGGTGGGGACTCTAATACTAGCTGGGAGGTCTATTAACAGAATGTCCTAAGGTTCTGATTTTGCATTGTTTTTCAATGACTTACCACTGTTATCAGCAACAGCAAAAACAAGTAGCATTCATACAGTTTAAATCTTCTTTACCCTCGGATTGGGAGAGTTTAAGTAGGCTAGGATAGGGTGGGCAAGAAAATCTCAAATATTTTCAATAAATCAAATATTTGAGCTGGGAGGAAGGAAGCTTACAAGTATTTGGTATCCTTGGCGTCTTTGGGTTAAGACCTCAGGATGTATGGTGTTGATATAATTTGACCTCACTTGTGCTTCTATTCCAACCAAAGGAAATTGCCAGTTTTTTTTCTTATTAATGATACCTGGGTCATGGTATATGAATGTAATAGAATATCATGGTGCTATAAGAAATGATAAGTAGGTAGATTTAAGAAACATCTGCAAAGACTTAGATGAACTGATGCAAAGTGAAGTGAGAAGTACTAGGAGAATCTTATACACTATAATAGTGCTAATGTGCAATGCTAGCTATGTATGACTTAAGTTCTTCTCAACAATGCAATGATCCAAGACAATTCCAAGGGACTTGTGATAGAAAATGCTATGGGAGAAAGAATTGATGGAGTCTGAATGCAGATCAAAGCATACTATTTTCACTTCATTTTTTCTTGTCTTTTATCTTTCTCCCTAAAATCTCCCCTATTTCTAACTCCTTTACTAATATTTTTAAAAATTTTACTTATTTTCAATTCATAAAACAAAATAAACATTTCCATAACACAGTACAATAAAAAGATGATTGCACATGAAACTGCAAATCTACTGTAATGCCAGAGAAACTGAGCAAGATAGAGATTAGAGAGTATTCAATACAGAATTTATTAGAGGAAGATATTTACTGGGACCAAATGGATCCATGGCTGGTCCCAGGGATGAACGAAACTAAAGTCTCAAAGAATCCAGCCCTGAATGTCATAAGGCAAGACTTTTATAGGTAACAAGAACAATGACATAATGGGGGAGGTACCTGGACGGGAATGACCTAATGGGGGAGGCAACTAGGATAACAGGATGGAGGGAGGTGCCTAGGATGGCATAATGGGAAGTACTGAGAGGTTCCTGATATTCTAATGATGTCTAAAATGGATAAAGACTTTATCCCATCAAACATTAAGAGGGAATGGTTATAACCTGAGGCAGAGTAACTGAATAGGACAATTAGGGAAACTGGGCCAGGACATTAAAAGAGAACTGTGGCACAACACTACCATATATACCTTGTTATTTATTCCAAATATGCAACAAAATTATGATATCATTTTCTTCTTTTTTCCTTTTTTTTCCAGCCCTCCCCTCCCCACTCCTGCCTTAGAGAGATAGCTAACATTAGAAACAAATAAGTGTACATGCACATACATATATATAAATTATTCTATACATACTTCTATTTATCAATTCTCTCTCTGGATTTAGATAGCTTCTTTCTTCATGCATCCTTTTTTTTTTTTCAATTTGTGAATATAAAGTCAAAATGACAATCGCTCAAAGTCATTCCTCAGACAATATTGTTGTTACTATATACAATGTTATCCTGATTCTGCTCATTTCACTCTTCATCATTTCCTACAAATCTTTCCATGCTCTTCTAATATTACTGAACTCATCACTTCTTACAGTATAGTATCCCATCACAATCATATATCACAACTTGTTCAGCTATCCTTAATGGGGATACACTCAGTTTCCAGTTCTTTGTCACCACAAAGAGAGCTGCTATAAATATCCCATTCATCCCATTCAGTTATAATTACTATTTGTGAAATTTCCATCTTATTTTTAATCACTATTTTCTTTCTTAATCTCTTTTTAGCCTCTCCCTGTTACCTTTTCTTTTCCCTCAACCCTACAAATCCAACCTATCCCCACTTAATCAGATTTGTGATAGCGGCCCTTTAGCCCAGAGGGAACCTGTTGACAATATCTGGTTCGACTCCCTGAGAAGTCAGGGGGTGATGATAACCTGTGTTGAGATTGAAGTAGAGCAATATCAGGTGACAAACTACATACATTAACAAGTAGTTCATGTGGTCCCACGTGTGAAGTATATACCTGGCACATGCCCAGTGTTGCTTTGGTTACATAAGGGTATGAGGGTATATAAGGGTGAGAGAATTTGGAATAAACGGACTCCCTATTTCCACCATCCCCAGGAGTTCTACCTCATCATTTCTCCACTAGGAAGGTATATTTTAATCACCCCAACTTGGGGGCTCTAGAAAGCAGGACACAATATAAGACTTCCTGAAAGTTATGATAAAAAAAGAAGCCAGATACAATATTACAAAAAATTATTAAGGAAAATTACTCTGAAGTTCTTTTTTTTTTTTTTTGAGCTTTACATGACAACTTGAAGTCATATTTACTTGAGCACACAATGATGAAACACAGATTTGTTAAGGATGGTAGTGACATAGTTGAACTTAGTTAAGAAAATTTACTTTGAGATCATTTGTACATGGCAACATCAATATTATACGATGATTAATTCTGATGAACATGACTTTCCAACAATGAGATGATTGATGCCAGTTCCGATGATCTTGTGATGAAGAGAGCCATCTACACCCAGAGAGAGTGGCTGTGGAAACTGAGTGGGGATCACAACATAGCACCCTAACTCCCCCCACTTCCTGTCCTCTCTCCCCACCCACTTGCATTTTCTTTTCTTACTCATTTACTTTCCTTTTTGATCGGATCCTTCCAGCGCAGCAAGAGAACTGCACAAATATATCTACAAACACTGAATTTAACATATACTTTCACATGTATGACATACATCGGACTGCCTGTCATCCAGGAGAGGGGGTAGGGGAAAGGAGGTGAAAATCTGAAGCACAAGGTTATGTCAGAGTCAATGCTGAAAAATTATCAGTGCATATGCTTTGAAAATAAAAAGCTTTAAAAATATGAATCATGTTGGGAGAGAAAAACCAGAACAAAAGGGAAAAACCATGGGAAAGATAAAACAACAACAACAACAAAAAGACAAAGTGAACACAGCATGTGTTACCCTGAAGTTCTGCAACTAGAAGATAAAGTAGAAATAGAAAAAATTCAATTGTTCACTGCCTCAAAGAGATCCCTTGTGTCATCCTCAATTTCTCACTGTCACTCACCTCCAAAATACCAATCTGGTGGCAAATCTTGTCATTTCTACCTCCACACCATCTCTTATATATGTGTCCCCCTCTATTGACTAATATAATCACCACCCTAGTTCAGGCCCTTGTTACCTTCCCTCTGGACTATTACAATAACTTCTAAATGTCTCCATGCTTAAAATCTCTTCCTATTCCAATCTATCTTCCACTCACTTGCCAAAGGGACTTTCTTAAAACACAGGTTTGACTGTGTCCTCTCACTACTTAAAAAACTCCAGTGGCTCTCCTTTTTACCTCCAGCAGTCTCTATTTAAACTCCTCTATTTAGAATTTAAAGTTTTTCATCTAACTTAAAGCCCTTCATATTTTTCTAGTCTTCTTTTTTTTTTCCTTCTAGTCTTCTTATAAATGAATTCCCTTCCCACTCACTCTGCAGTCCAGATACACTGGCCTATTTTTTGCTCCCCACATAAAAGGACCTCCATCCTTCTGCTCTGCCACCTTAGCTGATCTTCCTGTCCCCATGACTCTTTGAATGCCTCCACAGCCAATCAAATAGCCTACTCTTCAAAACAGGGCTAACCAGCCAGAACCAGTTATAGAAAAGTCTGTCTCTCTAAGGCAATTACTTTACACATCATCATGATTCTCTTGGAAACAGATCTGTGGGCTCCTAAAAGCAGGGAAATGCTGTCTAAGAGTGTCTGGAACACAGACCTCCCTCATTAGTCTTCCCTCCCTCTTCTCCTAGATTTCATTTTGTATCATAATTATAATATAATTATAATTAATTCCATAATTGTAATCATAATTATTATATCATATTGAACATGTCAGTTTATGTCAACGGGAAAAAGGAATTAGGAGAACTGAGCTCAAATGCAGGCTCTGACACTTGTCTTGGGTCACACCTGATTATTTCATCTGAATCTCAGTTTCTTTATCTGTAAAATTACATGTAATTAAATAAAACTATATTTTATTTATGAGTTATCAGTTATCAAAGTGGAAATTATAATATCTGTGCTATTTACCTACCTACATTGTTGGGAAAGCATTTTGTAATCCTAATAGTAATATACATATATGTTATTGCCCCTATTGGGCTATAAACTCATTGGGCCCAAGGCCTTTATCTTATTCATCTTTGTACCTCCTCCATGTCTATCAAAGTGCCAGATTTATGCTATACATATAATAAATGTTTACTGAATTTCATTGAATAGAATGATTGGGAATTGGGGAAATCTGGATATGGATCTCTACCTAGCAATAGGAGGCAGTATGGTTGTGAGTGTAGTGAATAGAGTCAGGATTTTAAAAAAAGAAAATCAGTTAAATGCTCTCAGCCTCAGTTTATTCATCTGTAATTATCATTATATAAAGTTTGTTTATGTAATGGTACTTTTAAAAGAGCAGCAAGAGGAAGAGAAAGAACTTTGGAATTAGATTAGTACTAATTTGGCAAATAGAAATCATAAAACTTCAAAATAGAAAGTAAGCTTCTTGAAGAAAAGCTTAGTTTTAATTTTTGCATCTCTATCATCTATCAAATTGCCTTGCACGTAGTAGGCACTTAATAGATATTTAATACAATTAAATTCAACAAGCATTTATTAAATGATATTGCCTCAGATTAGAAACTAAAGGATTGGGAAAGTAACACTCATCTTAAGAAAAGTAGAGTAAAGCTCCCTATCTTCCTCGCCCCCAACAGCCCCACTTATGTGCTTTTTTTTAAAGCATTCTTTTTTTAAAAATTCTGAATTCCAAGTTTTCTTCCTCTTTTCCACACCTCCATTCCTTTTCCAAGACAGCAAACAATTTAAAATAGGTTATTTTTTCATTTTTTCCAATTACATGTAAAGAAAATTTTTAGCATTCATTTTATTTTTCAAACATATTTTCATATTATTCATGTTATGAAAGAAGAATCAAAACAAAAGGGAAAAACCACAAGAAGGAAAATAAAACTGAAAATACTATTTTTTGATCTGCAGTCATACTCCATATTTCTTTCTCTGAATGTGGATAGCATTTGCCATTATAGTCTTCCTGTATTGTCATAGCTGAGAAGAGCTAAGTCAATCATAACTGATCACCACAAAATGTTCTTCCAGTTTTGCTCACTTCACTTTGTATCAGTTCATATAAAATTTTCCAGGTTTTTCTGAAATCTTCCTGCTCACTATTTCTTATAACAATAATATTCCAATGATTCATTGGAATCAACTTGTTCAGCCATTAGGTAGTTGATGGGCATCCCTTCAATTTCGAATTCTTTGCCACCACAAAAAAGAGCTACTATAAATATTTTTGTACATGTGGGCCCTCCTCCATTTCTCATGCATGATCTCTTTGGAATACACACCTAAGAGTAGTATTTAGCACTTATTTAAAAAAAAAAACAGCTCCAAATTTTTTTTCTACTTGATATATTTATTACCCATATTCTTAAGAGATGGAGAGTTATTGACATATGTTCATGTTTTTGTCCAAATTTTAAAAGTCAGCTGGAAAGGATAGTCTACCTCTCAGATCTGTAGAGAAGGAAGGAATTTGTGGTCAAGGAAGAACTACATTATGGAATGCAAAATGGATAATTTTGATTATATCAAGTTAAAAAGTTTTTGTACAAACAAAACCAATGCAGATGAGATTAGAAGGGAAGCAATAAAGGGGGGAAAAATTACATCCAAGGGTTCTAGTAAAGGTCTCATTTCTAAAATACATAGAGAATTGACTCAAATTTGTAAGAATTCAAGCCATTCTCCAATTGATAAATGGTCAATGGATATGAACAGATATGAACCATTTTCAGATGAAGAAATTAAAATCATTTCTTGCCATATGAAAAAAATGCTCTAAATCACTACTGATCAGAGAAATGCAAATTAAGACAATTCTGAGATACAGCTACCCACTTCTCAGATTGGCTATGATGACAGGAAAAGATAATAGGGATATGGGAAAACTGGGATATTAATACATTGTTGGAGTTGTGAAATGATTCAACCATTTTGGAGAGCAATTTGGAACTGTGCTCAAAGGGGTATAAAACTGCATAATCTTTGATCCAGGAGTATCTCTACTAGGTCTGTAATCCAAAGAGATCATAAAAAAAGGGAAAAGGACCCACATGCGCAAAAATGTTTGTAGCAGCCCTCTTTGTTGTGGCAAGAAACTGGAAACTAAGTGAAGGATCATCAGTTAAGAAATGGCTGAATAAGTTATGGTACATGAATGTTATGGAATATTATTGTTCCATAAGAAACGATCAGCAGGATGATTCTAGACAGGCCTGGAGAGACTAACATGAACAGATGCTAAGTGAAGTGGTAGAACCAGGAGATCATTGTACATGGCAACAACAAGTTTATATGATGATCAATTCTGAGGGAAGTGGCTCTCTTCAACACTGAGGTAATTCAGACCAATTTCAATAGACTTGTGATGGCTCTGCACCCAGAGGCCTAAGGAGACTGAATGTGGATCACAACTTAGTATTTTCACTTTTTTGTTGTTGTTTGCTTGCGTCTTATTTTGTTTCTTATTTTTACCTTTTTGATATGATTTTTTTCTTGTGAACCATAATCATCATGGAAACACATATAGAAGAATTGCACATGTTTAACATATATTGGATTGTTTGCTGTCTAGGCGAAGAGGTGGGGGGAAGGTGGAGAAAAAATTTGGAACACAAAGCTTTGCAAGGGTGAATGTTGAAAACTATTTATGCATATATTTTGAAAATAAAAAGCTTTAATAAAAAAATAGTCAGTTGGACTATAAGCTCCCACAGAATATGTTTCACCAAGCACAGTCTTCATAGGATCAGAGGCTTGCTGTGGGAAGAAATCTCAGAGGGCATTAGTCCAACTATCTTGTTTTACAGATTAAGTTGTCTAGGATCACACAATAAGATCCCTGTGTCTAGGTAGTAAGTCTATGTCCTATTCCTCCTAAGCTCTTTTTAAGAGGAAGAGGAATCTGCATTCTTGTCATTCTAAGAGAAGAGGAAGGTCCAGATGTTTTGAAATTCTTAATAGATATTCACTTTCATAAAGAGGCATTGATTAATTGAAGGATGGACACTGAGGGGAACTTGGGTAAAACCAAATTAGTCAATCAATGAATAATTTGGAAGCACCTGGCATCTATAAGGTTTTGTGTTAGGTGCAGATACAGAAATAGAAAGAGAGCAGGATGTTCCACATTGGATCTCAAAGTATTCTCTTAGGACCTCAGGGCATCCTGAGACTTTTCCCACAAAGTCCAAATATTTTCACAATAATGATGAGAAGTTGTCTATTAAAATATGCCTCCCTTTTCCAACTACACATGTGGGTGAGGATTTTCTTCCTGTAAGACAATCAAAATAATATATTATAGTTGGCTGTTATTCTTTGTATTCAAAGAGGAACAGAAACAATTGTTATTTACATTTTCTCTAAGCCATCAAAACCCAAACGATGAAGAAGTGAGGCCCATTATTGACCAATCAGTGAAAGCCAGAGTAATTTTGGTTTAAAGATATAATCACGGAGCTTGAAGATTGATTCTTTGGGGAAGGCATACTTAGTCATCTTTTCCCTCAGTTCTTACCTAGCTTAATTGATGAATGAGTATTGCCTCAGACAAACTAAGACCTGGGAAAGAACTTAGCTTTAAAAAGACAACCTCTCCCATTGTATCCTAAGCCACTGCCAGTCTTCTTGACTGTTTTGTTTTACCACTGGACTCTGATAACTCTGGAGGAAAGAGTGCGGCTGATAATTCTGCACAGCCTTTAAATCCAATTCACTTGCAAGTCAACACATCACCTTGCTGATGTCTTTGGTCCTCTTTCAGAACCCAGGACTAACAACAACATTAACCCAATTCATAGAGGACCACAAAATTGCCACTATGTCTAGGTCAATGTTCAATGTATGTAACTGTGGTTGATCAGACCAATACAAGCTCGGAAGGTTTTGCCGTAATCAGACACAAAAACAGTCCATTTGACCATCTCATAACACATTGAATGAATGCAAAAGAAGAAAGGAGAATCTGGCTGTGTTCTATTAAATCAGACATTAAACAGGCTTGAAAAAATATATAAAACAAGGCTATTCTTCCTACTAATTTATTTTATATTAGAAAATAGTTGTTTTCCTTAAAACATGTTATTTATGTTAACATGTTAGGAATTTTTAATTCTTAAAGAAATGAATAAAAATATAGTTTGAATTTATAACACATCATATATATGGTATATAATATATTATACATTATGCATATATTTAAAGAAATTAATAAAAATATTGTTTGAATTTATAATAATTATATATAATATAATACAATATGCATATATTTAAAGGAATTAATAAAAATATTGTTTGAATTTATAATACATTATATAATGTATATAATATATAATACATTATGTATATACTTAAAGAAATTAATAAAACTATTGTTTGTACTTATAATACATTGTATATAATGCATATAATATATTAGTATAAATTTTAATAGATATAAGCCATATAATTGAAAACTTTTTGAGGTACTTAATAACTTTTAAGCATGTAAAGAAGGTCCTAAGCCAAGAGTTTGGCCTTAATTTTAATATCTTACAACCACTTCTATAACAATAACAAATGAAATTTAATGTAATAATAACAAATAAAAATTTACACAGGTACATATGTGTGTGTATGTACATATGCATAATCTCATTTGTTTCTCTGAAGTAGGCACAATTATTATTTCCTTTTTATAGGAGATTAAATCTGAGAAGAATTAAATGACTTGCCTATCATTACACAGCTAGTAAGTGTCTAAGGCAGGACTTGAACTCCAGTCTTTGTCTCCAAATCTAGTATCTGTCCACTATGCTACCTAACTATAATAGAATCAAGAAAATCTAAATTCAAATCCCACCTCAGACACTACCTGTGTGTCCTAGGGATATCATTTAATCTCTCTTTGTTACTCACTTCCTTAAATGAGAATTTTGGATTTTATGGTTGGACGACCTTCCAGTTTCAAAATCTCTGACTCGATGACAAAAGTCAGTTTCTACCATGATACCCCACTCAAGGAATTTATAGTCTGTTAGGAAGGATAAGAGGAACCTATGGAAGATAATCCACAAAAGGCTCAAAATCTGTAACAAATGCATGATGCAGTTATTGATGCTGTAGGAGATGCCAGAAAGAGGCAACCCAGCTGGAGAAAGGAAAGAACCAGGTGGTAAATTGCAGATCCAGGTTCTGTGGATGTTTCCTGCTAATGAGGAGGGGGGGAAGGCAGTTGATTTGGAAGCCAGAAGAGTCACATCAAGAGTGTGGCTGAGAACCAAGTAAAGTTTGCCATCAGGTGTGGAGGAGGAGGTTGGCAGGGTTTTGGCAAAGTTGAGAAGAGAATAAACTAAAGAGAACAGCCAAGGATAGAAGAAAGGGAATCTTGGCTGCTTCTTGAAGGCTGAGGAAGGGAGAGGGATCAGGAAGGAGAGCCCTCCACAAAATCCACCTTCAGATTAAGACAATAGTCTGGAATGAGGGGAATGTGTCCCACGAAAGAATTTTGAGATCTTTGATGCCAAATTTAGGAAGAGAAGGGTATGGGGAAAGGGAACAATGAAATGTAGAGGAGGAATCAGTGAAGCTACCCCTTATGTCATAATGGAAAGATCACTGAATCTAGATTCTGGAAACTTGGTTTTAATCACGACTCACATTTCTTAATTGTGTAAATCTGGGCAAATCCCTCATCTGTATAATGGGTATGACAAAGAGTAAACCACATCTTTCATATATCCAATTTGTTAACAAGTCCTCTGGATTCTATCTTTTCAACCTTCCATGTGTACATCTCTCCTTTGACATTATCACTGTTTTCTTTCAGACCAAGACTACTGCAATAGCCCTTTCATTGGTCTCCCCAACTCAAGTCTCTTTCCACTCCAATCCAGCTTTCACAAAGCTACCAAAATTATTATTATTATTTTCCTGAGGGAATTGAGGTTAAGTGACTTGCCCAGGATCACACAGCTAGTAAGTGTTACGTGTCTGAGGTCGGATTTGAGCTCTGGTCCTCCTGACTTCAGGGCTAGTACTGTATCCACTGTGCTATCTAGCTGCCCCCAAAATGATCTTAAAGAACAGGACTCACCCTATTCAACAAAATTTAGTGGCTCCATGTTATCTCCAGGATCAAATATAAAATTACAGCCATAAAAATATACCATTGTGAACTCAATGACTACTGCCCAATTCTGGATTTAAAAGCCCCATCATTATCTGGCCTCTTCTTACCTTTTTAATCTTACATTTTATGCCTTCCACTGTGATCCAGTGATACTTTCCTTCTTGCTTCTCCTCATGCAAGATGCTCCATTCTCCCCACTCCATGTCGCATGCCTGGAAAACTCTCCCTCTTCATCTAAATCTCAGCTAAATTCCCATTTTCTGCAAGAAACCTTTTTCACTTCCTCCTTCATTCCAGTATCTACCCTCCACAGATTATCTCAAATTTATCCTGTATATATACCATTTGTACATGTTTGTTTTCATACTGACCCCCTCCAGTAAATTTTTATTTTGCTTTTTAAAAAAATACCTCTTCCAACTCAGCACAGGGAAGGAAGGAGAAAATACCTAATACATAGTAGGTGTTTAATAAATCATTTATTGATTTGACCTGTTGATAGGGTTATTGCAAGAAAAGTGGTTTTGTAAATTTCAAAGCATAATAATTATTCTTGGAGTCAGAAGAAGAGTTGGGTCTGATTCTCCACTCTACTGGCTTCTTACAAAGGGACAAATAATAGGATACAAGCAAAATATTTGGAAAACTTAAAAGAACCACATAAAATCAACTGTGATTATTGCTAGTCATGGATCCTTAAGTCATGCTCAATTTTTTCTGAGCCTCAGTTTCCCAAATATGTAAAATGGAAATAATGACACTTGCACTACCTCCATGTATTGTTTTGAAGGCATCATGTTCTATAAATGTTCTGATTATTATTATTACTATTATTACTGTTACAGATTGAAGGATTTCTTTTTTGACCTTAGTGGTTGTATTTGCTTCTTTAAACAAGAGGACTGGTCATCAGTAAGTTTATAAGGCAGTTTTTAGGGCAATGCAGATTAACCCAGCGGATGGCCTTACATGGGGTGTTGCAAAAGGTTTCCTGTAATGCTAAGATAGTAAGACTTAACATTTAAAAATAATTTAATTTTTTTTAAATAAAAAAGCTTAAAATTACTGTAAGACTTTTGTAACACCCTATACAGAGTTTTAAAGCTTGCAAATCATTTTGTGGATGTCATATCATTTAAACCTCACAACTGTCCAACAAATGAGAAGGTACCATAAGTATTATTGTAGTCCTATTTCCCAGATAGAAAACTGAGATTCAGAGGAGATAAGTGATTTTTTTTACTCATGGTCATGTAACTAATAATGTCACAGGTGGGATTTGATCCCAGACCTTTCCTACAGCTAAGCAATCCTAAATCCAGTAAAGCCATCCAATACCCCAAGCTGCAGCTTTAATATTTTTCTTCAAAGGAACTTCAAAATATAAGTGAAGTTGACTTTCTACAAAGGAAGCTCAGGATCCAGTTTCAGAGATGAGATAAACCAGCATGAATAGAAATTAAAGACAATTCAGTTTCCTAAGCAACAAAAGAGTAAGGCTGATCAGGGCTAAAAGTCTTGAGGGCAAAGAGAGATCAAGGAAGGCTTCTGGGAGAAGGTAGGACTTGAGCTGACCTCTGAAGGACAATGAGGAGCAAAGGCCATAGGGTTATGGAATCCTTTTAGATCTGGTAGTGGGATGTCGTGTGCTTAAGGTGAGCAACCCCACCTCTGCCACCTTGTCTACAGTCACGGGAGGTACTCTGAATATATCCCAGAAGTGACAGTCCTCCATCTTCCTCCTATTATTTTTCTGGATAAGTTTGGCCTGAATTGGACCAACCAGTCTTGCATCATGTACAGGAGTGAAAAACAAGCCTTTCCCAGAGGAGAGGATAATAGAGAAGAACAAAAAAGAAATGAGCCAGCATTGAAAATGGAAAGAAAGGCATTAGTGTCTGCTTTGCCACCTCTGGTTATGGGCTGGATCAGAGAGCGGCTCACAAGTACTGCCTGATGGGTTAGAATCAGTCCCTGAGATGCAGGACCACAAATTCCTTTTACCAATTACTAGAAGATTTGCTAGAGATGCTGTGCAACAAGAAAATGGAGCTGGACAGACTTGTTCAGGGCTAATGATCATTTTGCAGTTTGTGGGGCAATAGGGGACAAGCAGACTGTGGGGCTGATTTGATTCAGGTGATCTGGGAATTGGGAAAACTGAAGGAAGGGCTGCTGATTCACAAAGAGAGTCTCACTACCACATAGACCATTCAGGTAAAACACACCCAGATCCTTTGAATAGCTTTCATATGACCCAATTTTGGCAACCATTGTCTTCGTACTCTGGATTGCCATTGCATGCCAGCTCTTCTCCCAAATTCCAGGATTTGGCTGTTCCCTGCAGGGGCTTACAAAGTCAAGAAGTCTATTTTAAGCATTCTACTATGTGCCAGCCACTTTGCTACACCCTGATAAAGTAAGAGATTTAGGACTAGAATTGAGTACAAATCTCTCTTCTGAACCAGCTCATCTGCCCATGTATCTTCCTTTTCTCTTGCCAGTCAACAAGAGAATATTAAGCATTTGCCATGTGCCAGGCACTGGAGATACACAAAGAGGCTGACCTCGGTCACTGACCTCAAGGAGCTCACATTCTTCTGGGAGAGAGGATGTACAAATAATTGTGCATGTAAGACAGAGAAGGTAACATTGGAGGAAATGGATTTGAAGGGGGGAGGAAGGAAATAACAGGAAAAGCTGAGCAGAATGTAGGATTTGAGCTGATTCTGAAGGGGAGCCAGGAAGAACAGAAAAGGAAAAGTATTCTTGAGAAACATCCCCCTGGACCCTTTAGCTCTCTAGACCAAAGGGAAAAAATATTTTTACCTTTTTTATCTCAGGGTGATTCCTGCCTCATTGTGCCACACAGGGGCAAATCACTTAACCTTCTGGTATTGCTTTCCTTAACTAGATTTACATTGTTTTATTGTTATTCATTCATAGCCAATACTTCAGATTATCCCACCTACAATAAGAGATGAGGCAGAAGTCTGAGTCAATAGCCAATGGCACCCTATTTGAGGTTTTCTTGGCAGAGATACTAGAGCAGTATGCATTTCCTTCTCCAGATCATTTTACAGATGAGGAAACTGAGGCAAACAGAATTAAGTGACTTGTCCAGGATCACACAGCTGGTATCTGAAGCCAAATTTAAACTCAGGAATTTGCTCCAGGTCCAATGCTCTATCCACTGCACCAATTATCTGCCCGTTTAAAATATAATATGATAAAATCATGCTGGTGGAACTTATTGACCCAAACATAGAAGTAAATAAGTCAGCCATTATTCTAAATGACTGTAACCTGGAACACGTCACTTGAGCAGTTCTCTCGTCTGTAAAATGTGGAGAATAATGCTTGCACAACTATCCTATTTGATGGCTATGAAGAAAGTTTTGTTTTTAGGGGGAGGAGTTTGGAGCAAATCCTTCAAATTGATCAATAATGGGAGTTCCAAGGGAGAAGCTCCCTTGACCAATGCTGATCTCTCTGTCGCTCAGAATGATAGAGAGTTTGTTTGAGGGCATTAAGAGGTTGAGGTACTTGTCCAGGTTCCAAAGTTGTCCTGAAGCCCATTCAAAGGACTCATGGTTAAATTTCCAATGAGAGCAATTACACCTCGGAAATCTGCAAAGGTCACAAAGCTAGGGCCTGATTTATTGTTTTGTTGATGTCTAGACTTAATAAAATGATGGAAAAATGTTAATAATGCAGATGAAGCTTAAAAATTCATTGTGCCTACCTTCCTCCTTGCCCTCTCCATCAATTATTAAATTTTTACCAGCATCCCTTTGCCAGGGTCACACAGACATCAGGGTTCGGGTACAAGTGAATCCCAATTTTCCTGACTAGAGCCATTTATCTCCTTATTCACTAAATCACATTGCCTCTGAAAATGGCTTTGCAAAATTTTTAAAAATGCAATACAAAAATGAGATATTATTATTAATGCTGATCATTTTGCTATAATGTACTATGGAGTGTGGAGATTAAAATTATCCTGCCTACAATAAGAGAGACTGAGGTAGAGGTCTGAGCCAATAGCATTTTATTAAAAGATCCATAGTCCCCTCTAATAAAGGGATCTTCCTCATCCTCTGAGATGTCACCTCCTTCCAAGGCCTTTTTTTATAGGGCTAGATGACCAATAATTCCAGAAAAGTCATACAAAATATAGAATAATTCCACTGAATAAGCAATATATCAACAGAGTCACAAGTTGGGTAAAGTAAGAAATATCTCCACATAAGATGGTCAGGCTTCTCTTTAATTTGAGCAGGAAGAAATGGTACAGCTATCATAGTGACCTACGTGATTATAAGATGATCATCTGCTCCCACTGGACAAAGGATTGTTCTGGAGATACAAAAATATCTTGGGGGACTTTCCATGTAGTTGTCACCTCTGCCAAGCTAAACTTGGTCATCATCACAAGGCAAAATGGGTAGAGGGTCTAAAAGCTAACTTTCTATAGTTAAGCAAGTGAACTTAGAATCTGTAGCTCACAGCCCTGGGGCCTTATGTACAAAACTTTGATATGATTCTATCAAATTGATTAATATTGATAATATTGATTGGAATAGAAATCCAAGATAAATTATGTCTCTAAAGAGGAATCCTTGAAATAACTTCTTGAGAGGTAGATATTGTTATTCTTATTTTACAAATAAGGAATTTGAGTCAAACAGATATTAAAGACAGGGCTGACAGCAAGTGTTTGTGACTGGATTTGAACAAAGACCTGCCTCATATCAGGCTCAGGGCTCTATCCACTGTACTATCTAGCTGTTGGTTTACTAGAACTCTAATTAGTCATATTTTAGACTTAAAGAGCTTCTACCTACTGCAGAGATAGAGATGCTTCCAGTTCTAGGAATTCTGGACTCTGCTGCCCTCGACTTGGGCTGGTAACAGCAGCAGAGAGGGATGGGCTTCCACTCATAGATGTGATGTTTTCAACTCAAGATGCATTTATTAAAGGCCTATTGTATACAAAGTGCTGGACACATGTGACATCCTGAAAATCTTAGCACGCAAGCTGCGACACTCCTGTCTCCCACAGTATTTTTCTTAGAGGGTTTCACTCTACCAATCCTCTATACTGCATCCAAAGTCCCTCCACAGTAAGATATGTTACTTGAAAGTAGAGACTATCCCGTGACATCTAGAACAGCATCTGAAATATAATAGGTGCTCAACTAATGCGCAGCAAAATGAATCCCCTTGTATGAGAGGAGCCCTCCTGTATTCTGGCTGCCATATTACTTCACCCCTGTTATTGCACCCACACCCCATGCTCAAATCCAGCTGGATTCCAAATTTATTCTCTTGTTAGCTATCCAAAATCTTGCTCACTTTGGGAATTATTCCAGTCAGAACAGGTAGAAGCTGGGGCAGGGGCAGGAAGGTCATTTACACTCAGGTTATTACTTAAAACAAGCTTGATTCAGATAAAATCACTCACTAGGCTGCTGGCATACTGTAAAATCTGCCCGTTACTTCCAGAATAGCAGGTAAACATGCTCCTTTAGCCCTGACCCTCACTGGGGTCAAACTTCACCTTTTGATTTCAGGCCGCCATTAATCCACCTGTGTTCTTGTTGATCCTGAACAGCAGTTTTTGATTCTGCCTCGGACTCCAAAACTGTAACTATGACAGGGCAATGAATCTTTTCCCCCAGGGCACTGCTTTTAGAGGGAGCATCTTAGTACAAGGATGAACCCTTCACTCTATCTTACCCCTCCAAAATCGAGGAACAGCCTCCCTAACCCTGGCCACATGCTTATGTCTAGTATGTGTTTCCCCCACAGCACAAAGGACAGTGTCCTTCCTCCCCCTCAACAGAGTACCTTGCCAGCTGCTGTCAGAAGGCAGGTGTACTCCCCAGGTGCAAAAATACCTACTTATAAATTATGGGTTCCACCTGGTCTTTTTATCTAATCTATTACTCTAAATCCTATCAAGTTTTTCTTCTCTAAATCCTTTCTGTCTGGACACAATCTGCTAAGCAATGCATCCTGCTGTGCAGCTTTTTCAAGCAGACCTAACAGAATAAGTACTTAATAAATCTGGATTCAAATCCAGCCACAGACACCTGCTAGCTGTGTGACCTGGAACTTTTAAACATTGACTTATTAATGGGGCAGCTAGATAGTGCAGTGGATAGAGCACCAGCCCTCAAGTCAGGAGGATCCGAGTTCAAATCTTATCTCAGACATTTAACACTTCCTAGCTGTGTGCTGCTGGGCAAGTCCATTAACCCCAAATGCCTCAGGAAAAAAAAAAAAAAAAAAAGAAACTAACATTGATTTATTCACAAATGTGAGTAGTAATAATTACTCTGTGTTACTGAGGAACGAGTTTTCCCCATTCACTATCTTTTGTCCTTATTACCTGGACAACCTTCTTGTTTTCCTCAATTTCCTCATCTGTAATGTGAGGATAATAATAGCACTTATCTCCCCAAAGTGTTGTAAGGATCAAATGAAATAATAAATAGTGTCTGGCATATTGTAAGAACTATATAAATGTTAGTTTTGTTTTTCCTCGTGGTACCCATGGTACCTGTCATTTTTGCTCTTGATTCATCTTTGCTAAGGTATCGACAATTAAAGCATTAGCTATGAATTCATAGAATGCTCCCCTAATTTCAGCAACTTATAAGTTATAATTTACATAAGTTATAAGTGTAACTAATAAATCAGCAACTTATTTTAAAAGGAGGGGAAGAATCTTGACCCCGTTTGTGCTTTCTCCCCTTGACAAAATAGGTCCCGGGGCTTTGGGCACCCCTCCAGAAGGGAAACTATGGCCCCACAGCTCCATACCATGGTGCTCAATTTGCCCTCTCACATGTAAACTACGCTAGAGCATTTATAATTGTTCAAAATAACTTAACATTTGTTACTTCATTTGATGTTCATCTATCCCTCCCCCCATAACCTCTAGGACAAATAGCATCCTAACTTCCCCATGAGGTTACCTAAGGTAGCTTTGCTCAGAAATTTGCTATTTAGTCGAGTTGGGGTTTTTTGTCGTTTGCTTTGTAGAACAGATTGTCTGCTACTCTGTTTACTCTTACTGATTTATAGTGTGCCACTGTATCTTTCCCAGGTCAGATCCCATCTAGAATTACAATTGCCTAACTTGATGCCTCCTATTTTGGGGAATGACACTAACAAGAGGAAACAGATTGAAAGTCCTATCACTTGAAACCTTAGGGTTTGAGGGTTTATGCAAAAGAATATTCTAGGTGACAGATATTTGTAGCCTTGGTAGCCACATGGGAAACATTTTCTGTGCTCCACTTGGTCCTGAAGTCCAGGTTTCAGTTCTGCATAAGCAATGGTATCTTAACTCTTAGAGCGATTCAAATGTGGAAGGGGTGACCTTAGCAAAGGAGGAACTTTTCTAGAGAGATCTATCACTGAGAAGGCTAGACCTATCAAAAAAATCATTTGCAATGTGGCTTGGAAGGGATTTCTTTGGCCCGCTGGTCCAAGCAAGTGGCTACCTAGCTTCTGCCTGAATGTTGCAGTGAATGTTTAATAATAGTTGATTTTGAAAAATACCACACCTCCTTTTTTATAATAGTTAATTTTTAAAAATACCACACTTCTTTTTTATAAGTTAATTTTTAAAAATACCACACCTCTTTTTTATGTTATTTTTTAAAAATACCATACCTCCTTTTTTATAATTGTTAATTTTTAAAAATACCACACCTCTTTTTTATGTTAATTTAAAAAATACCACACTCTTTTTTATAATAGTTAATTGTTTAAAATGCCACATCTTTTTATAATAATAGTTAATTTTTAAAAATACCACACCTCTCTTGCTCGGAGGCCCCTCTTCTTCTTGTACTTGAGCGTGAGTATTTGGATCTCCATCCTAATAAAACTGCTGTTTGTCTCAAGCTTTGGGCTTCGCTGAAGGGCCTCTGATCCTGGCCCAAAAGTTCTGGCCTTTTCACTTCCAGGCCTAGTTTTAGATTCTAGATTTAGATTTTAGATTCAACTCACACCTGATGAGCATTTCCAAAGAGTAGAACGGATCCTTGAGTCTGAGAAAATTTCATGGGTCTTTCGCAAGAGAGAATCAATCTCACCTTGTCGAAGACTTGCTGTGTCTGGAAAAGGAGTTTGAAGGGGTCTGTCTCCAGCATCTCGATGCCAGAATTCGACGTGCGTAGAAGATAGAGACGTTAGCTTCTCGTTGGACTTGAGACCAGATTGGCCCAAGCGGATGGACACGGCCTTACCAAGTAGCACAGCATCTCCTTCCATTTAGCAGAGTAATTGACATTCGGTCCACGCCATTGATCCGCATGGCCCACTGCAGAGGTAGGCGGCCCGGGACGTACTCCTTTCACGTCCAGAACTGAAGACGACTCCGCTAATTGCATTTTAATGAGAACTCTTGGAAATCATCTGGACGTGAACGTAGAACGTGCTCCCTCCTACCACAGCCCTCTCCCGCTTTCCTTTAATCTCAAATAAAAATTCACCTTCCTACTAGAAGCCTTCCTGTGGAAAGTGTTTTTCCTCTTAATTATTTCCTACTTATTCTTTACATTGCCAGCTTCCCAAATATTTGTTTGCCAGTTTGTCTTTATTTGTTTGTAAGGTGGTGAACTTGAGGGCAGGAACTGTCCATTGGCTCTTTTTGTATCCCCCGGGCTTAGCACAGCCCCCAGGGAGAAATAAGAGCCTAATGAATGGTTACTGAGTTGAATATTACGTAAAAATTGAACAAAGTTAGGAGTCCTCCTTCAGAAGACTAAAATGAAGAAAGGATTGAATATTTCCTAGAGGTCTTTGGGGAAAATGCTTCTAGTTTGTTCTAGTTTGTAAATCTTCTAAATAAATATTCTTTTGCAAAAGCTAATTGATATAAAGGGTTAAAAGGAGAGCTAGTTACAAACCGCAAAAGAATTGGGGATTAGGGGACTACCCTCGGTGGGGCTAGAGCCTCCAGGATAAAGGAATTCTCCAACCCCTGAGGTTACCCCATAAATTGTCCTTATTTGCCATTTACGTTCTTTGCAATGCCAGGAGTTGTGAGAGGCTGTACACCTAATATATGACTTAGGGGAAAATGTTGCCTGCTGGCCATATGCATAATAAATATTCAACCAACGAGTAGATAAAAATCTGGAGGATGAGACTAGTTTTAATCCCAGCCTGTTTCCCCAGCACTGCTTTTGTCTCCACTGTGGGTTTTTGTTGCTGTTGTTGTTGTTGTTGCTGTTGCTGTTGTTGTTGTTGTTGTTGTTGTTGTTGTTGTTGTTGTTGTTGTTGTTGTTGTTGTTGTTGTTGTTGTTGTTCTTTTCTTTTTTCTGCTATGGAATCCAAACAAACCCGAGAGCTCCAGCCATGTTCCCTTGTTCAGGTCTTCATTGGTTTCCCAGATCACGGAAGAGGAGGTAGCTTTCAAGGAGCAGCCTCTGAGTCCTGAGCCGCAGACCGAGTTTTCTCAGTTTCTGCTAACACCAGCTCTGACTGGCGCTGCCTTAGGCAGCAGCCCACATCTTTCCCTGGAAAGCTCCGGGCTGGGATTGGACAATGTCAGCTCAGAGATAGCTTTGGGGGGGGGGGGA
This sequence comes from Sminthopsis crassicaudata, assembly GCF_048593235.1. Classification (NCBI taxonomy): domain Eukaryota; kingdom Metazoa; phylum Chordata; class Mammalia; order Dasyuromorphia; family Dasyuridae; genus Sminthopsis; species Sminthopsis crassicaudata. The sequence goes on from NC_133620.1 coordinate 428,546,096, forward strand.
ACCCTACAGCAACATCCAGATCCAGCCCCTCCTGTCATAGGGAGAAACAGGAGGGAGTCTTGGAATAAATGCCATACTTCAAATGATGCCGTTTCTTGTTGGGATGTTAAAGAATGCAATCTAGACAGAATGACCTTGTCATACGTGGCTCTTGCCTCTGTCTTGCCTGCTAGTTTATTATTTTTTTCCAGGACAGGAAATCTTTAGCTTATTCTCTCCCCTCTCCCACTGTGTTGTCCCTTTTGGTAGAGGATCAGATGTGGAGGAATAAATGATGGAAATCTCGTGTTTCTAGGTCTGAAGAGAGCTTTGGAGGTGGAAGTGGGGGGAAGAAGGGAAGGGCCAATGGGAAGATTTCCCTAGTTTAGTAGAAATGACATAACACTGTCCCAGCTCTGTCCCTGATTGGTCCAGGTACTCTGAGCAATATTTAATCTCCTTCTGGTAGAAGACTTGGTTCACATGCCATCTCCTTCAAGAAGCCTTTCTTGATTTCTCCCAGTTTTTAGCATTCATCAAAGAAAACATTTTGTATTTTTTTTCTATAAAATATGTGTATATTTAATAGATGAATGTGTGTGTATATACACAGAGAGACAGAAACAGAAAGAGATACAGACAGATGTAATTTGGACTCTAAACACCTCCGGTCCCGTCTTATCTTGGAAGATAAGCAGGATCAGGTATGATTGGTCCTTGGTACCTGGATGGGGACAGTCCTCTGGAAAACTGTAATCTGAGCTTTAGCTTTCAGAGGCAACATGACTGGATAGCCAGCCTGGAAGCCAGAAGGTCAGAATTCAAGTCCTCTCTGATGAATTCTGTGTGACAAGCAAACACTGAGCTTCTAAATGTTCTAGACCAGTGGTCCTCCTCAAACTTTTTAAATGAGGGCCAGTTCACTGTCCCGCAGACTGTTGGAGGGCTGGACTATAGTAAAAAAACAAACAAACAAACAAACCAAAAAACTCACACTCTGTCTCCGCTCCTCAGCCCATTTGCCATAACCCGCATCTGGGCCGCATCTGGCCCGAGGGCCATAGTTTGAGAACCCCTGAATCTAGACAATTCTCCAACACTAGAAATTGCAGAGAAAGCACCAACCTGCATTGGTATAGTTAATTTCCTATACAAATGAAATCATAGCTCTTGTCCTTCTATCCCTTTCTATTTGATTTGAATCTATATCATACAATCTATATTATATTAAAACTTGTATTTATCTGTGAACAGCTATCTCTGAGAGCAATGTGATAAAGTGGATAGTCAGTCCCTGAACCAGGAAGACTTAATTGCAGGTATTTTTAAAGTAGTGATTACCCTCTAAATGCCCAAGGGTATTTAGTTAAGGCTATGTTCACCTAGTGGTTGATAAAATGAAATCTTCCGGGTGAAAGTGCTTTGTAACTATAAGTACTTTGTTGTGGCTGTGAGTGTTTTAATTATGTCTGACTCTTCTGGGAAAATCCATTTGGAATTTTCTTGGCTAACTCCTGGAGGGATTTACCATTTCTTTTTCTAGTTCATTTTATAGATGAGGAAACTAAGGCAGTGATTTTCCAGGGTCACATAGCTAGAAAGTGTCTGAGGTCAGATTTGAACTTGTGAAGATATCTTCCTGACTCCAAGCCCAATGTGCCACTGTGTTTCCTTACCACCCACAGAGAGAAGGTTATATATGAAACTGGAGTTTCTATTATGTTCTCTTTCCACAAGGATCCTCTTGCCTTCTTCTGTGTTGTTGAACTGTTTTTCAGTTGTGTGCAACTCCTTGTGATCCCATTTGGGGTCTAAATGGAAACAATAATCCATCTGTCTTATGAATCTCAAAATTGTTGTGAAAATCAAATAACAATGAATTTTGAAAAAAACTGCTAAAGAAAAAATACATTAGCATTACTTCTTCATGTCTTATTAATTTTTAAAAATTTCATTGGTATTATGTCTGTTTCTACTTGTGTCGATCAAAATTTTGGATGGTTTCCAGGAATGTCTGGGAAAATAAAATTATATGATAAATGGTCAAAGGATATGAATAATTTTTTTTGATGGGAATATCATATTTCTTTTTATTTCAATATAGAAACTTAGTATTTCCACATAAGAATCCTAGGAATTAGGTTGACTGACACAATAAATGCATTACATAGGATACTGGAGATAGAAGGCCCCTGAGAGATCTTGGAGTTTAACTTCTTGATCTGATTGATAAGAAGCTTAGAAAGATAGACTGACTCATAGCCATGTTGTTTGTCAGTAGCAGAGCTGTACTACAATCCAAGTATTATGTCTCCCAATTATGAACAATTTTTAGATGAAGAAATTGAAATCATTTTTAAGTCATATGAAAAAATGCTCTAAATCACTATTCATCAGAGAAGTGCAAATTAAGACAATTCTGAGATAAAACACATCTCTAAGACAAACCTTTCAGGTTGGCTAAGATGACAGGGAAAGATATGATAAAATGTTAGAGATGTGAGAAAACTGGGACACTACATTGTTGGTGGAGTTGTGAAGTGATCCAATCATTTTGGAGAGCAATTTAGAACTATGCCCAAACTCTTCATACCCTTTGATCCAGCAGTGTCTCTACTGGGTCTGTGTCCCAAAATGATCATAAAAAGGGGAAAAGGACCCACATGTGCAAAAATATTTGTGTCAGCCTTTTTGTAGTGTCAAGGAACTGGAAACTGAGTGCATGATCATCAGTTAAGAAATGACTAAATAAGTTATGGTATATGAATGTTATGGAATATTATTGTTCGATAAGAAACGATCATCAGGATGTTTTCAGAAAGACTTACATGAACTGATTCCAAGTGATGTGAGTAGAACTGGGAGGACATTGTACACAGCAACAAGATTATATTATAATCAATTCTGATGGATGTGATTTTTTCAACAATGAGATGATTCAGGCCAGTTGCAATGATCTTGTGAAGGAGAGAGCCATCTGCATCTAGAGAAAGGACTTGTGGAGATTGAGTGTGGATCACAAACATGGTATTTTCACTTTTTGTTGTTGTTTGCTTGCTTTTTTCCCGTTCTCATTTTTTTCCTTTTCAATCTGATTTTTCTTGTGCAGCAGGATGATTGTGGAAATATGTTTAGTAGAATCACATGTATAACATATATTGGATTACTTGCTGTCTAAGGGAGGAGGTGAAGGAAAGGGAGGGAGAACACAAGACTTTGCAAGGGTGAATGTTGAAAATTGCATATAGTTTGAAAAGAAAAAAAAGAAAAAAAGAAAGAAAAGAAAATTATTATAAAAATGAAATGATGAAACTAACTCATCTGAAGATAAGCATTCCCAAAAGTTAGGCTATACCGCAGACTGTATCCATTGTTAGACCCATATTTGAAGACCTTTTCTCCTTGGTAAGACTTTATAGGGTTTATCATAGGGAATCCAATCTCACTTCCAGCTATGTTGAGGCAGGGAGGAAGATTTTAGCCAAGAATTATTATTTCCTACTTGAGAAATGAACTTCCTCAAATTTGTCCATGGGCCAAGTACTATCATTTCTGAGCTTTTGTCATGTAAGGCTGGAGAAATGCATGTTTTGGCTAATGGAAAAGCTGAAGGGAGTAGGGGGCCTCTCTCTAAAACTTAGGGATCTGGTTACCTCCATACAAATTTAGAATACAATACATGAGTCTCCCCCTTTCAAGTGTCTCTAGTAATCTTCCTAACTCATGAATCTGACTGCATCACCACTATTTAATAAATTCCAGGGGCTTCTTCTCATCTTAAGGAATTTCTCTGTCTTCCTTTCAAAGCCTTTCATAACCTAGCACTTTCCTGCCTTTACAATCTCCTTACACTTTACACCTCTCCAATACTGTAAAATCCAGTCACATTGGCTTCCTCTCTGTTCCTCCCACACAGCATTCCATCTCCTGACTCCATGCATTTTTGATGGCAGTCTCCCATGCCTCAGTACCCAGTTCTTTGGATTATGTACTGGAGGGCAGGAGGAATTGAGGATGGCCAGAACAACCTTCTTCCCATTTCTCACTAATCATTCTCTGGGTATCTTCTCCCTTCTTTCCCCATTTCTCTCTGGCTTCTCAAGTGTGATGTTTTAGGATGTAAACTCCTTGAGAACAAAGATTGTCTTTATTTGACCTTCCATTAGAAGCCTTTCCCAACCCTCTTAATGTTAAATGCCTTCCCCCTGTAGATTATTTCCAATGTATCCTTATATACATTTTTGTTTATATCCTGCCTCCCCCATTATACTATTATCTCTTTGAGAGCAGGAACTATATTTTACCTTTTTTGGTAATCCCTAGTGTTTAGCACAATAACTGGCACATAGTAGGGACACTCACTGATAGACTGAGATTAAGATTCCAGTAACAAAGGGGAAAAGTAGCAAAAACAGAGATTGGGTAGATAGAGAGAGGAGAAACTAGATTAATTTTCTAGACTTGCCCTTCCTATGCACAGTAAGATTTCAATTCAGTTATCAAAGGCCAAGTTAAAATCAGGTCGGGGACCTTCTCTTTAAATCTCTGCTTATCCAGGAAAAATCTCACTTTACTTTGGTCTCCAGTATGTAACCATGCAAGTCAATACAGTTTCTGAACAATTAGATCTTATAAGAGATCAACTGAGTTGCCTCTTTTGCTCTTCATCCCAGATTTCTCTTTGAGAAATAGAATCAGCTGATTTTTCTTGTGCAGCATGATAATTATGGAAATATGTATAGAAGAATTGCACATGTTTAACATATATTGGATGACTTGCCATCTAAGGGAAAGGGGAGGAGGGGGGGAGAAAAATACTTGGAACACAAGGTTTTGCAAGGGTGAATGTTGAAAACTATCTATACATGTGTTTTGAAAATAAAAAGCTTACAAAAAAAAAGAAATAGATCAGTTTCATATATTCATTTCTTATCAAAACAGTATTGATCACTGGTTAAGAAACAATATATTTTTTAAATTATGTAGCTATTGGTAGCTTGAATAGTCATCACCATGTGGAGCCTTACAGTCTTGGCCCTAGGCGATCCACAGGCACAATCCACAGGCGCCCTCCTCCCTTGCTGCTTGGAGGGACTGGTCGACCCAGATTTCCCCAGCACCCAGTGGTATGTAGTCTGGACTGGCAGAGAAAGGCTCGGACATCTGTGTATCATTTCTGCCCTCTGCTGGTCTCCGTAGAAGGAGAAAAAGCAATTATTTACGCAATCTCACTGGAGATTTTGTGAAAGGAAATTGACACTCAGCTCAGTAAATATTTGTTGAATGAACTGAACCAATGAGTGTCCTGAACTGGATTTTAATAATCTAAAGGGACGTGAAGACAGGAATAGAGGGAATGCTCTTTGACAGCATCCCATATTCCCTTTCAAGGACCCTTCCTGGCCTTTCCTTCTGTCTCTCATAATACTGAGGACCATTCTCTCAAGGATGTTGGGCTTGCCAGTGTCCTCTAATCTAAGCTGTTGTTGTTGTTGCTGCTGCTGCTGGAGAATAGTGAGAAGGATGAAATAATTACAAGGATACTCACTTTTAGTGCTTTAACAGTCTTCATTTAGGTTATCCGATGTGGTTTTCCTCCTGATCCTAGGAAGTAAGCCGAAAGAGCATTAACCTCATAATACCTATCTTACAAAATTGGTGTTTTTCCTTTTCAAAGAGGCCCGATGACATCAGGCTATGTCTTGACTCATGCAAGAATTGGGTTTTAAATAAGACAGAGTTGCATAGTCATCAGACTCACTCTCTCTTCCAAAATCATCAAAGTCTAGCGGCAAGACAAAAGTCAAGATGATGATGGTGGATGACTTAGGAATCTCCAGGGTCTGACCAGGCTCTCAGCTCTCCGCAGGGCCTGCTTCAGCCAACTCCAGGGCCTTTGGAACAAATGGTTCCCATTCTGCTCATTCCATTGGAGGAAGTCCTCACATGCTTGGGGCAGATATCCCTTAATTCACCCACAAGTTTAAGACTTGTCAGTTCTTCATCTTCCAAGATGGTTTTACTGGGGTATGGCTGCTTCACCTGCTACACCTTCTTGGACCCACAGATCAGAGCTGGGTAAAGATAGACAGCAAAGGTGGATGAGCAGCTCTGAAAAAAGCTTGGCAAGCCTTCACATCAGAGTGCTAATCTAGAATGTCAGGCTTGGAGTCAGGAAGACTCATCTCCATGAGTTCAAATCTGCCTAACTGTGTGTTCCTAGGAGAATCACTTAACACTGTTGCCTCAGTTTCCTCAGCAGTAACATGAGTTGGAGAAAGAAATAACACTCTTGGATCTTTGCCAAGAAAACTCCATATGGGGTCATGAAGAATAGGATGTGACTGAACAACAACAATACAACTAGCCAATTTAAATATATATATATATATATATTGAGTGCTGTATGAAGATATATTCTGATGGAAGTGGATATCTTCAACATAAAGAAGATCCAACCCACTTCCAGTTGTTCAATGTTGGACAGAAACAACTACACCCAGAGAAGGAACACTGGGAAGTGAATGTAAATTGTTAGCACTACTGTCTATCTACCCAGGTTACTTACACCTTCGGAAGCTAATACTTAATGTGCAACAAGAAAATAGTATTTACACACATATATTGTATCTAGGTTTTATTGTAACACATGTAAAATGTATGGGATTGCCTGTCATTGGGGGGGAGGGAATCGAGGGAGGGGGGGATAATTTGGAAAAATGAATACAAGGGATAATATTATAAAAAAAATTACTCATGCATATATACTGTGAAAAAAAATTCTAAAGAAAAAAAAAAAGAAAAAATATATTGAGGCTTAGGAAAGTTAAATAGTTTTTAGACTGACAAGTGATAGCCCAGGGATTTAAAATCAGGTGGTCTTATTTTATTAAAAATGTTAAATATCAAAATAAATAACTATATTTGCTTAGTAGCTATTTACACTTAAATTTATTGCCTTAGTGGAAGGATTACTGACTCATAATAATAGCACCTGCCATCAGGATTATTGTGAGGAGGAAGTGAAATGATGTATGCTAAGTAGCTTATAAAATATAAATCCTGACGATTATTATTAGTAGTAAAAAGAAAGGGTAGTACTAGATACCTGTAAGGTCCCTCCTGGCTCTGTGTTTATGATGCTATTTTCCTAGTTTCAGTACATGAAGTATCGTAATATTTTCTCAGGTCTTTTAGTTCCTTAACAATTTTCTTTGTACATACATTTTCAATCATATTAGACAGAATGGCTTAGTGATTTAAGAGCCAGCCTTCCAGGTGAGAAAATCCTGGTTTTGTTTCAGACACATATTAAGTGATAGTAGGCAAATCACATCACCATTTAATGTCCCAGATAACTCTCAAAGAATTACAAATAAGAAATAAATTGCCATGAAATCATAAGTTCATACCTTCTAGGGAGTTTACATTTTAAAAGATTACTCTTGAAGATGAAAAGGCCTGTGTCTAATCAAGTATTTATTTATTTATTTGAATATTTTATTTTTTTCTAATTACAAGTAAAACCAATTTTAACATTCATTATAAAAATGTTAAATTCTAAAATCTATCTCCTTTCCCCACCTCCCCTTTCCCTTACATAGTAAGCTATTTGCTATAGCTTATATATGTGCAATCATGTAAAACATTTCCATATTAATCATATTGTATTTTTCTTTTACAAAAAGAAAAAGAAAAAAAAAACAAAAAAATTAAGTAAAAAATAGTATACTTTGATCTGCATTCAGATTCCATTGTTCTTACTCTGGAGGTGGATAGTATCTTTCATCATGGGTTCTTTGGAATTGTCTTCAATGGATATTTATTAAATCCCCACTACATTTAAATACTTGTGCTAAGTGCTAGGGATATAAAAGGAAGCAAAACCAATTCTTGCTCTCAATTCAGTCTAATGAGAGAGACAATATGAAAACAAGTATTTACGTGTTTATGTGTGAATATATCTGTATGTGAAAAATGGAGCTAATCAATAAAGCAAAGGCTGTAGCACTAAAAGAAGGGATGGGAAAGATTTCTCATAGAAAGTAAGATTTTGGCTGAGATATGAAGGGCTCTGAAAGCAGGGGACAGAAATGAAAGGAGAATTGCTGGCTAGGGGAACGTCCTGAGAAAATGCCCCAAGTGCCACTAGGATCATAGAGTTTGTATAGGGGAAAAGGTGTAAAAAGACTGAACAGTAGGAGAGCCAGTTATGATGGACTTTTAAAGGCCCATAGAGGATTTTGTATTTGATCCTGGCAGTAAGACAGAGCCAATGGAAGATTTCTTCATAGCTGAAGGGGAGGTCACCTGGAGTGGGGAGACCAAATCTGCCCTTCTTCTGAATTTCCCTATTATTACCCAGAACACCATTATCATTCCAGCTGCCTGGGCTGGGAAACTTGGCATCATGTAGACCCTCATCATTCCACAATGCATCAGCCACCAGATTTTGTCATTTCTATCTCAGCAGTATTACACTATATGTCCTCTGCTCTCCATGCACACAGATATACCCCATCCCCAACTTAGTCCTCATCACCTGGTGCCTGAACTGATGCAATAGCCTCTGAATTAATCTCTTTTAGTCAAGTCTTTCCCTATTCCAATCCAACCTTTACATAAATGCCAAAGTAATTTTCCTAAAGCACAGATTTGGCTGTGTGACACATACCACGCCTCTCTCCACATACTAAGTTCCAATAGCTCCCTTTTGGATCAAATGTAAAGAACTTTATATTTGACTCCTTTCTACCCTTTCTTACACATTCTTTCCCTCTCTTTTATGGCCCACACTGGCTTAGTTGCTATTCCTCACACTTGATTCCCTATTTCTTCAGTATTGACTATCCTGCAAGTCTGGAATGCTTTCCCTCTTCATCACCAACACTTAGAACCCCTGGCTTCCTACAGAGTCCAACTCAAGCTCCTCTTCCCTCTTCACCAACACTTAGAACCCCTGGCTTCCTACAGAGTCCAACTCAAGCTTCTCTTTCCACTCCAGATCTTTCTGGTACCCTAAATGTGAGTGGTTTTCCTCCAAGCATATCTAAATCTATCTAGTGTGTATATACTATAGACGAATACTTCTGTGCATATATCTTTCAGTAGAATGTAAACTTCTTGATATATTTTCACTTTTTTTTGGTATCTCCAATGCTTAAAGCCAGTGTCTGGCCAGAATAAAACTTAATAAATGTTTGTCAACTAGTTGTTATACTATGTGACATGGCCAGATCCTCAGTTTTTTTCATTTGTAAAATGAGGTGATAGATTATATTAAGTACAACTGTCTTTACAAAGTTTTTCCTGATCCTTCTTTCCTAATTACTAGCACTTTTCCCCACCCCAGGTACTATTTGTTTTGCATATATTCTGTATACATTATTATAATAATACCAATAAAGGCTCATGGGAACATGGAACTTATTTCTGGAAGGACCTGATTATCTGCAATGGAAAGGTTCCTGCTTTCTACTTGAGAGCATATGCCGGTGTTATATGACTTTTCCATTCAAGTCTGATAGAGGAATGGATTTTTGGTTGACTGATGAGGAAATCGAAGGCACTTCTCTAGTCACAAAACCTACTTCACATCTCAATGATAAGGAAAGGCAGCTTTTCTAATAACTCCCTCTAATCCTTTGAAAGGCTCTGTTTCTCCAGGGTTTTAGTGAGAAGCTCAATGTTTTAGAATCTCTTTTTCCTCTTCCTTGGCAAGTATCCATAATCAGAATGTAAAATCTTGAGATACTATGACAAAATGAAGGAAAGAAGGAAGAAGACCACAGGAAGACATGTTTCCTTTCCAGATTCCTGACTATTTCCTTGTCCTGCTGTCTCTTCTTTATAATTTCCTGCACTCTGTCTACATTAACCCATTCTTTCTGACTTTTCTTCCGAGTCCTCAGTTACCCCCTAGACTTAGGAAAAGTTCTAAGGAATAAATACTTGCAGGGACAAGAAGCAAGGCCCCTTTTATCTCCCTTTCACAGGGCCTTCTCTCTTAGAGTAGATATTATATGACCTACTATGAATGGGTACTATTGGGTATTATATGGCTACTTTGGAGTACTATGCCCAATTCAGGGGACAAATAAATAGGCAATTTTTCTGGGAAGTAGGAAAGTAAGGTGTGTTAAATTTGGAAAGGCAGGCTGTGGGCAACCTTTGATCTTTAAATGCCAAGCTAAGTTGTTTTTATTTTATCCTAGAGCAGGGATTCTTAACTTGGAGGCTTGTTTTTAAAGTTTTTTGATAACTATATTTCAGTGTATTTTTCCTTTGTAATTTTAGGTATTTTATTTTATACATTAAAAATATTATTCTGTTTTGACCCATTATATGCTAATAAAACTGACATAATAAAATTGATGAATATTTATCTAAAAAAAAGCATATTCTGAGAAAGGGTCTATAGGCTTCCACAAGGGTCCATGACACACATACAAACTTAAGAATAATAGACCCAGAGGTAAAAGGGAGTCTCTGGAGCCTTTTAAGGAGAATATAACAAGGTTAGACAAGTGCTTTAGGAACATTGTACTCGCAACCTATGTTGGAGATAGATTTGAGAGGGAAAGAATTGGAAGCAGATGCCTAAATAGGAGGTGGCCACAATAATCCAAGAAAGAAGTGATGAGGTCCTGAATCAGGGTGTTTAGCTGAGTTGATGGAGAGAGAGGGGCCCTAACGATTGCAAACAATCAGAGAGAGAGAATGAGATAAAGGGAGAAGGAAAGCTGAAGCTGCTTGGAATCTGGGTGTATGGAAAAGTTGTTTTTAATGGAAAGAGGGAAACTTGGAAGAAGAGTGGTTGTAGAAAGGATGATCATCAGCTCCATTTTACCCATATATGTTTGAATTACCCATCAGATAGCATTCTATTGCAACCTGAACCAGAAAAGTAAGCTTTAGAGCTGGAAGGAATCTAATTCAATCTTCTCATTTCTTGGGTAAATTAAGACCCAGAGGGGTGAAGGGAATTGCTCATTGATATTAGGCAGGAACTACTTTTATGATCAAGTCTTTTCTAAGTATCTACTGGCCACCAAAAAGGAAACTATAAAAAGACAAGTTCCAGATGCTATGAGCTCTTTTCTATTTATGCTCCAGGTATAATAGAGCTATCCTTAGGTTTCAAAGCCTCCAAGGACCAGAAAAATAGTTCTGGCTTCCACATGGTTCCAGAAAGGACAAACTATAATTTATCTTCCTCCCTTGACAGTGGCCTAGATGCTTCCTCTCCAGGCAAAAATAATTTCTCATCATAATTATACTTGGCATTTATGTAACATTTTACTGTTACTAATTAGTTAAATCCACACTATACCCTGGTGAAACATGCAAGCATCCAAAAATTATCAGCTCTATTCTATAAAGTGGCAAAGGGATGAAAGACAAAACTTCAGGTCACACATCAGTGAGTCCTGGATCTGGTACCTACTGTTTGTGTGATCTTGGAGAGATCGAGAACTTCTTTGGTAATAAAGAATTTCTTATTTATCAATGGCTCTGAAGTCAGGAAGACTCTAATCTGGCTTCAAACTTGTACTACCTGTGTGACCCTGGGCAAATCACTTAACCCTGTTTACCTCAGTTTTCTTATTTGTAAAATGAGCTGGAAAAAGAAATGGCAATATCTTTGTCAAAAAAACAACCTTAAATGAGTTCAAGAAGAGTAAGACCCAATGAAATGACTGAACAACAAACCAAAGGAGTTTGACCTAACTCATGGGTTCTTAACTCAAGAGTCTTTAAACATGTTTTTGTTTATTTAATAATTGTATTTCAATATAATTTCTTTCCTTTATAATCCCACATATTTTATTTCTTGAATTTAAAGATGTCATTCTGAGAAGAGATTTGTAAATTTCTCCAGATTACAAATAAGACCAGTAAATACAGGAAAGGTTATGAATTCTTGGATAAATTCCCAGGACCCTTCTAGTGTTTTTGATCTCTGTGCTTTTAATAATGGCTCTAAATTGCAATGTCCAGGCTAGCTTTCTGGAAGATCTCTGGACGGGCCGTGGTCTTAGCAGCAGAGTCACCACAAGGATGGCCAGGGATAGAGTCTGGAGTCTTTATTCTTGAATCTCAAATCTGGAGTCTGGAGACTGAGCTCGAACTCACACCACTCACTCTCACACTCTCCTTTACTCACTCTTATATCTCTATAATCCTCTCAGCCCTTAAATACCTTATTAGTACAATTACAGCACTACAGCACACTGAGCATGTGCCAACTGTAGAACCATTACATCACCATATCGCACTAAGTATATGTGAACTAGAGAACTATTAGATCATCAATCACACTGAGTAGATACCCTGCTGTTAAGTATCCTTGTTTCAAGTATACTTTTCTAGAGTTCTGGCTCTCTACATCAAGCTATTTCTTTTAAGCAAAGGCAATGCTTTGGACATTTTCTAAAATAATTTTTAAAGGTCCAGGTATTTGGCTCTACCTCTAACTATATAGATCTGTTAGTAAGTTATTTCTTGGTATAGTGAAAAAGATCACTGGCTCAGTGGTCAGAGGATCTGTGTTCAAATTCTATCAGTGATCCTTACTACCTGGATGCTTGCCAAGTCATTTAACTTCCCTGAACCTCAGTTTTCTCCCATGGATATCCAGGAGGTTTAATTGGATGGCCTGGATAATCCCTTTTTGGTGTATGATGCTGTGACCCTTTTGGGTTTGTTTTCTCTCATATAAAATGAGGGACTTAGACCAAATATTCCCTGAAGTTCTTTATAATTCTAATTCCAAGATTCTATAGTGGCTGATTGATACCACTAACAAAAATAAGAAACCTGGGAAAATAAATCGGTTTTAGAGAAAAGATAATGAACTCAGTTTCAGATATAATACCAGGTCATGTTATATACCACTTTATAGTTACAAAATGTTTTGTCTTATATGTATATAATGCTGCTCAAAAGGACACCTCAGCTAGGTAAAATGATAGATGAGAGAACTGAGACTTAGGGAGATAAAGTCACAGAATGACAGCTTTAGAACCCTAAGACTCTGACTTAAAGTCCAAAGGGGTTTTTCTTTTTCTTTTATTTTTTCATTATTATTTTATTGTTAAGGGACAGGTCAATTCTCTGAGAGCCTTTACAGTTGTGGATCATAACATCTGAAGGAACTGCAAGGCAACCTTTGCTGACACAGGTGTTGCGGACTGGGAATGAGATAAATTGGAGGCAGTGGGAGAGGAGAGAAGTCAGAGAATGCAATGTCCTCTCAGTCAGAGAGGTCAGAGAATGGCAACTGCTTTTCAATCTCCTTGTAACATCCTCTCACAAGAGGACATCCATTCTGGGTTGGATCTCCAAGTAGCCACTGTCAGGTGGCTCCTGTGTATTTCAACAGCTCTCCTGTGTATGTGAACAATTTTCCCCAGTTACATGTAAAAACATTTTTTGTCATACATATAGAATCATTTTCACAAATTTCCATATTATCATGTGGGTAGAGAAAAATAAAAATAAAAGGGGAAAACAATGAGGAAAAAAAAAAGGTGAAAATAGTTTGTGTTTATATATATTCAGTGTCCACAGTTCTCTCTCTGGATGCAAATGGCATTTTCCATCCAAAGTTTATTGAGATTGCTTTGGATTACTGAACCAAAAAACCTATCATAATTGATCATCATACAACCTGGGTATTGCTGCATATAATGTTTTCCTGGTTCTGCTTGCTTTGCTCAGCATCAGTCATATAGCTCTTTCCAGGCTTTTCTAAAATCAGCTTGTTCATAATTTTTTATAGAACAATAACATTCCATTAATTTCATAAACCATAACTTATTCATTGCCATTCCCTAATTGTCAGGAGAATTTTTCTATCGTGGCAATGGACATGTTAAATTGGGGGTGACAATGGGATATCCAAGTTGAGATGTCATAGAAGTAGCTAAATCTGTTCTACTCCAGGCAAAAAACATTTTCTCTTCATAATTATGCTTGCCATTTATATAAGCTTTTATTGTCACTAATTAAGAAAGTCCTCATTACTCTAGTGAGGCATGCAAACAACCAAGATTTATCTGGACTCTAGAGAATGAATGGTTAAAGCTGATTGGAATCTTCTGAAAAAAAAAAAAAGAAAGAAAAGAAAAGAAAATCTGGAAAATACAGTGCTATCAGTCAAGAACAAGTAGGCCAAATGACTCAAGGAGGTCAAATATAACAAAGACAGAAGTTGTAGATTTGGCAAGGAGTTAATATTGAATCTCATTATAACAAGAAAAATTATAAGGTAGGTTACCACCAAATTTGTATACTTTAAAACCAATATTTACTAATATTTAAATTATATGACACCCCTTAGCCAATAAGTAGACATCCAGTCTTTAAAGATTTACTATTTCATACAACCTTTCAAGTTTGGTTAATGTTAGCCAGCTAATCTTTATATAAAACCCAGCACTTATTATCACTTAAATTATATGATACCTCTTTAAGCCCACTTAATAATTAGCCTCATTCTTTGAAGATTTACTATTGCAGAAGACCTCTCTAGTTTAGTTAATGTTAGCAAGCTTATCTCACCATTCCCCAGAGTTTGCACGTTAGGCTCAATTATACTGCACACATCACTCTGGGATTCTATGACACTTCTTTCTATTAAAAGATAGAGCCATTCACAATGTTGTCTGCTCACCTGGGATAATATGATTGTTCCTTCTATTAAAAGATAGAACCACTGGCAATGTTTCTATTTATGAATAGTGAAGTGAAGACACTGCAGTCTTTTTCACACGGTTTAAAAATACCTTTGCTAAGGGGATGGGGGGAATTCCTCCTTGTGGAATCTGGTACTTAGGGCTCCATTGTTTGATCTCACATACTGGGCTACTCAGCATCAACTGATCAGACTACGATTTTTTTTGGCAAACTAAATTTCCCCTTGTGCTGTTGCCAACCTTGATAACAGCTTGTGGTAAGCAAAAAGGTCCACAGAGAAGGGGCCCCAAACATTATCGACTTTTGCCTTTCCTTCGAGAAATAATTCCATTTCCACGTCTTCCATGAAGTATTTCATGATTAGCTCAACCTAGAATGACTCTTCCTTTTTAAAAATTCCTATAATACAAAAAAAGACATTCTACAACATTTATTGTCCTATAGCCCTCATTTACCTATATCACATCCTGCGCATATGAATTTATATATACACATATCTTATATTTGTATATATGTACATATACATGTATATATGGAGATATATGTATATATTTATACGTGTATTTATACGTGTGTGTGTGTGTAGTTTGCAAAAACTACCTTCTCAATTAGTCTACAAGACAACTGAAGGTATAAATTTGTTTCCCTTGTAAGCACTGTGTTCTATTAAGCAGATATTGTTTAATATTGCTTGAATCAGATATTAAAATGAATAATCCACCAAATAGAAATAAAGGGTTGGCGTTTGTATTATGGATTTAAAAAAGAAGGCAGGCAGCTAGGTGGCTCAGTGGATAAAGCATGGGGCCTGAAGTCAAGAACACCAGAGCTTAAATCCAAACACAAATAGTTAGTAGCTGTGTTACCCTCAGCAAACCATTTAAACCTCTGTTTGCCTTAATCCACTAGGGAAGGAAATGGCAAACCACTCCAAGTACCTTTGTCAAGAAAATGCCATTGTCAAGTATTGGTGTTATATGGTCAATAGATTTAACTGAATAACAATAGATTTAAGAATATATTTTTAAAGAACTTTAATAATAATAGCTAACACTTACATGACACTCATTTTATGTCATGTAAACTGAAACTAATAAGTCTTTCCAACTCTTTTCTTCACAGAGCCATCTAGCTTCTAGATATACAATAGAATTACTAATTCATTTCAAATCAGGAATTTTCTTTTAATATAAAGGGTTAAGAAAAGCAATCCTTGGCTTGGTTCAATCAAACCCCAATATTCTGGGGGTGGGAAGTAGAATATAAATGTTATTTGGGGTTTTCTTGGCAGAGCTCCTGGTGTAGTTTGCTCTGTTCTTCTCCAGCTCATTTGACAGATGAGGACACTAAAGCAAGAAGGGTTAAGTTGACTTTCCCAGGGTCACACAGCCAGTAAGCATCTGAGGCCCGATTTACAGTCATAGAGATGAGTCTTCCTGAGTTGGGGCCCAGAGCTCTATGCATTGTACCACTAACAGAGAAGTAAACAAAAGTGAACAAAAGCAATGAGCAAACACTAACAATTAAGGGGAGAAAGAAAAGTTGAATGTAGGCAGTTTTACTTGAGTTAAGACTTTAAGGGAGCTAAGAATTCTAAGAAGCAGAATTGAGGAGGGAGGGAGTTCCAGGCATTAGGAGACAGGCTCTGAAAAGACAGGGAGATTAGAAGTGACTTGCCAAGTTCAGGGAAATTAATGGTTCTGGCAGGTTGGTTGGATCAGCCTGGATCAAGAGGAGCAATGGGAAAGGTGTCAGGAAATCTAGAGCAGGGGGAGACTGTGAAGAGCGGTACTGGCCCAGCAGAGCCACATGTATCCTAAAGAAAAAATCCTAGGGACCTCCTAGATGTTGGTGAGCTGGAGAATATCATAAGACAACATTACTTAAAAGTAAAGTTGACCAAAGTCTGTGACTTATATTGGAGAGTCTGTATTTTTTTTAATTCTTGATCTACATAAAGGGTGTTGCCAGGCTTGTGATGGGTGCTCTGCATTTGTGCCAGAATTTCCTTTTGTTGACTACTTAGAGACTCAGTTTTGTTTCAATAGCACAAGTTCTATTGGGCAGGTGAGAGAGAGAGAGAGAAAAGAAGAAAGGAAATATTTCAAAAGTGAGGCTAAATTCCAGTCTGGTCATCACAGGGGAGGATTCCCTTTTCATTCTTGAGGAATGGGTTCATGAAGACAGTTTCTGGGATTAAGGAAACAGGTGGTAGCCATTAATTAGTGCCTGCCTTCCTGCTCTCTAAGACTTTTATGTTGTTTTAAGTCTTTTTATCCAGGAAGAGTTGAGAATTGCAATGTTTGTCTTTGATATTCTTCCTTTTCAGAGGCCTCCCATTCATTATTGCTGCATGGAGCTTGACCTAATCCAGGTTCATCCTTCCCAAAGTATCCCATAGAGAAAATCCTCCTCTTCCAAGGTTCTTGATTTTAGGCATGAGGAAGTGAACTGATCAAACCATATTGAACAATGTATAAATTGATTCATAGTACTATTCCACCCCTGATCCCTACCAGAGGTATAGACATTTTAAGTCATGAAAACTTTTAAAATAGAAAGAATTGTAAAGAATTTTAGATGGTAGAAAGGAGATCTGTGAACAGGGGAATCCTCTTCTCCCCATGCCCGAGAAGCCTATCCTCAAAAGTCATAAGGCTTTGTGAATACTCTGGGGGAGTCTTCACAGATTTTCTTCTTTACTTTTCATACAGCCCATTTTGGAAAGTTTTCTCACATACCACCTTCCATATTCTTTGCAACTCCCTCCAAAGGCCCAAGATATTTTTTGAGAGCTGATGCCTTTACCAAGACTGAACTTAATATAAGACCTTGTAAATTCATATAACTTCAATTTTTAAAGTTTGTCACTCACTTCTAATACTTTTCTATTTTGCTGTTTTAGTGATAAAACTCTTAAATAGTTATCATTACATCTATGCCCTCTCTAAGGTTAATCCTACTTATATCTTTAATTTTATTTCCCCCAGGATTTTGTCTTCTTAAAAGTCCTTTTCATATGTCTTCAATCTCTTCTCTTCTTGCTTCTTCTCAATTACTTACAGACATGCTTTGGTCTTCATACCCCTAAACAAGTCCCCTTTGACCTTACTAACCCATCAATCCCATTGCCTCTCCCCTACATTGCTAAAAATTGCTAAAAGTTGCTTACTTCTGATGGCCATATTTCCTTGCCATCCACTCTATAATCACCTCTTTTCAAGGGAATGCTTTCACCACTCACTCTACTGAAACTACTTTCTCAAAGGTCATTAATGACCTCATAATTACCAAATACTTTTGGAAAGCTGGGAAAATTTTATTTTCTTAATTCTCTGCCATTTTGGACAATATTCATTGGTTCCTTAATGGATATTCTCTCTCAACTTCAAAAATACCACACTCTTCTCGTTGTTCCCTATCTTTAACTATTTCTTCCTTCACTTTTCATCCATTTGCAGACCCTTAAGAGACTGTGCCTCAATATTCTATTTGACCTGCTTTGTCTTTATTCTCTGTGATCGCTTCTTTGGCCAAAAAAATAATAATACTTTATTTGGTATCCTTGAGGTCAACATCAGGTGACAGTCTACAAATTAGTAAATACAGATGACCTTTTAGCAAAGATTTACTTGTAATCTCTAGGAGGGAACACCTGTGTCAACTACTTTTCCTCATCTGATTGGCTGTATAGGCATTTGTTTTTAATCAATCTTTATTAATACACCTGGTGAGTGAGGGGAACTTAAGATGTAATACATATGAATTCCACATGGAGCCACATAGAGCAATATCCATAATCCCTTAGTCCACAAGCAATTCCTAAGTATTTTTTATTTGCCAGGCATGGGGGACACACAGAAAGACTAGAGAATATTTCCTGATCTCAAGGATCTTGCTATCTAAATGGGTGAGACAACATGCAAGCAACACAAGCTACATGCAGAAGAAATTGGAGATAATTAACAGAAGAAAGGCATTGGGGAGGATCAGGAAGGCTTATATTTGGATCCTTAATCTCTAAGGAATCATTGTTGTTTAACCTCAGTTCCTGGAAACAACCACCATCTCCAGGAGACAAATCTATAACCATACCATGATATGGATAAGCAAATATTAAATGTTTATGCCATTGCACAAGTTGTGATTCCGTGTTTCTAATAAAAAAGCAATCAGTTTCAATTTAATTCTTTCTTCAATATCTTCATTTTGTTTTATTTTAGCTATCAATTGAATAGGGTATCCTTAAATAAACGCATTGAAGTTTGAATCACTTTGTGTATGGCATCCAGTTTTGGCTAGTCTCTTCTTAATTTTAATGATGGACAGAATCCAGTACCATTAGGGACTTCAAAAACTTTTCTATTTCAATTCCTACATGAACCAGAATCCTCTCCCCAACAAATGGTCATACTACTTTTACTTAAAAACTTGTAGTGAGAAAGGAGAAATACCTCTAGGATAAGCTATGCTATTTTTAAATAGTTAAGAATTTTAGGAAATTTTTCTTACTTGGAACCAAAATGTGCATCTCTCTACCTTCCATTAAACATAAGGAAGTCTTCTTCCCTATGAATGAGATGAGGTGAGATCTTTCAAGACAGTTGTGAAAATCCAGTAAGGCTTCATCTACTTCAGAGTTTGAGTAGGCCTGAAGGACTTTGAGGATTGAGTCAAGGGCATACTTGAGTCCCCTTCCTGCTATCCTCTCATGACACAATTTCCTCCCTATTTCAGTCAAATATGGGCAACTATGTACTTATTGGTCAAGTTCAATTTCGTGGGTAGATCTCGAGTTTAGAATGTAAGACTCTCAGCCAGTTAGGATGAGGGTCAGTGGTGGGAGGGGATGTTTTGCGTTAGGGATTAAAGGTGCTGATCCTGCCCACAGGAGGCACTTCCTCTCTTCAATGGTCTGCTCGAGGGCTGGGACGCCCTTCTCTGGAGAAAGTACATTAAACTTTGCTTTACTCTAGAGATCTCTCCAGCTTTTTTTATTAAATGGTGTTCCCTCACCATTTCCGTACCACACACCTATGACAGCTACAAAGAGAGCCATCATGTTTTCCATTCTTCCCACCTCTGTAAGTCTTCCTTTCTCCAAGCTAAATGTCTGCTCTTCCTTCAAATGATTCTTGTACACAACCTCTTTCAATCTGCACACCATATTGGTTAGCTTTATCTATATTTTCTCAATATTTTCCCTAAAAGATGGTTCCCATAACTGAATGAACACAATCTCATTAGTTCGGGGAGTAAAGGCCAGTGGTAATGTACTGAATAAGATATTGGGTATGGAGTCAGAGAGAGGAATTCTAATTCTTCCTCAGATATTTTGTAGCATGGGGATCCTGAACAAATTCATTAACCTTTCTCAGCTTCAGTTTCTTCCTGTGTAAATTGAAATAGTAACAAACACCTATGCTATAGAGCTGCTGTAAGCTAATGAAATCATATTTGTCAGGTGTGTTGCAAACATCAACATGCTATTTATACAGTCAGGTTCCAATGAATGCAAATAAGGAATTCCCTGAAGTAATTGTATTATTTGATTTGTACTATCTGAGATGATAATTATATATTAAATATTATCCTAAAATATAATTTAAAAGGGAACAGAACCTACTTGTACAAAAATAATTACAGCAGCTCTTGTAGTGGCAAAGAATTGGACATTAAGGGGATGCCCATCAATTGAGGAATGATTAGATGAGTTAAAATATATGAATGTAATGGAATGCTATTTTGCTATAAGAAATGATGAGCAGACAGATTTTGGAAAAGCCTGAAAATACTTGCATGAATTGTTAAGTGACCAGAACCAGGAGAACATTGTACATAGTAAGAGCAACATCATGCGACAATCAATTACAATAAATCTAGCTCTTCTCAACAATGCAATGGTCCAAGACAATTCCAAGGGACTTGCGATGGAAAATGCTATCCACAGCCAGAGAAGAACTATGGAATCTGAATGTAGATTGGAATATGTAATTTTCAGTTTTTTTTTCTTTCTTGTGGTTTTGCCCTTTTGTTCTGAATATTCTTTTACAACATGACTAATGTAGAAATATGTTTAATATGATTGTGTATAATCTATATCAGATTGCTATCTTGGGGTAGGGGAAGGGAGGAGAGAAGCAGAAAAATTTGTAGCTCAATGTAGTATCTTGTCTCTCAATTGTAATCCTTCACTGGGAGGAGGTTTCTTCTAAAACCTATTCTCAGGGAGTAGATTTCTTGGAAGGCTTCTGGAGCCTCCATCCAGAGCAAAGGTAGAATCTCAAATCCTTCTTCTTGAATCCTGTCTCTGAATCTCCTCGAGCTTTCCTGAAGTTCTCCTGGGAAGTCTTGCCTTATCCCAATCCACTGTTGTTCAGACTCAATGTTGCCTCTTTTTATCCTCCCAGAGAATGGGCTTATGGGTACTCCCAGGGCCTTATGGGAACTCCTACAACCAATGAACTTGGTCCTTTTAAAGGTGTAAACTCCTTTAAATGTGTAAACTCCTTTCCAGAAGTCTAAAGGTGTAAACTCCTTTTAAAGGTATGAACTAAAGGTGTGAACCCTGAGCTAGAGAATTGTTAAGTACTGACTTAGCACCTAGAAAGAACCTAACAGCTCAAAATCCTACAAAGGTGAATATTAAAGCATATTTATATGTAATTGAAAAAATACAATTGTTAGGTTCTTACTAAGTACTAATGAGATATTGGGTTTTTACTAAGTGCTAAGTCGGTACTTAATCTTTAACATACAATGAAGTTTTTAAAAACCCCAATAAAATGAGATCATTGATTCCAGGTCAATGGAAATATATAATTACAAAACTTAAGTTTTGATATATAGCAACTATATATATAGCATACTATATATAGCAAATATATACATATATCTAATATAGCAACAAAAAATAAGAAAAATGTGATTTAAAAATAATTTGTGAACAAAATTTTTAAAAATAACTGAATATCTGATCTAAAAATAAGTCTGCATTGATAATAAACCTTGTTATTGTCATTTAAACTATATTAGCAATAAGACTGAACTGTCTTCTTTCTTTAAATTTTTATAACATCCACTGGGAGGTGCAGAGAGTTTCATTCACATCTCAGAAAATCTGCATGTTCACATTCTCACAAAGGTGATCTGTTTCTTTGAAATACTTTCTAATTAGCTGGTCTAAAATAACTTGCATATCAGTTTTCAAAAACCCATAGTTTTTTTTGACCATTAAAGAACTGGAAGCAATTGATGCTTGTAGCCTCTGAGTTCCAGTTCCAGGATTTTGAGACTAATAAACAAGTATTGCTTTATTTGGGAGGTACATTGCTTCCCAATAACAGTGTTAGACAATATTTAGGTAATTTACATCCAGATTAAGTTTTCTTTTTCTTAGAAATGCAACTTTTGGAAGGCATTTTTCCCTCCTAGAACAAGTCTGTTCTATCTATATTAAAAGTCTTTTGATCAGTGTATTCACCTTCAATTATTTTCTTCAACATAGCTGCTGTGTCCTCATCTGCACTGGTTGCCTTTCTGGTAATTTTAACATTATGCAACTGGACTCAATTTTTGAGAAAGAACCTAAAAAAGCTTGAAATAAGTTTATTCACCACCCACTTTATTTCAGATTTTTTAAAATTACCTTAAATAAACTTATTAGAAGTTTTGTCTGAAAAGCCACTTTGCTATAAGGATCCTTCAGTCCCAACAGCTGTTGAGATATCACTTCTACTCTGTTGTTGTTTGCAAACAGCAAAAGACTGAGATAACTGCCTTTTTATTTTCTTATTTTTATAACTCTAATTATACACACACACACACACACACACACACACACACACACACACACACATATATATACACAGATATAAAATTTTATGTAACACGTAGATTCAGGCATTTCGACTTCTTGTCTTATTTTCACTACCATGACATTTACATCATTAAATTACGTCAAATGCTATTCGTTTTGTGCTAACAGTTTTTTCCACTCTGAAGTATTCTTTCTCTGTGTGGTATTTTGCTAAGACTTCTTTAAAAAATAATTAAATCCACTGTAAATGATGCAGTATTCAGTAGCACACAGATCCCCATAAGAGGACATGCCAGCCCAGAACAATAAGAGGTTTGATTGCAAGTTCTAGCAAGCAAGCAAGAACTCTAGCTAGAACAGTGTCATCTAAAATTGATATTTTGACTCATGTTAAATGTGACTTGGTATCTTTTTTAAAATCTACACTAAGAAAATTTTAAATCATTTGAAATTAAATTGTGACCTCACTATCAAATAACCAGCTATAATAAGTATTTGCTTGTCATAGTTTGACCTGACATGGACTTTTCAGCTCCAAATCTATGATCCTAAGTAATTTTTGCCTTGTTATGCCTCAGTTTCCTCATCTGTAAAGTAAGGGGTTTGGTCCTTCTATTTCTCTCTAGTAGCATGGTAAGTTTTTTAGAGAATGTTTTGCCTAAGTATACTATGTTCAATAGCATTTCCTTTTACCAATCTAAGTGTTTTTTTTATTTGAGTAGGATGGGGTGGGGGTGGGGAAATAGATTTATGATGTTATTTTGCATGGGGAACGCCCAATGTGGAAATTCTTGTCAAAAAATTTAGTGACATAACTTCCTTGAAGTGACCAATCATGACTTCAAAGAACCAACTGTGAAATATTCCTCCTGATTCTTAGTAGACAGATGATGGATAGACTAGAGATGTGTAGTATATTATTTCAGGTACAGTAACTATGTTGATTTGTTTAATCTACTAGAGAGGGTACTATGATGAGAAAAAGCAAAGAAATATGTGAAATATGACATTTTTTTATATATCGATAAACAATTTGTTTTTATTTTTTATTTTAGTTTTTTTTGTTTTCAAAATATATACAAGAATAATTTTTTTCAACATTGCCCCTTAAAAAACCTTGTGTTCCAATTTCCCTCCCCTACCCCCCCACTTCCATCCCCTAGATGACATGTATCCAATACATGCTAAACAGGCAAACCATTTATTTTAAGGGAACACTCCTCCAACATTGCAAATAGGTAATTCATCTGTAATTAGCTCTTAATCATATAGTTGGTATCTATAAAAGGCAGAACTTTAAACCCTGGCTTTTGAGACTCCAATACAAACTCTTAGTTTATGACCTACATACCAAGATGCTTCTTTAGAAGTTATCCTGTTTTTCTTTTTAAAAAAAAATCAGTTTAGTCTACTCTGCTGGCTTTTAATGATCATTGATTTCTTTCCTAATAACCCTTTTCAGAATTTTGGCAGGAATTGAAGTCAAGCTCACTAGTGTGATTACAACAGGAGTATCTTAGATGCTATTTTTGTGCCAATACTTAACTTCCAGATTAAACTTAAGAGATATCAACCCTAGGAAAAAGCTAATCACTCTTCTTAAGCATGTAGTAAATGCTAAGAAAGATCCTCAGTCTATTGTAATTTTTCATTAATGTAATTCCTTTTGTCACATTGCCTGATTATGTAGAGGTGAAAATACTCGTTTCCTGCAAAATAACATAACATAGACCACAAATAAATAGGTGGACTTAAAAAAATATATTCCATGAGTCTGCATTTCCTCCAGTACTGCAAACTGGAACTCATCCATGCCTGCCTGTTTAAAAAAAACATACCAATTCTTAAAAAACTTGTTAGAGGCTGAGTATATGCCTAGTTATAAAAGTGTACTTTCTTTTTTAGTCAACAAAATATATCCGGTATCAAGAGACTATTTAGTTTATGGCGTGGGATGAGGTATAAAATTTATGCTACTGCTATAGGTGGAAAAAGTTTTTTCAAATTCCTGTATGAACACCTTCTACATCTGTTGGGAAATCAAATGGCATATAGCTTCCAAGATAAATTTCACACTTCAATCATAACTTGTTTTGTGTATATTGAAAATATAATTTTTTAAATGTAGGAATTTTGTGAGAAAGGAACACATGAGAATTGAAAGCCTGAGCTTTTTAAATTTTTATTATTATTATTATTACATATTTGTTATTTTCCATATGTATACTATTAAGCAAATTTTATGCTGCTTTCTATTGAAGCTAGGGCTGAAGAAGCAGCAGGAATCATAGATCTAGAAGGAACCACAAAAATTCATACTGCTCCTTTTATTGTTGAGGAAACCAAAGCACAGGGAAGTTGAGGCTTGCTTGAGTTTACAGAAACAGTAAGCATTAGCCATTCAGTCAGTAAGCCAGCATTTATTAAGCACCTATTATATGCCAAATACTGTGGAAACTGCTCTGGAAGAGCTTTCAGTGAAATGGGGGAGCGACATGTAAAGTACTATGTGCAGACCTGACGTATATAGCACAAATTGGAGAGAATCTGTAGAAGGAAGGCCTTAGCATGAGGGGGATCCAGAAGGCTTCTTACAGAGATGGGAGATTAACTGGGACTGGAAGGAAGCCAGGGCGGGAAGCTGAAGGAGAGGAGGGAGAGAGTTCCAAGCATGGGGAAAACAAGGACCTCAGAGTCCAATCCACTCTCTCCATTGTACCACTTTAAAAACTGGGTGTAGCTTCTTCATGTTTAAGCATTTTTAGACTGCACAGTGGCAACTTTTTGCCAACACATGGACTAGTCTTTGAAGGGAGCCTAAGCTGGGAGGCTCCAATGCTGCTAGATTCAAGCTCCTAATCTTGACCTTCTAAAGGCATGTGTCAACTCTGTCTCTCTTAGAAAAGTGTGTGTATTTATTGTATGTATACACACACACACACACACACACACATATATAGATAAAATGACTTTCTATGGACATGAACATATAGATTTTTTACTTTACTTAATGGCTATATGCATATACACAGAACCATATGTTTTGCTAGGTCTTAGGGCTTTCATACATGTTTGCTGAATGAATGAATGAATAAACATATAAATGAAAGACAGCACATATTTAATTTTATTCTTGGTACTATTGTTACCTCATGCTTGAGCATTTGCTAAGAAACCAAAGACCACAAATTTCATGAGGAAAAACAGCTCAACTCTTGTTTTCTCTAGTGCCATTAAGATTTTCATCATTCTTTCTTGTTTTAAACTACTTAAACAGATACACCCTTTGTTTAAAAAAAAAAAAATTTAAGGACCTGGGAGCATGTGAAACCCCACTCTCTTCCCTTTCCAGTCTTCCATAGCTAAATGCCTTCCTCCCCAGCCAGCCTGGAGAATACCAGCTTCTAAATACACTGCACCCTTTCAAACTCCAGGCTTTATTGTCAAGCTTCAATTGCCTCTGCATAGCCTTAGAATGTACTTTTTTCACATTTTCTTCCAGGCCCAACTTCTTCCTCACTGTTTCTGCCATTTTGAAATTTTACCTATCCATAGTATCTAACATTTTTTTGAGGGGGTAACTTTTAAATTTTACACTTTAAATATAAAATATAGAAAAGAAAAAAAAGTTGCCATGTACACAGCAGACCATAAGAGAGGATTCATTATAAAACAATACATTTCCATTTCAAGAAAACTCATATTATTTTCAAAGCTGCCCTGCTTTTCTTTCTTGTTGGTTTTTTTTTTTTTTTTTGGTCTGCTGTGCACTTTTTGCTTCATTTATTTTTCCCCCTCCCTCCCTCACTGACCCTAAAGGTGGCTATAATTAAGCATGTATGTATGTTTATGTGTATAAATACACATAAGCAGATATCTATAAACATACATATACACATACATATATACATACCTAAGCAGATATCTATAAAAATTCATACACATAAGAACTTATTAAGTTTATTTTTTCCTGTTTCTTTTTCTTTTTATTCTTTTTCCTGGCATGTAGTATCTGTTTAATAAATTAACTGGACTGAATTCTTCAAGGCCCGTATCAGTCAATAAAAATGCATTAAACGCCTACTATGTTTCATGCACTGAGCTAAGTGCAAGGCATGCAAAGAAAGCAAAAGACAAATCTTGTTCTCATAGAGCTTATAGTCTAATTGGGGAGACAAAATGAAAACTATGTACAAACATGCTGTGCATGTATATATAACATATACACAGATCTTTTCCAATTTATCATATATATGAATATGCATTTGTATATATGACAAATTGGAAGTAATCAATAGAAGGAACTAGAACTAAAGTGGGGTGAGGACAGGTTTAATGTAAAAGATTTTGTCAAACACCTACATCTCCATCCATTCAACAATAAGCATATATTGAGCACCTTTTATATTCAAAGGCACTGGAAGTTCTGAAAAGACTGCTATGAATTAAAAGAATTTGAAATTTTTTCCAGGTCTGAAATTCTATGAATCTATGAAAATGGTCCTTTATTCTCCCAACTACAAGTAATTTCTCTCTACTATGTATGTGAATTCCCACAAGAAGTTGCATAAGAAATGCCTGGCATTAACTGGGCACTTAATGCTTGTTGAATGAATTAATATTACTCAAAATGTATCTGTGGTCTCATCATTTTGGAAGTTCGATGATTCAGGATTCACCCTATCCATATCTCTCGGTGAGATGCTATGTTCTCCAAAAAACTTGCTATATAGAGGCTTCCCTCATTTTCTTTCAAAATCATGATGGTACCAGTGTGACCCCTTAGTTGTCCACTTCTTGAAATGACTAACCCATCTCTTTTGGACATACAATTCATTGATTTTATTTCTGTTCCTTTTTGGATGGAGTTTCTGATTACTAAATGGATAGTCTGCTCATACCCATTATCTGCCTCTCCAGAGCCTTGTGTGGTGCTCATTTTTCACTTGGTGGAGATAATATTCCAAGAATCACTACTATACAACAACACTGGCCACATGTTAGTATTGAAATGATTGGTCTTTGCTTTCAAAGGAAACTTGGGGGTCAGAAAAATAACTTTGCAACTTCTCAAACAATCCAGTTCACTTTCCTCCCTTTTTACTTTGTGACTAAGCTTACTGTCTTGTCTATCCCTACCATTTGTCCCAGATAAATATATTGTTGGATGTGATCCATAGGGTATCCATCCAAATGCATATTGAAGTCTGGGCAAAAGACATTCTTCATCCACTTGATATTTCCTGGGTGGGTAGATAAGCCAACTTCTTGGAGATTTCTTCCAGGAGGCTCTGCAAGATCCTGGAGCCTGATGCAAACAGCATAATGTCATCCATAAAAAAAGAGGATCTGGAGGACCTTACCATCCACAGGAAATCCATCCTTAACCTGAATCTGGGCTGGATCTCTTCCATTGCTTTGGTAGATAACTTGGTGAGCTTTTAGCTCTCAGTTTTATGCTTTGCTTAATGTTTATGACTACAGAATCACTGAATAAAGTTATTTCTATTATCTTTCAAGGAATCTGTATATTTTAATATTTGAACTGCCAATATGCAAGAATGATTTGTTCTACCTAATTTTTTTCATAATTAACACAGCACAGTAGCATCTTACATTCTTTATAACTTTCAGTTATTACCAATATATCCAAATTAATAAGGTTAGTGAAGTTTTCTTGCAAAAACTTCAATATTTATGTAGTAAATTATGAACATTTTCAGGAGTACATTGTTTACTATGACTGCAAAAATTTGACTTTGATATTCTATGCCTTTTGATATCTTCCCCTTCTTCAGATACCTCATTATGTCCCTTTAGAAGTAGATCTCCTCCACTATGGATCTTCTCTAGATATTATTGTTCTAATTTGGTTTATTTTAAGAGAAAATAAAGTAGCCTTTTAGCTGTTCTAGAAGCACCTTCAGGGAGTTTGAACTAGCTGCTGTCATAAAAGATAGAGATCTAGGCCCAGAGTCAAGAAGGCCTTAGTTTGTCTGGTCTTACTTAGCCACTGACTAGCTGTGAGACTTTGCATAAGCCATTTAATAACCTCTGTCTGCTTTAATTTCCTCATCTGTCCAATGAGGATAATAATAGAACCCATCTATATGATAGTTTTGAAGATCAAACGAAATATTTTATAACATACTTAGGACAGTGTCAGGCACATACTAAGTTTTTAAAATCTTTTGTCTTCCCTTTCTCCATTGTGATATTCCACTATCATCAGTGGAGAAAACAATTTAATAAAGAGGTTTTTGAAAATATTTTCCATTTTCACCCCTGAATGTCTTTGAGATGACTTTACTCAGTAAGATATTTTGCTATGGTTTTTAAAAACCTGACTTTACCTTCCATTGCTTCTCTGTATTATGAGTTATGCTCATAATCATCAATTTTCTTAAGAATTTACAGATAAGTTTATATGACCTTGGGTTTGGAAGGGTTATACCAGGGGAGTACAATGCTTGGCAGATTTTATCATGCTGGAATGATTTCAACTGGAAACAGGCCAAGCCTGTTTTATGAAGACTAAACTAGTTAATTACAAAGAGGTACATTACTAGTATGCTTGCCTGTGGTGATAAATTTATTTTGGCCATTGCAACCCACAAGTAAACATTATCATTTAATATGTTTAATGGTTTTTTCTTCTCTTCAGAGTCGTTTATGAACAAGGTGAATTATTAACATTAATATTTTACAATCTTTTCAATTCACTTAAGAGTTTAAAATGACAAATATTTGTGTAATAAATGTAGCTTTTTAAGAATAAGCTATAGACTTTTTTAGAAACTTAATGAAATTTTAGACAAACTATTGAGTTACATAATGGAATTTTTCTTGACATCTATTTACAGATTGTTTCATAAACTAAAAAACTCTCATATATGAATAGCTAAATTAATAACTAAGGTTAATTAGTGAATAGTTTTCTATTGGAAAACCCCCAATATTTATATAGTAAATTATGAACAACATTTTCAGGAGGCACACCTGTCAAAATAGCTAACAATTATATAGTACTTAAAGGTCTACAAAATGCTTTACATATAATTTTGATCCTCACAACAATCCTGGGAGGTAGTTCCTATAATTATCCCCGTTTTTTACAGAGGAGGAAACAATTTAAAAGAGATTAAGCCACCTGCCGAGGGGCCAACAGTTAAATGGCCTTGGCTGTTCAAACTCAGGTTTACCTGATTGCAATTCCGGAGCTCTCTTTGATATTAAGCTGCTTCCCCTTGAAAGAGGATGCACATCTGAACGGATGGCAAGCACATTCTGCTTGTTTTGTTGTTCATGACCCTATTTGAGGCTTCTTTTGACAAAGATACAAGAATGGTTTGTCATTTCCTTCTCCCACTCATTTTACGGATGATAAAACTGAGCAAACAGGGTTAAGTAACTTGCCCAGAGTCAAACAGTTTGGGAGTAACTGAGGTCAGGTCTTCTTGACTCCAGGCCCAGCACTTTATTATGCCAATTGGAATAATTCTCCTTCTGCCTAGAGACACCGTCAGTATTATATGCTAAATGTATTTAAATGAAAAAATAAGGTACTAGAGATCTATTTTCTAATTTTGGCTCTGTCATTAACTAGTTGTACGATACTGGAATTTAGACAGACCTAGGAGAGAGGTGATCATTTGGAGACTGAACAGCTGGGTTCAATCTTGCTTCCAACCCTTTGTGGCTCTCTGGTCACACTAAGTCACTCAACCTTTGGTTCCCCAAACAATTTTTCCCCTTTATTACAAGGCAATTGGGGTTAAGTGACTTGCCTAAGATCACACTGCTAGTCATTGTTAAGTATCTGAGGGCAAATTTGAAATTGGGTCCTCCTGACTTCAGGGCCAGTGCTCTATCTACTCCAGCACCATCTAGCTGCCCCCCACAATTTTCTAAGATCATATATTTTCCACTTGGATATCGGAGGGTGTTTCCAGACCAGAAATTCCTGCCCTAATGAAATACAGACCTGGACAAAATCTTCATAAGGTCCCAGACAAGTTTGTTAATATTCTTGCCCTCAGCTTTCTCATTACAAAACAAGTAACATTTGACAGTGTTTAATGTCACTTTCAGAAATGTATCTCTCATCTGTTCCCTACTTCCTAATAAATGAATCCTGTCTAAAATTTTTCACCCACTTCAGATTCTGATTTATTGTGACAGATTACTCCGTGGTGGCAAACTCATCCATTCCCTCTGGAGGCAGAGAATCATAGAATTTCCAGGACCAGCTAGAAGGGCTGTAATTATTTAGTCCAGGCTCTTCAATGTTTCATTTTTAGATAGCTCTAATGGTCAGAAGGGTCTTCCTCTTTATTTCAGTGCTTTAAGCGATCCACATCTTTTAATGATGTGATCCTTCCAAAGGTGCATTTTGCAACTCTTACATGCCTTTACTTCTTTTGCTATTTTTATCAAAGTATTCCCATAACTCCTTCACAGTTCGCCCAACATGCTGGTGGCTTTCCTTAAGCTCTTTTAATATTCCATCAAGCATTTTGACTTTCTATTATCCCTTGCTCTAAAATCCATGATGTCCTCCCTTTTCCATTCATCTATTTTCTGAATGACATCTTCAATGGTCTTCACTAAGAGCTCATGAAGATGCTCACCTCACTGTGGTGAGGTGTCTATCTATACAGGTTCAACAGAAGTGCTGGTGGGCTCTACCAAGCTGGAACGATTTCTGGATCTGCAGCCTTCACTGAATCTCAGATATCATGCTGGACATCTGCACTTAGCATCATGCTATCTACGTCCACTGAGGGATAGCCATCTTTCCAATCACCTGTTACTTCTTCCTCTCTTCTTCATCCAATCCAGGCCCAAGTCTTGCTGATTCTGCAGTCATTTGTATTCATCCACATCTCTCTATTCACAGCCACTAGCCTAGGACTGACTCTGATCTCTGGCCCCGCTATTGCCACAGCTTCCTAATTGGTCTCCTGGCCTCAAGTCTAAACCCTCTCCAATCCATACTCTTTGAAATTGCTGAAATAATTTCTTCAAGGCATGAATCATTCCCTCAAGCAAAAATCTGTGTTTTTTTTAACCTGTAGGGTAAAATACAAACTACTCAGCCTGGCATTAAAAACCCCCATAAGCAGTCTCTAATATAACTTCAGAGTCTGATTTCACATCAACTTGCTTTATATTGTCCATCAGTTGTTCCTGAACTTGCAGGCTCAGGTGTTTCCTCCGGAGGACAGTTTTTCCGACTCTATCCACAACCCCTCCTCTCAGCCCTATTTGCATATAAGGTCTTTAAAGGCAGGGGATGGCCTTAGGGTGTAATAGCATACTTAGTATTCCGCTGAGTTGATTTGAATAAAATGTGTCAGAAGATGGTCTGCCCCAACCCCTCTCCTCCCCTCCCCCCCCCAGTAACAAGGGTTGTCAAACAAAACAAAGCCACATTCGGAGTAACCTTCAGAGTTGGGGGGGGGGGGGTTGTCAGTCAGGACCACGTGAGGACCTCCCCCAGCACAATGGGCAGTTGGGAAAAATATATTCCAAAGCCATGAATGCAGCTGCACCAGATGTGGGGCCCTTAGATGCCCTTGGCATCCTGGGGCCGCCATCACCAGTCGCCTTGACCTGTGTCCTGCCACTGGACTTTGATGAGTGAGGCTGCCCATGGGACTTCTGCCAAATTTCAATCCCCAGGAGTCCAGACCTCACCCCGTGAGGCCACTGGTAGAACCATCAGTATCCGGTGAGCTTCTCTCCCTCTACTGTCTACTGTTGAAAATGCTCTTATGAAGGCTCTGATATTTTCATTTCATGGTATTGTACAAATCCAGACTTGGTGAAGGGGTTAGTTGGTGCAGGGGAGAGAATGGGCTCAGCAAATCCCAAGTTCAAATCCTTGGTTACTAACTTCCCAGCCATGACCGTGGTCTTCCTTAGTCTGTTTCTTCTTGATATAATAGCAGCTTTCTCACAAGATGTTCAAATAAGATCATGTATCAGTGATTTGCAAACCCTAATTTAAACGCCATTATTATGGCGACCTGAAACAATCAAAAATTGATTTCCTTCCAATCTCGGGATATATTACCTATATTTTCTAATTACCTTATTTAAAATGTAACCCATTTAACAGTCAGGCTCATGGAAGGATAGATTCACATTATTCAAGAATTATAAAAGTGGAGGGCCCCACGTGGTGCCATCTCACGCACCTTGCCTGAAATTCAAGACCCAGGACCTTCCCTGCAACGTCACCCTTCATCCTCACTTTCTAACGTTTCATTTCAGATAATTCAAAGCTCCCGACACCCTTCTCCTCTGATCTAGTGACCTTCCGTCCCCCCATATTGTTGGGGGGCGGTAGCCCCTTGGTATTCCTTGTTTGATCCCCACCTCCATTTGGGACTTGGACCTTTGATACAAGATCTGGTCAAACTAGTCTGGGCTATCTGAGCTGGCTGGGGTTTTACAGCCCCCATTCTAATCTGCTCAGATGGACCAAATGCCATCAGGAAATGGCATGAGGAAATTCCTTTTTGGGAAGAGACTTCTGTCTGTCCCCCAAAGATAACAGGAGAGTCCTTATCTTATTTACATCACTCTCTGGAACCTCCCTACATCACTGCATCTGAATGATTGTGCTCTGGTATAAAAGAGAGAGCTCGGGGATTTTCTCTTTGCAAAATGGGCCTTGTACTTTGCAGCCATTTTGCCCACCGGCTCTCCGGTGTTCCCATTCTAATCAATGAAGACTATGTTTCCATACAGCATTGAGTAGCAAATTCCTTTGCTGCCGACCCCGCCCTTGGTTACTTAGGGGAAGGAAGGAGAGAGAGAAAAGGAACTGAGCCCCCTCGGTCTAGACCTCAGTGTACTCCTCATCAGTGTCATTCCCATTACAACTGGCCGAACCTTGGGGCCTCTTGGCCCTCGGATTTTACAGAAGAGAACTGACTTACCATTTGCAAAGTGCTCTTTGCAGGCCCGGATCTAATTCTCTGAACCTCATAACCCTGTAATATAGGGGCTTGTCTTTTTTTTTTTTTTTAGTAAGTTATTTTTCCTTTTCAAGTTTACAAGTATTTCCTGCTCATTAACCACATCTAGTGCCATTCTTACCCAAATATTGCAAATAAGTCACAATTTCATTATTGTCAGTTTTTATGCAGTTAAAGGCCCACTTTCCCACTTGGGGGGATTTCAGTCTAGGACACCGCGGGCTGGGTCCGGGTCCTCCCCCTCCGGGCTTGTCCGGGCAGGTCCCCTAGCTCAGCGTGCCACGGGTTAGTAAGAGCAGTACTCGGGCTGTCAGGAAGACTTCTCCAGAAACTGGGCCGCAGATCGGAACTGTCAGCTGGGACAGGGCACACAACTCTCCCCTCCCGACCCCCACCTCAACTTCCTCCTTTACAAAATGGGAAAATTAGCATTTCCCCTTGTTATGAGGATCAAGTGAAAATGTTTAAAGCACTTTACAAATGCTATTACTGTTAAAAAAAAAATTTAATACGATTGGGGATGACTCAGTCCCTTGAACCCTCGGCCAGGACAGTCCCGAGGTCGGAAAACGTGCCCTATCGCTATCGAGAGCACGGAATACAGTGGGAGCTCAAAGCTCACTGTAATTAAGCAGGCCCCCAAGCCTTGGCCACTCCCCGGCTGCGGGGCAGGGAAAAAAGCTGGGCGTGGAGAGGTAACCCAGCGAGCCTCCCCGGAGCCGGGGCGCACCCCACCCAGCCCTGCGGCGCGTCGCGCGCCGGGCTTAGGGCCCACCAATTTCCGTTGGGATTGCAGGGTTCAGGAAACGACGTAAGGCGTCCCCTCCTGTCCAGCTAGGGGAGGTGGGGGGGATGAAGCGACGTAGTGGGAACCCGCGCCGCAAAGAGGACTAGAGGTTCCGAATACCCTAAGCACAGACCGCGGCGCGGGGGCGGGGCGGACTCTCGCTTCTAGACCCGGAGTTCGTAACGTCACCCACGCAACCACGCGCTCCGATCTTCACCTTCGCTCTCGGTCGCGAAACCTACCCCTTTAAGGGAGGAGGGGGGAATAGAAGCGGAAGGCTTAGCAACTTGATTGACATGCCTCAAAGCCTATCAGATTCTTCGTAGGCGTCCAACCAGATTTAAATTCTCTTTTCAGACACCGGATGAAATGAAGGAAGAGGGAAAGGGGTGGGGTGAGGTAAATAATTTCTCGCGAGATATTCGCCTAATCTCGTCTCTAAAAAGTGCTCGAATGATAGGGACGCTTTCCAATTAGAAGTCAAGGGGAGGGGTTGCAGACCAATGAAAAGGATGAAGAGGTGGGCTCACTATTCTCCCCGCGCGAGATGAACCGTTACAGGACGGGCCTATTAGCCAATCAACCTCGCCAGAATTAAGGTCAAATGACTCTACAGTGTAGCAGGGGCGGAACCACCGACTGGCGCGAGGAACCGTTAATACGGACAACGGCAACAACCAATAGGATCCTCTCGCTAGGACGTCAGGAATCCAATAAGAGAAGTTGGGCGGGATTCTTCACTTTGCGCTGGGAGCTGGGAAGACGGACAGAGGGAGTTCCCAATGACTTTGAGGAAGAGAGGCGTTCACTGACCAATGAGGGCGGTGGGGCGGGGTCCATTGCCGCGGCGGTGTCCAAGATGGCGGCGTGGGATTCCGCTGTGTGAAACCAGCGCGGGCAGGCGAGCTACCCAGTTCCGAGGCGGCCCCGGACAGTCCTCAGCAATGAAGGGGAAAGAGCGCTCTCCTGCGAAGGCCAAGCGCTCCCGCGGCGGCGGGGAGGAGTCAAGTACCCGCGGGGAACGAAGCAAGAAGCTCGGCGGCTCTGGCGGCAGCAACGGCAGCAGTAGCGGTAAGGCGGACAGCGGCGGCACCCGCCGGAGCCTGCACCTGGACAAGGGCAGCAGCCGGGGCGGCAGCCGCGAGTACGACACTCCGGGCGGCAGCTCCAGCAGCCGCCTGCACAGCTACAGCTCCCCGAGCACCAAGAACTCTTCCGGAGGGGGAGAGTCGCGCAGCAGCTCCCGCGGGGGCGGGGAGTCCCGCTCGTCCGGGGCGGCCCCCAGCACAGGCGGCGATGGCGGCGGGGGTGGCGGCGAGTACAAGACTCTCAAGATCAGCGAGCTGGGTTCCCAGCTGAGCGACGAGGCGGTGGAGGACGGGCTGTTCCACGAGTTCAAGCGCTTCGGAGACGTGAGCGTCAAGATCAGCCGCCTTCCAGGGGGCTCGGGCGACGAGCGCGTGGCCTTCGTGAACTTCCGCAGGCCCGAGGATGCCCGGGCTGCTAAGCACGCCCGGGGGCGCCTGGTGCTCTACGACCGGCCGCTCAAGATCGAGGCGGTCTACGTGAATCGGCGCCGCAGCCGCTCCCCGCTGGACAAAGAGGCTTACGCGCCAGCCACCGTGGTGGGTGCGGCCGTGGGGCACCGGCACCCCCCGGGGGGCGGGCAGCGGGCCCTGTCCCCCGGCGGCGCGGCCTTGGGCTACCGAGACTACCGGCTGCAGCAGCTGGCCCTGGGCCGCCTGCCCCCGCCGCCTCCGCCCCCGCTGCCCCGGGAGCTGGAGCGGGAGCGAGACTATCCCTTCTACGAGCGGGTGCGCCCGGCCTATAGCCTGGAGCCCCGCGTGGGCGCTGGCGCCGCCCCTTTCCGAGAAGTGGACGAGCTGTCCCCCGAGGACGGGCAGCGCGCCAACCGCACCCTCTTCCTGGGCAACCTGGACATCACTGTGACCGAGAGTGACCTGCGCAGGGCCTTTGACCGCTTTGGGGTCATCACCGAGGTGGACATCAAGCGGCCCACGAGGGGCCAGACCAGCACCTACGGCTTCCTGAAGTTCGAGAACCTGGACATGTCCCACCGCGCCAAGCTGGCTATGTCCGGCAAGGTCATCATCCGCAACCCCATCAAGATTGGCTATGGCAAGGCCACGCCCACCACACGCCTCTGGGTGGGCGGCCTAGGCCCCTGGGTACCGCTGGCAGCCCTGGCCCGGGAGTTTGACCGCTTCGGCACCATCCGTACCATCGACTACCGCAAGGGCGATAGCTGGGCCTACATCCAGTACGAGAGCCTGGATGCGGCTCACGCAGCCTGGACCCATATGCGTGGCTTCCCGCTGGGGGGGCCCGACCGCCGGTTGCGGGTGGACTTTGCAGACACGGAACATCGTTACCAGCAGCAGTATCTGCAGCCGTTGCCGCTCACCCACTATGAGCTAGTGGCCGACGCCTTCGGACACCGTGCCCCTGACCCCCTGCGGGGGGCCCGTGACCGCACCCCACCCCTGCTGTACCGGGACCGGGACCGGGACCTCTACCCAGACACAGACTGGGCACCACCCCCGCCCCCAGTCCGTGAACGCAGCACTCGTGCAGCTGCGGCCTCGGTGCCCGCCTACGAGCCTCTCGACAGCCTAGAGCGCCGGCGGGATGGCTGGTCCCTGGAGCGGGACCGTGGGGAGAGAGACTTGCCCAGCAGCCGGGACCCTCCACGCAAGAGGAGACTGCCCGAGGACGGTGGGGGCCGGCATGTGGACAGGTCCCCCGAGAGCGAGCGCTCCCGGAAGAGACACTGCCCCCCCACGCCGGACCGCAGCCCGGATCTGGGCAGCAGCCGAGACCGCTACAACAGCGAGCCTGACCGGTCATCCCGCCTACTGCTGCTCGAGCGGCCCTCCCCGGTGCGGGCTGACCGCAGGGGCAGCTTGGAGCGAGGGCAGGGAGACAAGAGGGACCGCAAAAACTCTGCCTCGGTGGAGCGGGACAGAAAACACCGGGCGCCTGCGCCCACGGAAGGCAAGAGCCCCCTGAAGAAGGAGGAGCGGACAGAGGCCTCGGTGCCCAGCACCAGCAGCGCGGCCAAGCTGAAATCACCTCCGCCGAAGACCGAGCCTCCCCCGGCTGCCCCGCCAGCGGCTGCCCCCAAGCTTTGCCTGGCTTGGCAGGGCATGCTTCTGCTCAAGAACAGCAACTTTCCCTCCAACATGCACCTGCTGCAAGGCGATCTCCACGTGGCCAGCAGCCTGCTGGTGGAGGGCTCCACCGGGGGCAAGGTGGCTCAGCTCAAGATCACCCAGCGCCTGCGTCTGGACCAGCCCAAATTGGACGAAGTGACCCGGCGCATCAAGGTGGCCGGGCCCAATGGTTACGCCATTCTGCTCGCTGTGCCTGGCAACTCGGACAGCCGCTCCTCAGCCGTGTCTGAGGCCACCACCTCGACTCAGAGGCCGCTCA
Organism: Sminthopsis crassicaudata; assembly: GCF_048593235.1. NCBI lineage: Eukaryota > Metazoa > Chordata > Mammalia > Dasyuromorphia > Dasyuridae > Sminthopsis > Sminthopsis crassicaudata. The sequence continues at coordinate 428,583,822 of NC_133620.1, forward strand.
GGAACCTGGTGTCCTACCTTAAGCAAAAGCAGGCGGCTGGGGTCATCAGCCTCCCTGTGGGGGGCAACAAAGACAAGGAGAACACCGGGGTCCTCCATGCCTTCCCACCCTGTGAGTTCTCCCAGCAGTTTCTGGATTCTCCTGCCAAGGCACTGGCCAAATCTGAAGAAGATTACCTGGTCATGGTCATTGTCCGTGGTGCGTCCTAAAAAGTCCATGTGTAGCTTGCATTTCCTACTTGACATGGTTCCTAATGTGTGATGTGTTATGGGATACAGCATCAGACACACAACTTTTATTATTATTTTTTTTTAATTAGATGTTTATTTGTAGCTATTTCCTCCTTACATTTCTATAAACCACTTTAAGGTAGACGTCAGGAAAGTTTAGCTGTTGGCATACAAAAGTGAAGGGGATCATCCTGATAGATAGTGGCAGGCAGATAGACCTGCTTTAACAAAAAATTCCCATCTTTTTATTTGTAACTTTTGTCCTTTATCCTCATTTTTGTAAACTTTAGTTTAAAAAAATATCCTCTAAGTTACATACCCATATATTGGAGAAGTCAGAATTTGGAAAACAAGTTAAAAAAAAAAACAAACCCAAGACTGGCAGAAGAAACCATATACACCTAAGAATGACATGGCCTCTGTCGTACTTATTAATCTGATTGAAAAGTCTAAATGTTAGGTTTGGTGTATATGTAGATTATTCCTATGTCACAATTATTTTGTTTTATTTTGACTAAAATTTGATCAGGGAGTGCAAATGTCAGGTGGTACACTGTACAGCAGTTTAATCCTATTAATCAGGTATTTGAGTATTTCACATAATATACAAAATTAATTCCCAGAAAGTATGCTTTAACACGTGCATTCTAGCATCTATTCATGAGTTCTACTGTATCCCATATATGCACTTTTGGTTTGTAGCTGTGACTGTTCAGTAAATATTGAAGACTATGTTACAAACCATATATGTCTTGTGCTTACTTTAGTATGCAAGAAATAAGTAGGTGCTTTAAGAAGAAAAAAAAAATCTAGTCAGTATAGGTGTTTTTGTTTTTACTGACTTTTCAAAGAAGTGTAAGAGGTACAATTCATACTTAGTAGTGCATACTCCAAAATTAAATGTTTGTCATCAAAGGTGGGTTTTAATTTTTGTGACCATTTAAGGTTCTGGCTTCAGAAATAGAAAGAAACAGTTGTCTACAGGCTTTTAAGGTGTATCTTAGGTCATTGGGCAGTAATCAACCACATCTCGGTTGTAGAGTTTTTGGTTGGTGATCTAAAAAATGCCTTAGACCCTTTGTGGGATTTTTTTTGGGGGGTGTCCCCACACAATACTTAGACATTGAGTTTTAAGTATTACTGATATTCATGTACAGTGGGCTTATCTGGTATCTGGCAAGTTTAAAAAGCTGAATAGATTCCAGTGTTCTTAAAGCCCATTTTTTGTTTTCCCCAGACAGCTTATTGTATACAGCTGGTCCCCAAATGTAGATGTAAATGTAACACCTCTTAAAAAAATGTTTGCTCAATTGGATTTTGAATTCTGTCTCACAGTCCACCTTTGTGAGTTCTTTTAACTGAACATTATTTCTGTTTTATAAGCAGGCATTCTGCTGCTTGTGTATCTAGCAACTCATCAGTGTCTTATTTATTTATTTTTAATATATCACTTTAACTTTGACTGTATTTTGCATTTTCCTTCCCACCCCACCCCCCATGGTGATGACCTCCACTAATATAATGCCTGTAGTTCATATTAAGTTATGAATAGAAACCTCAGGAAGTTCTGGATTATGGTCACTATTAATCTGTGAAACTATTTTACTTGTTGAAAGCCTAGTAGAGCTTGGCTGTTCTTTCTATTTTCAGTGAGGATGCTGATACTTTGAAATAGCACCAATAATTACCCAAGGGAAACTTCATATGTTAAATTCATCATTTGCTTTTTAAAAGATTGTATTCATTGTTTTCCATTGTGGCAGGTGTCTAGTGCATGCCAGCATGACCCTCATCACTGCTGTAGTATCATCCTTTTGATTTTCTTTATATATTTGTAAGGTTTTTGTTTTGTTTTTGAAACTGTGGGAAAAATTTCACAGTTTTGATGACTGTTGTGGAAAGAAAGTAAGTGCTGGATTTTGAATTTGAGGTCCTTGGTATACCTTTGGGGAGAAAATTTGATTAACATTAGGCCTTTTATGTTTAATGCCTTTTGAAAAGCAGTGATTGGGACTCAAATATGCAATAGACACCTGTTTTAAAAACTGATGCCTGTATGGGGTCAAAATACAGTTAATGCTTAGAAATACTTTTATCAATTTATTTCATTGAGTTTTTGGAGCTCCTTTTGATAAAATGAACAGGGAAAACAATTTTTTGCTCATTTTGAAGAGTAAGCTTGTGGCATCTAGTTTTCACTATGATCCAAGGTATTTTTTTCAATCAGGTTGATTTGAAGGGTAACAGGAATGGGCAGTACTGTGCTTTTACTTCCTGTTTGAATGTGTATTTGAAGTTTTACAGTTTTTGTTAGATCTGGTAATTTGTGCTTCCTGCTCTATTTGTGAAATAGGTTTAATATTCTTGAGTGTGTAAGGTAAAGTAATTGATTATGTCTAGGACGGCAATTATCTGGGTGCCATCAATTCACAATACTGCCGTCTTATCTGTGTTGTCTATCCTGTTGTACAGGTGTGTAACATCAGTAACTGTTCATTTCATTCAGAATTGGGAAATTCTGAAAGTCTAGAACCATCTTGGTGGTGCTCAACACGATTAATTTAAGCCAGAATTTTATAATCCCATCATTGGATTTTCTACAACAACCAAATTTTCTTCATTCTGGCTGTGATGCAGTTGATGTTTCTAGAACTTAGTTCAATTGAAAGAACATTATTTCTACAAAGTATTTAATGGCTTGATACACAAGAAAAGGAAAACATCAAGATAATTAAGCCTTTTGTATCAAAATTCTGAATTTTTAGAGGAATGATTGGTTCCTTAATTGTCTCAACTGCTGGTCAATAACTTTACCTAATCTGTTTTGTTGAATGAAAACAGTTCTTCCAAGGGTTATTATTATAAAAATTCAGTTCTTCTTTTAAGTTAAATTTATAATTTGAAGCCCTTTGTTTCCTACCTGGTATAGTTGAAAATTAACTTTTCTTTCTAAGTATAAAAACCATCAGAAACTTTCAGAAGTAACAGAATGAAAAACCACCTTAGGAGAGGGTCTTGAAGACTTTTGTAGAAAGGACATTTTTGGTGTGTGTAATGAACAAAATTTGGGGGGGTCTCTCTCATTTCCATGACTGGTTTTGAGATATTTTCAAAGGAGTCCACGGAAAATGAGAAGCAGCTATTAGATTTATAGACTTAACTCCTATCCTCTTGATTATAGTGGCATCCTTCAAAGCAATATTGTCACAGGTAACTAGTGAACTGTTAAAACTTGGTGAAGAATTTGTATATAAGATTTAAATAGTGTTAAAACCAAGGATCTTAAAGGGTTTGCTGGTTATTTAGCAGTTCTGTATATGGAAATGGTTCATCTTGTCTTTGAAATGGTAACATAGCCCATTACATTTTAAATGGCTGTGTACATTGACCCCTTTTCTATGCTATCTGAGTGACCTATTGCTGGAAAGCTTATGATAAACAAAAACACCACAGAGGTGAAAGTTTGACTAATTCATGTAGTCATCTCCTCCCCTCCCCCCACTTTTAAGTTGCCTTCAGGAAGACTCATTTAAAAAAAAAACAATGCAAATTATAAGCTTTCACTAGATTTTTCTCTGTGGAAATTTTTTGTTTCTCCTTTTTTTTTTTTTTCACACACTCGATTGTAAAGGATATTTTCAGTTCTATAACCCTAAGCTTAGCTTATTTAAAAAAAAAAAAAAAAAAAAAAAAAGCAAAAACAAAAACCAACCTGTTGTTCTACTTGTTATGTGTCTTCATGGAATGAATTCATTTCAAGGTTTGTGCCAGTGGGTATTATTGGTGCTTTTTGAAATCAAAGTGGACTATCCAGAAAGGCCTTGTAGCTTATGTTCATCTATGTATTGTAGGGAAAAAATATGTTGTAAACATTTGTACTTAATAACCTTTTTTTCCCCCTCTGCAAGCAAAGCTGGTGGACAGCGGATGAAGATTTGGAATTCTAAGCTCTAATGGACCTTTTTGAAGAGAAGTTGAGGCTTATGTGGAATTTACATGGGCCTCTTGATTGGAAGAAAGCTTATCTGTTTAGTATTTGTGCATTTTACTAAAATGGCAGCTTTAAAAAGTTGTGTATCTGCTATTGTGATGCCAATGCCCGTGTTTTAAGTGGAAAAAAATGACCTCTTTGCTTTGTGCTGTGTACACAAGATTTCTGGAAAAGTAAAGGAAAAACCCTTTTTATGGCTCACACAGCTTAAAAGTAGCTGTCACTCAAACGTGCGCTCACAGTTGAGCTGATTTTGTTTCATTCTAAATAAATTGTTTCTTTTGAGGAAAATGTTTTTCTGCTTGGAAGTGAATTGACGACAAACCTTTGACCCCTTTGTTTGCAGCGGAGGGGGTACTTGCTGCTGCTCAGATCTTGTATGTCTTGAGCAAGAAGCAGTTAAACCATCATTTCATGTTGACAAGCCTGGTGTGTCAAATCTGAAGGATCTCTAGTGAATGTGTTACTGGGGGTCATTTGCTGCTCAATCCTCATCCTTTGGAGGGAATGGTGCTGTTTGCTGGGATGCAAGAAGCAGGGAGAGCACCTTAAGCCTCAGAACATTGCACAAGTCTGGGGCTTTGCTGGTTGGAAGAGCTGGAGTTGCTGAATTTTAAGTTTTGATTTATTTTGTTCACCCAACACGTTTGGCCTTAGTTTCATTTTTAATTTGAAGAAAAAGTTTGAAATTGCTTTGTCTTGCACTTAAAACGCTCGCACCAAATTGCCAAAAGAAAGAGAAATGCTCCGTTTGCTTTTAAATGTTAATGATGTTAATAAAGCCTTTGCTGACACATTTGAGGAGCTCCTCCGTCTCCAGGGGCTTCTCACCAGTTATGCAGTCATGGGTTTAGTTCTGAATGGATGAAGAGTTCCTGAGAGCTAGCGTTTGTAATTAAAACCATTCATTGGTCTCAGTGCCTTATTTGACCTCTGGTTCCACAAGCCTTGGATGTGCATGCATCGTGATGGTTCCGTAGGTACGAACGCACACTCAGTCCCTGTCACTCCGGTTTGTAGTACAGATTGTGAGGAAAAAAAAGGCATTCCTAAGGAAAGCAAGGGTTTGCCTTAGTTCCTGCGTTGTCCTGTATGGGGGCTCCTGAGTTTTGGAAGGCTGCTCCCTGTATAGGAGCACAACTCCCATGTTTGCCGCAGGAGACATCATGGCACGGGGACGACGCCAGAGCCCAAGAGGAAGCTAACCTTGCTGCACCATTCTGGCTTCAGACACCTTTTGTTGTTGTTTGCCAATTTTAACATTAACTAGTTGCAGACGAAGACAACCCTGAAATGCAGGCTTATCTGGCTTGTATTGAATTTTAACCTCGGATGGAAGAGCCCTAGTGCTGTCCGTCTCCATGCAGGATGTTGATTGCTAGGCAACAGGTGCTTATCAACAAAGGATGCCACGATTGTACTCTGCACAAGGTGGTGTTCCCGTGGCAAACAGCTGTGTAAACTTGTAAACAGGTAAGGGGGGTTTTCAGAAGTCAAAATGCATTGTAATCTGTAGGGAGAGGGTTTTTGCTTGTGTTCCCTGCTGGATTTCTGCAGATAGAAATTCTCAGGTGCTTGTAAGGCTCTATTACTAACACCTTCCTCCTCGCTAAAGTACCATGCTACCAATTTCCATATGTGGGAGGTAGAATGAAAACTTCGGTACTAAGGCTATTTTTTACTCTCCTTAGAAGAACTCCTTAAAGAATATTCTTTTATAAGATATTGGAATCTTAGATAGCCAGCTTGGACTTCTGCATTAAAAATCCTCTCCATATTTTAAATATTGCCAGGGCCCTAGTTTTCTTCCCAGGTCTGAGATACTTGTTATTTACCTGTTCCCTGATGTTGGGAGCAGAGTGTTGGGGGGCAGGTGCAGAACCTGATCTTGAGATGAACTACTTAGTATTAGCAGAGTAAGATTTCTTTTGTAGGGAAATTTACTGTCCCATGAACTCAGGAAATAGGAACATTATTCACTTGTCTATTCTGACAAGAGACACCTGCTACAAGAAAAAGTATTCTCATCCATAAGCATTGAATCTTAAACCCAGTTATCAGTAGTATTGCCATTTTTCTCACAGGAATAATCAAGAGTTTAGGACTCTGGCCTAGAAGGGATGAGATTGCAGGGCAAAATTCATAGACCTTATACCAGAAAAGGAGATAGGTTATTTGTATAAATTTGGTTAACTCTACAACCATTTGCTTGGAGAAAAGAATATTTGAGGAGTTTAAGAAGACTGGTTGCCCTCAATTATTTGTACTTTTTTCCCCCCTGATCTAAGTAGTACGCTCAAATTCATTACTCAAATCCTATTACTTGTGTCTGTTTGACCAAAGATGTAATTATTTTGGAGTTTTACCTACCTCAAATAGCTTAACCTATTGTAGGGAAAAAGGCAGTTTCATTAGAACTTAGCTATTTTAGTTCTTCACAGGATTGGACAGTCCCCAGCTCACTATTACATAGCACTTAGTATGTGCCAGTCACTGTGCTAAGTACTTTACAATATATTAACTCATTTGATCCTTGCAGCAAGCCTGAGAGATAGATGCTGCTATCACCCCCATTTTACAGACAAGGTTATGAAGGTAAATAGAGGTTACATCATTTGCCCAGAATCACAGCTAGTAAATGCCTGAGTTCAAATTTGAAATCTGAGGCTTTCCTGACTCTAGGCCCAGCATTCTTGGCTTCTGTGCCACGAAGGAATTTATTTTATGTATATTTCAGAGTATTCAGGCTTAATTTTTGAACAGGAATACTTAAGACATTTAAAAGAAACACCACACAAAAGAAGATTTTCATTGAAGATTTTTGGAAAGTGATTTCTTATCTCAATTTAAAAAATATTTGTATTTGTCATAATTGCCCTTTTATTAGTAATAGCATGTTAAATCATAGGTATCTCACATACTCAAATACGTAACAAGTAAACAACTCTTGGGGAAATTCATGTTTTGGACTTTTATAAACTTTAAATGCATTTCAGGTTGTTTTATACAAAAGGAAATGGGAAAAAAATTATATGCGTAAGGAGTTCACATATTTTACCTAGATAAGGACAGATTGACCACAGGCTGATGAATTTTTTGGTTTACAATGAGTCTGAAGACCTAAGTCAGAGAGGAGTTTTGATCTGAATTAGAGTTAGATGTAGAGATCCTACATCAGTGAAATCATGTTATTGGGAGTCTGAAGACCTCTTATGGAGGAAAATACAGAAAATAATTAAAAAAAAATTGGTAAAGGGTAGGGACAAGTAGATAGCACAGTAGATAGAGCACCAGCCCTGAAGTCAGGAGGAGTTGAATTCACATCCGACCTCAGACACTTAAATTACTAGCTGGGTGACTCTGGACAAGTCACTTAACCCCAATTGCCCTGGGGGGGAAAAAAAAAAGTAAAGGATAAAGCCCTTTCCCCACAACTGTTTTGTTTTTTTTGGAAAGAGATTGCCATTAATTGATTTAAGGATATTTTATGAAGACCTGTGATTATAAAGTGATTATTTGTTTGAAATAAATAGCCAGCTTTCCAGATGATTATCTTTGTTATGATTTAGGTTTAAGTGCTACTGTAAATAAAGAGCACTTCTAAGGACTTGTATACCTCTAAGCTGAACAAACACATTAACATGTAAAAAGAGGTTACTCAGTAAAACATAGATTTTTTTTTTCTTGCTAATATATTGATAGGTCACAAGTTAGTATGACAGTCATGTAATAAAATGACATCCTTGATGGTGACCAATCTCCTAAATTGGTGGTCTTTACTTGAAATAACACATTATTTTGAATATATGGATTTTGCAGTCATCGGGGCCTAACTCTTGATAATCAAGGTGTGAGTGAATAAAACAGTCCTAGGTGAAACAAAGCCTACTCAGTTGTGTCCTTTGGTGAGATAAGAAGTTCTTGACTCCATAAATTTACAAGTCATTTGGGGAAGTCAATGACATTAAGTAGAAAATCTACAACCATAAAAGAAATAACCCTACAGACAAATAATAGAGCTAATCCCGGGAAGTATGTGATTATTATGTAGGCAATCACTGAAGATTGGAAGAGGGGTCGTGTCTGACTGGGGAACTCTGAAGACCATAGACATAAGAGAGAGGAAGGCAAGGTTGGGAGACAGTCACTTACCTTTAACAGAATAACAAAAGGTTGGGGGAGGGACCTGGGAGAGAGTAAGTTTTGAAAGGGAGGTATTTTAAAAACTGAAGACTTAGTTTGAGCTGGAAGTCCATTTGGGAAAAAGGAGTCGGGTCGTGGATGATGGCAGTACTCCCGTGTACTCAGATGGAGCTTTGACTATAGGGGAGAGAGTTAAACAGTCTGATCTTATACTTTCTCCCTTTGAAGGGTTGTAAAAGAGATAGGAGAAAGATAGTCTACCAGGAGAACTTGGAAGTAGAAAAATGACTGAACAAAAGGGGTAATTTGGGTATTTAGGAAGTCATGTTAAACAGGGTAGGGATAGGGACTGGGGTGATATTTACTGGCTTAGAAAATTCTTGACCAAACCAGAGCAGTAGCTGCTAGTAACGAGTCCAGGGTCACATAGCTGTAACAGTTTTCTGCTGGCACTCAGTTGATCGAAGTTGTCCAGCTTAGTCTTGGTGAAGAAAAACCCTTATGTTAGAGAGCTAAACTGACCCCTGAAGAAGTTAGATAAATTAATCAAGGATATTGTCAATGGCTGAATCATTCTCGAGTCTGTAGGTTAATCTCCAGTGTTAGGACTACGTTAAATTGAAATCCCAACTGAAGGCCAATGTGCCTTGAACTGAGAATTGACTGGTTATGTATTTTTCAATTAGCTATGATCCTAGCTAGGCTGCTAATAGTAGGATTAATGAAGAAAAATTAGAGCTAAAGGTGAGTGTATATGTATTGACTAGTGTTCCAAAACTAAAAATAAAATTGTTTTCTGTTTTGAGTGATTTATGCATTATCAGTGCAAGATAATCAAGTCATTGCCTATAATGGGTACAAATTTAGTCTTATATTCACATATTTAATCAACAGTTATGTGCCTGTCTTGTGCCAGGCACATTGCTTGGTCTGTACAGATTCAAACTATGAAATTTGTCCATCCGAAAGAGTTTATGTTCTGTTGGGAAAGATGGCATGTGCCAAGGATAAAAGGACCAGACTTTTGGTTCCTTTGGGGTTTGGAGCTCTGGGGTGAGGCTCTTCCTCCACCCTAGAGGTGCATACCTCCTCCACCCCTTAGTTTCAGCAGCCTGGAGCAATGAGGCAGGTGGCAACTTGACCAGGCTCATGTGGCCACCACTTGGACTCTAGTTCTTCAGCCCTGCTACCTCCAGCATAAACATGGAGGAGTCCTTGCTCAGAATCGGGAGGGGAGAAATTGGGGTAATCAGGAGAGCTTTCACTTAGATCACTTGAAAGGAGGGAAGGTACTGGAAGGACTTTAAGGGTGGGAAGATGGCAAAAGAGCTAGGGCAGGGAAGGCTGGAGGGCTCTAATGGCTGGAGGGCAGCAGAATGCTCTTCCCTCCAAATGTAGTTTTTTTCAACAATTGTTATCCAGATTAAGGCTCTAAGGATATCTCTAACCCTATTACTCCCTTTAGCTTTCTTCTCATGCTTTTTAAAAAATTTCTTCTTTTCAACTGTAGTCGAGATATTATGGCCTAAAAAGTTATAGTAAGTTTCACATTTTATAACTTAATGTAACTTAATGTCCTTAGACGATTGTCTTTTCCTTGTTGATTTGACACAGGTTCCTCTTTATAGAATGTTATTGTACATGAATCAAGTAAAGGGATTGTGTGTGTGAGTGTGAGAGAGAGAGAGAGAGATTAAGAGATTAAATTTTTATTCCTCTATTCTTTTCGTTCACCAACAAACTAAAAACATTTTTTTTTTAGATCCTGAAAGACTTAATCATATATAGAGTCATAGAATTTCATAGCTGGAAGAACCATGTAACATAACTAGAATGGAATTTAAATGTAAAAGTAACACATTGTAGACACCTATCCTCTAGTAGATAGATTTAAAGGAGTTACAAATTAGTTGAACTTATATTTGAACTTAATTTTTGTCCTGTTATAGGAAATAGGAAATATCACAGATCCTTTTACATAAGGTAAGCAAATACCTGATAAATGACTATTTTGAACACCAAAATAAAACTAATGATTCAGAATCCAGCAATCCTCTTTCAACAAATTTTGCTATAATCTATTTTTAATAGTGGCAAACTAAGAAAGTAAACTATATTTTATTCTGAGTCATTTGTCGTGCAGAACTGTAGCTTTGATAATAGCTAATGAGGATTGATGGTCAAAATCTCTTCCCTCCAGAAAGACAAAATTATTCAAAGAAATATTATATTTATTGTATTCTCAAGGTAAAGAAGCTTACTAATATGTATTAGAAAGATTTTTAGCAAGTAAGATTCAGGCAAAGAGTTTTCTAACTCAAAACCTCAGTTAAATTAACCTCAGGAAAATTAACCAGAATGTTTACTTTCTGGGTAATAACTTTTTTATTTTTTATTTTATTTTATTTTTTTAGGCTGGAGTTAAGTGACTTGCCCAGGGTCACACAGCTAGGAAGTGTTAAGTGTCTGAGACCAGATTTGAACTCTGGTCCTTCTGAATTCAAGGCTGGTGCTCTATCCACTGCACCACCTAGCTGCCCCCTGGTAATAACTTTTTTAAAAGTTAGAACTATTGTGTATTTTTTCAGGTAAAGAAATCATTGTTTTACCGATAGTTGTTCAGTGTTTCTGTAAAATTCTAGAGTTGAGCCTAAAAACCCTTAAGCTAATTCAGTATAAGCTTTTTCTTGATTTCATTTTGGCATCCCAGTAAGCTGTTGTGCCTTCATTTCCTAATCTATGTAATTAGGGGTAATAACTGATGTGCTCTAGAAATCAGCATACATTTTAAAGTATGAAGCAGGGATCAGTAAACTCAGGTTCCTCCAGTCTGTTTTTGTGTGGCCCATGAACTAAAGATAGTTTTTACATTTTAAAATACATGAAATAGAAAAACAGGCAATGGGCTGGATTTGGCCCTAAGGCTTTAGTTTGCTGACCTTGGTAGAATGTAAAAGTATTTAAATTATTTTTTTTTTCAAGGGGAATGGGGATGAGAATGAGGAGTCAACATTATATATAATGTGGGACTTTTTTTTTTTCCCCTAAGATATATGATAAAATTTTTAGCATTCCTTTTTACAAGATTTTGAGTTCTAAAGTTTTCTCCTTCCTTCTTTCTCTCCCTGCTCCTCTTTCAAAGAAGGTAGGCAGTTTGATCTAGTTTATACATGTGCTATCATGTAAAACATTTCCATATTAGTCACAATTATGAAAGAAGAAACAGATTAAGAGGAAAAAAAAGCCATGAAAAAGTATTAAAATTTTTAATGGAGAACCAGTAGACATGTGAGTTTTTTAAAGATTGCTTTAACTTGCATTATTTTAAGTCATTCTGGGTACCAGAAAGATGTACTATGTATCTCAGGTTCTTTATATTGCCTTGAATAATTAATTTTTTCCATTTTAAAAGTTGGGGTGTATACATCTGTACTTTGGGGAGTAGTGGTAGAAGGGGATTTTGGGAAATACTGTTTTTTCATCCTATACTTGGCTGGTACTCAGGGCTGGCCTATAGGTTTTCATTAGAAGTAAGAGAATCACTTTTAGTTGATGAAAAACATTATAAGAATCACTCTTCCTGGACATTTTTGAGATCAGATGGACAATTCATTCTATAAAATCTTTGTGGAACTTAATTTGATTGTTTTTGAGTAGGGATACTTTAGAGTGCGCATTTAAAAAAATGATATTAATGTAGTGATCATGATTACAGTTATATAACTTCCTTTTATTCTGTCTGCCCTTCAATGAGTATATAGCTCTAGTTCTGTAATCCCAGTAAGTTAATTGTTCCGCTAAAAAAGAAAAAATATTTTTAAGCAAGTAGTAACAAAATGATTGGTTAAACAGTTTGTTTTTTTTTTCCCTCCTGGGTCTCTCTTTAGGCACTACTGACAATCAAAAATGTTATAACGGGCTTTGGAATCTGGTTATTTTAACCAGCGGCTAAAAAGATAAGTTCTCATGGGCAGACTTCTGGCAGGGACACTTGTCCTTCTGTTTCTTTAGAAAATAGAAACTGGGTTGGAAGTCAGAGCTGCACAAAGGGAAGAGTAAGTTTCCTTTAAATTCCATATTTTAACCCCCCCCCCAACCTTATTGATGGTGGCATAATGTCAGTTTGATTCCATGAGTATACAAGAGCTCAAAATCTGAGGTCTTCTCAAAGAACACTGCTGATTTTTTTCTACAGTGGAAACTGACATCAGGTCCCTCAATGAAATGAAAGGGTTTAAATATGGATGTGGTATTCTAGGGATCCTGGGACCCCAGTTCTTGAGGAACAGGGTTAGAAGAACTTGTTGTGAGAGCTACTTTCAGTCATACCTACTTTCTGGAATGTCCGCATTTTGCCTTTTTCTATGTTAGCTTGTTGTACTTCTGTGATAAAAAGCAAAATTAGGAACACAAAATGAAATAAATGACATACAAAAAGTCATGTGGATTATTCTCCACAATGCACAGTGAATTTAGATTCCTCTTTTTGCAAAATAACGAGCAATACCACTGGCTAATAATTAGTCTGTCTTCTGTGTTTTAGCCTCGTAGGATATAGTTTTCTATTTGGAGACATAACATTTGATCTTCTTTAGGCAGTTGCCCCTTTTTTTGTACAACCTGAGTCCCCTGCCAGAGAGTGAGTCATTTCATTGCTATGGTATTAAAGGGCTCTGTTCCAAAACTGGGACACATTATCCCAGAGTGTGAGAAAAGAAAAACCCTTTACCACACTTGTACAAATTGTTTTATAAGTTGTTCCCAGTCACCTTGGAACAGCTGACATTTTCTTACTAATTAATAATTACCATTTGGCTTATTTCAGAATTCTTGATTTTTGTGATATAGGATGGCATGGGATGTCAAGATTAAGATATAGACTCTGTGCCATCTTTGAGAATGTCAAAAAAATTTTATTTATTTATTTATTTTTAGCAATTGCATATCAAACCATTCTTAGGAATAATACAAGTAAAAAAGGAAGCTATCCCATTCAGGCAGAAAACATAGTTTCAAATTTATCCCTCTGGGACATTTAAAAACTCCTAAGTTTGGGATCTTTTAAGAGTTCTTTGATACTTTTTTTTTTTTTTTTTTAAAATCACAAAAGGCAGACTTGTTTATAACTTGGGCTGATCTTGAACTGTTTTGTGTAAAAGTGTCACTCCTGTGGTTTTTTTTTTTTTTTTTTTTTTTTTTTTTTTTTTTTTAATTCCTTCATAGATTGTTCTTTTTGGCCCTTAAAATCTGGAGAATTTGGCTTTGGCCTCCCTCTCCAGGCTTATTTCCCATGACTCTGTCTCCCATCGAAAGTGTCCCAAGTGGCTTACTTGTTTTTCCCTTTTAGAGGCAGTTTGGTAAACTTGGTATGAGAGTAGGGCATAACCTCCCCTCTTTGGCCCAGTGTAGCCAAGCCTGACATATTCTCCATCCTTCCACTGGTCTTAGCCCCTTGCAGAACAGCTTCCTTCAGAACTGCTCTCTGCAAAGCTAACAGGGCTGAATCCAGTGGCCTTTTCTTAGTCCTCCATTTCTTTGTAGCCTTTGTAAATCACTTGCTCCTCTAGGTTTGCAGGACTCCCTCTTCTACCTCCAATTGCACCTTCTCTGTGGTTTTTGTGCGATCTTCTGGATCACAGTCTCCAACCATAGGGGTTCCTTGGGATTCTGTCCTAGACGCTCTTTTTCTTCTGCACTCCTGCCTTGCTACTGAGGATCTAAAGGTGTGTATCTTCCCCTGACTCCTCTTGCATCTCCATTGCCTTTCAGGACATCCGGTTAGTTGCATAGGCCTGTCAGTTTCACCTGGCAGCTCATCTGTCTCTTCAGGGCCTGCCCTGCCTCAGGTGCAGCCCTGGTCATCTCCCTTGGGGGCGCAGGTGCAGCCGGGAAATCTATAGGTTGGACATTTCAGTCTGTGTGTTTAGGAGTGGGGAAGATTACAAATTGCTTTCCAGAATGCTCTGCCCAGTTTAGAACTTGCACCAGCAATACCTGGATGTGGTTTATCTTTCCATAGCACTTCCATCTTTGATCATATATGTCCATTTACTGGGTGATTTTTAGTGTCCTTTTATATGGTTGCTAACCGTTGTAGGTTTTCTTTTGAGAACTCTGTTCATAACCTTTGGAAATGAATGGCCTTTGATTTTATATTTTTATGTTGGTTATCTATATTTGGATATCAGTCCCTTAGAAAAATTTTTTATAAAAAAAATTTTCCTACTTGACTACCTTTTTTTAAGCAAACAATTTCATTTTAAAATTAGATTTTTTTTATCATTATCTTTTATTGTAATGTCCCCTAGATTTCGCTCTGTGTTTCTTTCCCCATTCTTAGTCATTCCTTATAATAAAAAAATCCTTCAAAAGAAGAAATAGAAAATGAAAAGAAAATAAATTCTGCAAAACTGATTGATTCTTTGGAAAATCTGACATGCAGTGTTTTATACAAATGGACCCATCTCTCCAAAGGAGTGGCAAAGGAATTTTCTCTTAAATATCTTCTTTGGGTCTGTGCTTTCTTTGTAATTTTGCCATATTCAATTTCCTTTCTTTTTAAATACATATTTATCTATAATTTTAAAAAAATTGATTGAATTTCCTCTACATCTCTCCTTTTCCAGAGAACCATCCCATATATAAAAAATATTTTTTAATAATAAAAAATATATGGAATATTTTGTATCCATTGGACTAAGTGGGTAGAGGGAACAGGATGTCTTCTCATATGTTATTTGGGGACATTATAGTTTTGTGGTGGTTCTTTGCCTTTCACATTACTGTCATTTGTAGAAATTTTCTTGGCTCTGTTTCCTTCTGCATCAGGTTTTATAACAGGTTTCCATGTTTCTCTGTGTTCATTAGATTTATCATATCTTATAGCTCATTACATTCATATACCACACTGGTTTAGCTATTTTTTACACTCAGAAGGATCCATTCTCTCTGGTTCTTACCAAAAGTTATTGCTGGTATACATGGAATCTTTTTGTCATTGACCTCTTAGGGATAGGTGACTTCCCAGTCCTAATCAATTATTTACATAATTCCAAATTGTTCTTCAGAATGGTTATACTGATCCACAGCATCATGGCTGTGTCTTTATCTCTCCTTGATCATTCCATGGATTTCCTCTATTATACTGATGAACTTGTGCTTTGGCATTTTTTCATTTTGTTTGCAATTTTTCTCTTAAGAGCTTGTCTTTAATTTCTTTTGACCATTTACCTACTGGAGGAATGGCTTTTGCTTTTGCTTTTTCAGGAAGTTGTCTATGGATAAGACAATAGGAGATGAATTCACAGCTAGAGAAGATAAAGGCAATTATAAAAGCCAGTGTAGATAATATTTATTACCTGACCTTGAAGATCTTTTGCACAAGCAAAATTAATGTTTCTTGAATAAGAAGGGAAGCAGTTGACTGGATTGGGGGGGAACTATTTTATCAGATAATTCTGAAAGAGAGAGAGAGAGAGAGAGAGAGAGAGAGAGAGAGAGAGAGAGAGAGAGAGAGAGTGTGTGTGTATATACATGTGTACACATACCACTTATCTTCTTTATCCATTTTGTATTTTATTTATGCAAAAGCTTTAAGAAATTTAATTAAATTTAATTTTTAACCATAGTTATCTATTTTGGTTTTTATAAGAGCTTCTATCCTTTGGTCAAGAGAAAAAAAAATGCTTCCTCTCCCACAGCAATAGCCGTGAAAGATATTAGACCTGCTTTTTTCTATTTCTGCATATTTTAACTGTGCCAAATTTTATTTCATTAGTTTTACTGCAAAGTTACAATCTATTGATACTTTTTGAATCTTAGCACTAATGAACACACAGATTAGTAGCAGGACTTTTAGGTAATACAAGTTAACACTATGTAAGAACATAAAACTCAGAAATTTTCAGATAAACTTGACATCAATCACCATTTATTTACTATGCTTCTACTCTGTCAGGCATTGTGCTAAGTGATTGGGATTAAAAAAAGAAAAAAGAAAAAAAATATAATCTCTGCCCACAGGGAGTTTACAACTAATGAATATTTTATACATATAAAATTATTAAGGCAGTCTCAGAGCTTATCAGGAAGGGCATCACTTGAGAATCATTCCTGATACTTTAAATTTTTTTTTTTTGAGGCTGGGGTTAAGTGACTTGCCCAGGGTCACACAGCTAGGAAGTGTTAAGTGTCTGAGACCAGATTTGAACTCGGGTCCTCTTGAATTCAAGGCTGGTGCTCTATCCACTGCACCACCTAGCTGTCCCGAGATTCTTTAAATTTGATAGGTAGGGAATAGCAAATGTTACAGTCAGTATGGTATCTGCCTCACTTACAAAAATGAATGTCTGCATAGAAGTCAATGAGCCCTTGCTGAAGGTAAAAAAATAATCAGAGCTGTTTAAAATTATTTTCATTGAATTAAGACATTTAAGCATCAGCTAGGTGCCGGGCACTAAGTGCTGGGAATACAAAAAAAGGCAAAAGAACTTGGAATCTATTGGGGAGATAACAAGCAAGCAGACATTATAAACATGCTATATTTAAATTAAAGGGGGACCACTGGAAGAGGGAAGGCTCTTTGAAAGAGAGAAGGCACTAAAAGAAAGGCTTCCTATAGAAAATAGAATTTTACTTTAGTCACCAGGAAAGTGAAGAGGTGGAGAGGAAGAGGAAGAGCGTTCTAGGCATGAAAGATAGCCAGAGAAAATGCTCAGATCCTAGAGATGGAAAGGCTTGTTCATGGAACAGCCAGGACACCATTGTCCTAGACCAAAGAGTCCACATGTTGGGGACTAAGATACAGGAATTCTGGAAAGGTGGAAGGGAGCAAGTTTATGAAAGTCCTCAAGGGAAAGTAGAACATTCTGGGTTGACTTTGGGGAGGAGTGATGTGGTCAGAGCTGGCCTGTAGGGTAATCACTGGTGGCTCAATGGAGGACGTCTGAACCCTAAGGGATGCCATGATCAGAGGGGTGGTCAGTTAGAAAGGAAGGAGAACCACGGGAGGGGTCAGCAACATCAGAGACTGCTGAAGCTAGAAAGAAGGAGGGAAAAGCCGCTGGCTGTGGCTCCTGAGGTCGGTAAGGGAGAGCAGTGTTGGGAAGTAAGGAGGAAAGGAGGGAGAATGGCTGGTATCATGTAGGGAGCCCTCATCTCAAGGAGGCAGAGGAGAGGAGGGGTGACTTTGTAGGCCCGAGGAAGTGATCTGGGGAGGACTGTAGGATGGAACGGGATCCCTTTTAGAGGCAGTTTGGTAAACTTGGTATGAGAGTAGGGCATAAAGAGAGAATGTCTGAGTGACGAAGGGGTGGTTGCAGGAATGGCCTCAGCAGCAGGGGACAGTGAAGAGAGAGCCCTGAACGTTTGAGGAGGGATGAAGGAGCCTGGAAGAGCAGCAGTGGTGAAGGGATGCTGGGTGAGGGAGCTCCGGTAGGACTGCCTGGCAGCTGGAGGGCCTAGCTGAGGTCGGATGTTCGCAGTTTCCTGGCTTTTCTTCAACTGTGTTCAGCATGAGGGAGGAAGAGAAGGTAGTGAGTGGTTCAGACCTGAAGGAGGCTTGGCTGGCCAACACTGCGTGGAACTGGCTCACAAGGGGATGGGCTAAGAGGAGACTGGCCAGTGTGGGGGAGTTGGCCTGTAGAAAACTGCAGGCCAAGGCTTTAGAGTCCTGGTGTGAATCAAGGGAAAGAAGGCAAAGGGGAAAGTGAGGAGCTGGTAGGTGATAGTCAGGAAGAGAAACTTCTAGAAAGTGCAGGTGACTGGTGTCTTTAAAAAGCAGAGCATGTTTCAAAATCAAGAGAAAATAAATTCAGTCTTGTTTATGGGAAGCATTTTTCATGTCATCTGTACGTTATAATATATAGGGCTATATTTTTAATAAGTTCTAGACTGGATGCTTTGGTATTAACTTGACATTTCTATCTAAACAGTGTTTTATTTGATCAATTTTGTTAATCTGACATTCTATGGAACCAGGTGCTGGAAGGTCTTCAGAAATTAGTTAGTTTAACTTGCCTGTTGTTTTCTTATAGTAGAAACATATTATGTAGCATTTTTCTCATGCACTTTTATGTGCATTGCACTCTCTCCTGTCCAGTTCAACATACTTCATAATACTTTGTAGCATTATGAAGAATCTCATCTTTACTAATAGGAGTTAGAATAGTTTAATTATAGAAGACCATTGCTGTCATTCTAGTAAAAGATAAGATCTCATTCTTACCATCTGTGAAACAGACATTTGTTTGTTTATGCTCTTTTTCCTTAGAACATCTCCACAAGGCAGTTGGGGTTAAGTGACTTGCCAATGGTCCTACAGCTAGGAAGTGTTAAATGTCTGAAACCATATTTGGACTCTGGTCCTCCTGACTGACTCCAGGGCTGGTGCTCAGTCCACTGTGTCATTTAGCTGCCCTGTTCTTAAGTTCTTAAGAAGAGTTCTTAAGAAGAAAGCGCACGGGTTCTCAAACTATGGCCCACGGGCCAGATGCGGCCCGCCGGGTTATGGCAAATGGGCTGAGGGGCAGAGACAGTGTGAGTTTTTGTTTTTACTATAATCCGGCCCTCCCACAGTCTGAGGGACAGTGAACTAGCCCCCTATTTAAAAAGTGAGGACTACTGGTATAAACTCTTTGTAATGATTATCATATTTATTGGAGTTGATTAGCTAAGTAGAGATCTCATAAAATTAGACAAGTAAAGTAGCAAATAAATGAGGACATGACAGCCACTGTTGGAAACTTATAGAAGAAATACTTAATTCCTTAATTTGTTATAACAAGTCCTAGAGCCTGGGCTCTTCTAATTTTTAAATGTCACAGGTGATAAAAATACTATATTTTCTAGAGTGGAATCCAGACTTTTAAATATTGCTTGGACTTGTAGAGTGAATTAAACCCAACCATTCTTTAGCTAGTCCTGATTTCAAGCTCAAAGGTCTAGGAGTAAGGCACTCCCAGAGGGATTACTATAAGAGTGTTTTCCCTTTTAGGGGGAAATACTACTGCTGTAAGGCAATAGAGGTCCTAGGAAGAGGAAGAGTGGCTCTGTTTAACCACTAATCCATGTACTGCTGTTTTGTGGGCAGGAATAGCAAACATGGCCATGTTGCTGATGATTCTAGCTCTAATTTATTTCTCCCTTGAAGGCAAGCAAAGCTATTAGCAAACATTTGGTGAGAAAACTTAATTGACTTAGTGTGGTGAACATGTGGAGAAGCTACACAAAAAGGTGGGGAAAACATCAAATTGAACATGTATGCCACAAAGTAATTAAACCATTCTGGTTCCAGAGAAACACCGATTTTAAGCTAGGATAACAGTTCTCTTGATTCAGTTTATGGGAAAATAATAGGGCTTAACAGAAAGAAAAGATTCTTCAAATGATTGGGAAACAAATTACAAATTTATTAAAATCTTTTTGCAAGTCGATGTATAACTAAAAGTGGAAAAATCCAGGATCACATGTTTTCTAGATCTAGTTGCCCTTTTTTTGAACTACAGGACTATTAATTTTGCAGTGTCTGGTGGTTAGAGAATAGTAGTCCACACTAGCCACTTCAGTTAAACTGTAATTTTAATTGAACATTTAGTTTTCACTTCTTTATTGGCTAAAAAGTGATCATTTTTTCTTAATGCCAGTCAGGGTTTTCTAGTTTTTCTCCAGGCTTTAGTGATTATAGGCTTTAGTTTGAATCTCTTGTTTTGCTGCTTTTTGTTTTCCTCATTACCCATTTTGTGGCCAAGGGCATAAAGAACAGAGGAACTGATGAAAGCAGAAAGCACGTTCCAGAAAAGATAAAGGAATAGACATAAGTCTCCGTCCTATCATATAGCCAACCTGAAAAGAAAGAGAAATTTCTGTGAAGGAGACTGTCCTAAAGTAAGACTCTTCTTGACTAGAACCTTCTTGAAATAGCAGTACCATCCCTCAGTCATATACCATTAGGAACTTAGTTTGATTTATTTGGCATTTCACATAGATTTCAACGCAAACAAATCTTAAGGCAAAATTTGGAGTTTAAAAAAAAGAAATTTAATTTCGAAAATGACATACAAATATAACAGTATATAATTGAAGGAAGAGTTATTTCAAGAAGGTTCTGGTCAAGAAGAGGCAAGAATTGAAAACTTTCTGAAGTAGTCAACATCCCATCTGGTTTCCACCATCCCATGCCCCAAAGTACCCACTTTCCTCCATATTTAGTGATCTTAAAATTTGGGGAGGATCAAAAGTAGATCTTGAGAACAAAGGTTGTTTGTTGATCTCTAGTCTGTGCACTTGAGGGCAGTTAGATATTTTAAGGAAATATCTTGAATATTGTTTAGAAATAGAGATAATAAAGGTGATTGAGAAGAAAAAAGAAAGGTGATGGAAAAGGAAAGAAGGAATTAAGCATCAGCTATTGGGTTAGTATTGACTTTTACCAGCAAAGACTAAGTAAAGATGAAATGCTATTTAATGTAGCAGGTGACTCTGGGATAGACATGTGTCAGAAAGCTCTGTGTCAAAAAAGGCTTAAACAAATGTTTGTGCATTGTCTCATTTAATAAGTGAGGTCTCTCAACTTTTCTAGACTTTGCTGCCCACAATAGCAAGTTGAGAACTACTTTGTGGCCTGCCAAGTCTAGCCAGATAAGGAGATGTAAGATCAGTTTGGCAGATTTATCAGAAGGAACTGGAATGCCATTGACACCCTTTTTTTCAGACTATTCACAACATTTGACAATGGCAATGAACTGTGACTCTAGAAGCTTTTAAATTGTTGGGAAATCCAGAGTAGAGATGTGTGTGAGAGACTTGGCTATACAGAGTTTGAGTTATGAGTCCTGTTTCAGACTGGACTCGAGATAATAGGGATGTGTTTTGAATGTCCACTTTATGCATTAGGCAAGCTGCTTCTGCCCAGAAAGAAAGCTAATTTCTGCTAACTGGAGGGCAGCATCTGGTTTCCCACAGAGGCAATATACAGGACAGTGACTGTGCCCAGCTTATTTCTGTTTAGGGCTATGGGCCTTGGACCCTGTTATTTTAAGGCTCTGTGTCAAAAAAGGGCTTAAGCAGAAATGTTGGTGCATTGCCTCATTTGAAGAAAAAGAATTCTTATTTGGAGTCCAGGACATTGTAGTCTTGATAGTGAAACATTGCTCCATAGCTCTGAAAGTGAGGTACTTTGAGTGATTTTGGAAACATTGATGTGCCAGGGTCCCCAAGAGAAGTCCTCAAGGACAGACTCAACTGCAGGCTTTCACCAAGCCTTAATTGAGTAATCCTTTTCATTAATTTGTTGGCTGCAGGATTCCCCAGAGCCTTGGGCATTGGCAGTATCTTGAATATGATAAATGCCTGTTGAACTATGCTGAGTGTTGGACTGAGCTGTCCTAAATTTAACTCATAGGGAGGGAACTCTTTCCTATTCCTGTTCTTACATCTTCAATCTAAACTGAAAAGCCCCTCACTTGAAAAGATAATCCTGTCTCTTTCCTGGAAGGTAGGTATTAAGCACTTTTAAGTTCCTCCCACCCCTCTCCTTGACACACCCGTGGAAGGCTTATCTCCTCTGTGTGTGTGTGTATTTAACACTTTGTTGTTAAATACTTTGTTGTTAATATCATGTTTTTAAATCATCCACATTTCCCATTGGATTCTCTTCCCAATCCATTTTAGTAGTTTATTTCATTTAAGCACGTGACATTTTGTGGGAGAAGGAGTGTCTCCCTGTTTAGGTCAGAGTGCTCTGCGCTTTCCTCTATTACCTACTGGCCAAGTGACCCTCTCAGTGCCCCAGGAGGCTGAAAGTTCCAGAGAAGTTTCTTTTTCTTGTTGGTAGAAGGAACTCTTCCTCCTCCTCACAATAAGATCTGTTCTGGTCCAAAAAGAAAAGTTAAAGGCTCTTTGGAGGTGTACTTTGGTTTTGATTCAGGGACTCATGAACTTCAGGGATAGCCGAGTTAAATAGGATTTAGATATGTTACAACAACTTGATGTAAATAAAATAATTTGTAGTTTGTCTTTTGCGGCTGCAGGGCACAATAGGTGCCTTGTGGTGGTATCTGGTGAGCTCATGTGTAAGCCTCCAGTTCCTCTTCCCCCTCACCCATTTGGAGATTAGAGAAAATGGGTTTCAAAAGATTAAGAACAGTAAGATTTAATCTCTTTAAAAGTTTAGCTATTTAGCATAGTGATCAATATCTGGAAGTACTTCTCAGGTGGCTGGTTAAAACTACTGAAACTGTGCATGGAGCTAGGAGAGAGGTTAGGGTTAATAGAAATTCTTGAATATGAATAAAAGTATTCTAATATTCTAAGGCGTGAGAAGGGTGATAAGAGAGCAAAATTTCATTTTGCTAGCATTTCATAGGGAGTTGCCGTGCTTAATGTGTTCTCCCCAAGTCACAGAATGTCCTATCTAGAAGGAGCTTGAAGAGGACCTTGCCGGGACCCCCTTATTTTATGGATGATGATGAGGTTCAGAAGAGAAAATGGCTTACCCCTTGATTACCTGGTTACCTGGCTGGTGTGGCAGAAGTAGGATTAAAAACCCAGGTCTAACTGTACCAGACAGAATTAGGGAACTAGTTCCTGAATGAGATACTGGCTCATGATTTACCTGAGATTATAGTCAATTAGTAATTATTCACTTTGGAAACTGGATTCTAAAATAGAAGTTGCCCTGAATTCCACTATGGACTGAATAAGTCATTTAACCTTTGTTGGATCTGTTTTAGAAAAAATACAAAATTCCACCCATCTGAAAGATAAAATAAAAAATGGAAGGAGGAAGTTTAAGTGCCTTAAGGTTTAAGGCTTGCATCATTAGTTAGAGGACTTAACACTTGATGAATTGCAGAATTTCAGGGTTGGAAAGGGCCATTAGTGATTTTAGTCCAGATATACCCCCAAAAGAATTTCCTCTACAAAATGCCTACTATATGAATAGCCAGCCTTTTGTTTCAACACTTCTAATGAGAGGGAAATCCAACACTTCTTAAAATAGCAAATTCCACATGTAATTCATAGTTCTAGATGTTTGAGTGAATTGCTATCGATAATTAGAATTTGTGGTAAATGCAGCTTACTGATTCACTGTATGCATTTCTACATTGTTCCTTCTCTAAGGGTTTGCTCAAGCTCAATAAATATGAGTGAAAAAAATTTTTTAAAAATATTTTAGAAGGAAGGAGAAAAACCTTTAAAAGTTGAGGATGCATATTAATCTAGTTTTTGTGTGATACCATAAAGTGAATTGGGGGAAAAACGACTTACTTTTGTACTTTATTGACAGGTAAGTTTTAATTCCAATCCTTGATGGGACAATTTAACAGATTTGAGCTTTTAGCAGTTTAAAGATTAGTCACACATTGTAGATGGATCATGAAGAATTGAAGGTAAGTCATTTCTTTTTTTTTTGCTTTGTATTTATATTTAGGATTTGATGACTATTTGCTTCATAGCCTGCCCAGGTTTTTTAAGGGTATTAGAATTTCTTTCAGATTTCCCTAAATCAAGAGACTCCTTAAGATGAGATTAATAATCAAAGAAAACGTTCTGAGGTTTGAGCAATGAAATTTTAAAAATTATCTCAGGTAGCAGAACCTAGTGATAAAGTTTGGGTAACTGTGAAGGATATTTCTTATTTTAAAGAATACATGGCTCAAGTCACAAGGGCAATCCTGGGATTAACCCAGGGTGGGTCTAGGAAATCTGCTTCAGGCTGGGATCTTGCTGAGCCAAACTTCTTGGAGGTCTCCTTGATGTATTCCTGAGATCTGACAGAAATCACATTGACTTTTTGGGGTTGGAAAGGTTGATAGTGAGCAATGTCAAATTCATTTTTATTCTGTGAGATATTTATGCAGTACTCAGACATCATCAAATTTCAGTTAAGTTCTAATTATGAATTTATCTATTTTTTGGTCTTACATCCATAATAAAGAAATGGGTGAAATAATTTTTATAAATACTTGAAAGCATATGTGAGTATACTTGGATTTTAAAATGGAATAAATGCAGTTATGTTCTAAAATTTCCTCATACTGTTGGCCTAAATTGAATTAAAAACATAATACAGAATTAACTTTTTTTTCCCCCCCGTTTCACTTCCATACAGGAAGGGGGAAATAAATTTTCTGGTAAGCAATTAACCAGTGGTATTCAGATTGAGGATTCCTGGGAAAAGTTGTCTTCTGCAGCAGACTTATTATATAAAGAGACAGAGGCTCTAAGAGTGTCATATATTTAAGTTAGACCTGAGCAGGAAAGAGAATATTCTTTGTAACTTGCACTGAAGTGGAAAGATCCATCTTTGGCTTTATTTCTGGCATTTTGTCATAGATAAATTCTTAAGACAAATCTTAAAATGTTCAGTACCTGCTGGAAAGACCGATTCAGTCAGTGGTTTAATATTTCTACTGCTTCTTTACTACTTAACATTAGAGTAGGGATAAGAGCCACAGACTTGATTGCTGCTGTTCAACAAAAACCTTTCCAGTCATTTGTGTCATTTGAGTTGAGCTAAAAGACCAGGTTGATGTCTGATGATTCTCCCTTCTCTGCTGCTTTTAATCAGATTAGCACAGCAGTAATGGTACAGGGAAAGGAGTTTATCATAATTTTGTTTTAGCTGTGGTAGTTTAAAATTAAATCTAAAAATCCCCATGATTTAAAAGATCCCTAGATAAACATTTGTTTTCAACAATAACTTTATCCTTTTCTTTTACAATAAGAAAAAATCAGAATTTAAGATTTACAGGTTGGATGGTTAGTTTTAGAAAAGAAATACATACATAGGTTATGGTACAAAATTTGGAAGTTTGAACATTTCTTAGATTTCCCTGCTCATTTTCTAAGTATTTTGTATGCCATTCTTTCTTGTTTTATAATTCTTTTTTTTTTCTCCTTTCCTTTTATCTTTCAAGCTCTTCTTTTAGTTTTTCAATATGCTGATATCTTTAAATTTATTTTTTAAAAGTTTGAACACATTAGAATTTCATATCTGTGTTCTACCTTTAAAATTAGAAATGAAATTATATTATCTCTAACTTATGTATTATTGGGGGACATTTTCTACCCTGTCTTCTTGGCCTGAAAGGTAAGCCAATTAGGCAATATTCATATTAGAGAGAATCAGATTGAATTCAGACTCTAATTAGTACTTGTTGGTATTGGAATTAATCATAGGAGCACTCTGCTGGGTACTTTCTAATACTTGGCTTCCTCATTGAAGTTTCCTGTAAACTTAGTTCTGATATTAGATCTTAAAATGCTGGTCTTCTTTCCATATATAAAATAAATAAAGACAGTGTTCTGCCAAATAGCATTTATCTTTGCTGGTAAAAGAAGGGTGGATAAAGGAATCTGATGTATACATTTCTCTTTTCTCCATTCACTAAATCCATACTGGTTTTTAAATATTTAAATTAAATATTTAATTTATTTAGTTTTTAAATTTTAATTTAATTTAATTAATAAATTAAATAAATATTTAAATTAAATATAATCTGGTCCTTTTTTTTCCCCCTTCTTTATAACTTTCTTTAAAGGGGTTTCCTAATTTAACTTCAGATGCGAAAATAAACTTTCTGTATAATTTTTATTTTGATCTTTGTCCTTTATTGAGTCTTAAATTTACAGTGTCTGAAATAGGGCTACCTAAATGAAAAATGAGAGGTTCGAGCTCAAATTCCTCCTTGTCTTCGATACTGATCATGGCTGAAGGAAACATAAAAGTGAGTTTCTATTGGCTGTATTTTTACTAGATGATTCAAAAGTATTATATTCTCTAGTATCTGAACATTTTCCCCTAAAAGTTCTTTTCCCCTTTCCCCAACTCTACTCCTTAAAATACTGACCTTGTTCAAGCACAGCTATGCAGGTGTAATTTTTTTTTTTTTTTTAAAGGTGAATTTAAGTTGGATTTTTAGTCTGGAGAAGGTAACTGAAATAAGCATAGACCTGCCTTCATTTTGCTCAGCTTTCCACATTTGTCAGGGCCTATGTTTGTTAATGCTCTTTCTATAAGGCTCCCCTGTCACGTTTTATTCTCATTTTATTAATCCATATAGTATATTACACACAGTTTCTCATGACAAGTCAAATGACTGGTCTCTGGGCTGTTGTGGAACAATCAGAATTTAGGGAGATGCCTTTGACAATGGTCCTGCTGCTGAGACAAGGAAGAGACTGGTAAGGAGGAAGCTATTGGGAGTCTGCCTCAGTGATGATCTGGCAGTTCCACAACTCAGGAAGCTGTGACCATGGAGTTCTGAAAGGCCCTGAACTTAGGGTAACAGGGCACAAATATTTGCCTATAGAAGTTGGGCCAATTTCCCCCCCAAACCCTATTCCTATTCCTTTGAGGAGAAGATGCAATTCAACAAGCATTTATTAAGTGTGTAAGCAATAAGACATGGATATCAAGACACTTGGGGATATAAGGACTGAAAAAAAGTTTCAAGTTTCTTGATATCCCTCCCCTATTTTGTAGGGAATCCTACATGTACCCAAAGGAATGAACAAAAGAATTTGAGGAGTGAATGACCACTAACCTTGGGTGATCAGTAAAAAGCTTCCCATAGAAAGTGGCCCTTGAGCTGATTCCTTGAAGGAAGCCTTAAGGGATTTTAAGAGGTGGAAATGAGGAGAAAGAAAATAGCTGAATCTGTAGGAATCTATATTGATGGAGCATCAAGTTTGGAGGATTGTGCCATTTGGGGACGAGGAGGAGGAAAAGCAAGAGAATAAGTCAGAAGTGAAATGTTGATAAACTTAGGCATGTATCAATATTTTCCTGGTTGTTGATCTACTCAAATAATTACCTGCTATTGGTGGTCCAGAAAGAATAGCCAGTCCAGTAAAAAAGGCAGTAAATCCCAAAAACTTGTTTAGTGCAGAAGGTCCAGCAAGATCAATCTGTTGGAATCAGAGAACCAGTTGGAATATGTTTAAAAAAAAAAAAAAGTCTATGTCATCCCAAGTTTTATTTTAAAAAAAAAAATGAGTGCTGAATGATCACAGATTTCTGGTATATTTCATCAAAAAGCTACATCCTGGAAGTACTTGAAGAAAGGGCTCACCTCCAGGGTGCCATTCCCAGCGCTAAGTTGGGGGCTTCCCCAAAGTAGCCAACATATAGAAGTTAAGATTTTAGAACTAATTTGAGGATGCTGTAAATAACCTGTTTTCTTGTCCTAAACCAGCTTAAGTAGCAAACAGTACTGAGAGCCTCCTGGTGGCAGCAGTGATACCATTCTTATTTTTGTAGGGTTCTTTGATATTGTCCCAATTAGCAAGGCCAAAACAGCTAGAAACCCTTTTCCTGTACGGAGAAGAAGCCCCTGCTAATAATACCGGAGAAAGTAAAATCCCATGAGAAGTGCTGCCCTGGTTCCATGTTGAATCCACAGTATTTGGGCAGCGATTTTCAGGACTTGCTGCCTCAGCCTGGAAAACTGGCACAAAAGGTCAGGTTAAAAACCCCCTTCTAGTCCACAAATATTTCTCCATTTTTATATCTTGTCAGGAGTCAAACATAGTTCTACAGTGGATTCAAAAGAGTTTCTGTGGTGATTAAAAGCAGATTTGAGGCTCCTCCTGATTTGTCTTTGCTCTCTTTAGTTTCTTCTTGGCCTTGGAGGGATATAGTAATTCTTTGCCATTATTTACTTTCTAGCCATCATAGGCCCTAGGGCAGTTTTCTCCAGCCACCAAATTCACTTTTAACTTCAGTCTCTTGAGGGAGATAGCAATACTTCATTGCCTTTCCTTGATGTTTCTTCTAACAGTTTTAACGAGGATGCTTACTCACCATTACAGGGACTATGAGGGCCATATAAGAGCCACAGAAAATGGCAAAGAAGATGGAGTAGGTCATGAGTAGAGGAAATGTGGTGGCTAAAGGTGCAAGCAGGTTGGTGACACCACAGAGGATGAGGTAAGCCTTGTAGCAGTGATAGATATTGATCCACTTCTGATCAGCGACCCATCCAGACAGCAGATGCAGGATGGTCTCTGTGAAGCCTGGAGAGACATTGGGAGAGATCACATGAGAGCCTGGACCCCACTGGCTCACCTCCTCGAAGGGAGTGACTGTCCATGGCATCCTGGTGTACATGTACAAGGAAAGCCGGGTGAGTAATGGGAGGGAGCTGGGAGAACATATTAGATTTTCTGGGTTCTGCCATTAGCATCTGGCTTTGGCTCATTGGTTCTAAACACACCTAGTAAAGTCTCTTGAGAGGAACTCCCTTTAGAATTGATTAAAAGTCATATTTCTTCTGAAATTCTCTAAAAGAATTCAGAGCTTCAGGGATACCCTACAAGAAACTCAGGCCACCCATTAGCTCCCAAAGGGATCCTTTCTGTAGAGGATCTTTCTAGTTTTCTTTCTGCCAAATGAGTAAGACTCTTTGGGGAGACTCTTAGAACTTTCAAGCCATTGTGCTGTTGGGCTTGGGTAGTTGTGAGATGGAAAGATGGTTAGAGCATAATCAATAAAGTTTTTTAAAAAGAAAAATTGGGACTCTTTTTTATCTCCTAATATAAAATTTTGATAACTTATCACTGTATTCTATGGTTTGCATGCAAGTTAAAAGTACTGAGTAATAATGAATGACTCAAGTAAGACATTAGAAGTGTGTTGTCTTGCACAACACTGGCTTCTTCACTATAATATGTGAATTGATTGGGAGACTAGAGCATAAATCATATTTGTGGGTTTTTTTCCATAATAGAACTTCGTAAGATTTCTTCTTGAAATCCTTTATCTTGCTGTGAGTTTATATAAAATCAAGACATTCGAATCAAGAATTTGATGAAGAAAAGAATGAGTGGTGTTTTTTTTTTTTTTTCTTTTTTCTTTTTTTTTTTTTTTACTGTATTCAGTATTATTAGTTTGGATTTAATATAAATTGTCATAGGACTTACTTGCTCCAGGAAAAATGTTCATTTAAAGCCCCCAAACCATACTTTTTGTATCAATTTCACATAGCTAAAGGTAATGGAGGATTCTTATAGACAGTTAATCTGTTTTTGTTTGGACCAGTTGTATTGCAAAAGCCTGAGTGTAAATTTACAATATATGTAAAAAATTAATTCAGTAAGCATTAAGTGTCTGCTTTATATAAAGTGCTGTATTAGAAACTAGGACTGTGAAAACAATGAAGAGAGAGTCCCTATACTCAATTAGCTTGCATTCTACAGAGGAAATAATCTAAGTGAAAAATAATCTGAGGAAGGTGAGAACAGTAATAACTAAGGGGATCAAGAAAGGGTTATTTCTCATAGGAGGTAGAATATGTGTTGAACCTTGAAGAAAGCTCAAGATACCAAGAGTCAGGAGAGCCCAAGCAGTGAGGAAAGTCTGAGAGATGTGAAACTTGAGTGCAGGCAATTTGACTTACTAGAACTCATCATTTAATAATATAGTTTCTGGAGATCTGTATTTAGGGAAAACCTTAAGTAGAATATTGAACTCTCTTCCAGGCTCTTTATTCTTCAGGGGTCTCCTCTTTCTTACTTTTCTTTTCTTGTTAGTCTTTTTTTTTTTTTTTAAATTTTTAAGAAAATGACAGGTTGGACTTTATACTAAAAAGGAAAGAAGGGCCTAACTCTGGTAAAGTCCGTACATCTGGTAAAGCTTAAAAGCCTGGAAAACAACCAGTGTAAAATAGAGTTTTAATTTTCTTACCAG
The DNA here is from genome assembly GCF_048593235.1 of Sminthopsis crassicaudata. NCBI lineage: Eukaryota > Metazoa > Chordata > Mammalia > Dasyuromorphia > Dasyuridae > Sminthopsis > Sminthopsis crassicaudata. Next base: position 428,613,877 of record NC_133620.1, read on the forward strand.
CCATTGAAATTAAATAGGAGGCATCCATGGTGTCCATTCCTAGAGTTTTAGCTCTGGCTACCAAATGGAAAGTAGGGATGAAATATGCTATCTGGCTGAAGATAAAGCACCAGGTGTATAGATAAAGCGAAGGGTTCTTAAATAGAGAGAAATCAAGATGCAGCTGATGGGTCAGCTGGTGGGTCCATGGGATGGCATTTTTGTCCCCAAAACGAGGCTTGTTGTTAAAGACCTCTCCGTCATCCTCTTGGTATCCCGAGCTTGTTGCCCCTTGACCAGTTTGTCCATCCTTGTTGACTAAACACTTTCCAGTGGGAGACTGCCCTTCATCATTGCTGGCTGGAACTTCCAGCGGTCTTATTGCATCTGGACTTCTGGTAGCCATGAACTTTTCCTTTTTAAGGTTGATGGGTCTTAAGAGCATAGTAGAGGGCACTAAATTTAATGAGATCCCTCCAAGTAGTAGAAGAGCACCTAAATAGAAAATATGGTTAATGTTGCAATTTAACCTTTCCTTCACATCTTGTTTATAGATTTGGTAGAGATTTCATTATCAAAAGTTTGAAACTGAAATAATCATATTACCAAAGTTGAAAAAATTCTTTGTAGTTTGAAATTATAACTTGAGGCATTACGCTTAGTTATAAGGAACCCTGCTGGTTGTCACTGAGGAAGAGGGAGCCCCAGAAGGTGAAAGAGAGATGAAAAAAAATGGAATTGGAATTGGGAAAGTTCTTAGAGTTGCCTATCTCCTTTACTCCTACTTCTCCCTATTAGCCCCCCTTTTTTAGGGACTAGATAATAGGGGCTCAAAATAAGCCCACTCTTATTTTTCTTCCCTTAAAATCCTGGGGCAGCCAGGTGTGGGGGGAAAAAACCTATATTCTACTAATTAGAGATTAATTGGTACTATAAACTCTTTTAAAAATTTAAGCACATTTAAGTATTATAAGGTATTTATAACTTATTTTGAATTGTTTTAACAGTATATAAATAAGAGCACAGGTTTTCAGCAAAGAATCTGGCATTTTGCATATTTCTTAAGTGATAACTAGACAGTGCAGGGTTTGGGGGGTTCTTTGTAGCTGGGGTACTGGGAAGGGAGAGGGGTGAGGTGAAGTTATGGGGAGTAAGAGAATGCAGAAGGGGAAATAGGAAGTGGCTACAGTTTCATCTAGGAGCACTGAAGCCCATTTTTATATATTATCCATTAGTTAAAAAATTCAAATAGGCATTTGAGAGTTAGTCTAAATTGAATGGGCCAAGTGTTCAGTGGGTAGTACACCTGAACTCTGTAGAGCTAATGTGAAAGAGAACAATGTACTTAGGTTTGTTATCTTGGTAGGTGCTTATGCAGCTTGGGTTTCATTAGAGTCATGTGTTGTGTGACAATAATGCAGATTTACTTTAGAAACAGGTAAGAATGAGCGATTGATTGTTTTTATAAAGAATAATTAAAAGGAAAAAACTTTAAGGAGGATATTTCAACTACTAATACTTTGTAATACTTCATAGTTCCCCTTTCTCTCCCTGATCTTTTGGGATAAGGTCATATTGATTGGTGATGTACAATTAACCAGTTCCAAAATTTTTGGAACTCATTCCACAGGCTACATTGACTGCTTTTCATCCCATGACAATTTAAATTATCTTGGAAGATAACAAATGTCCATGAAGCCCAGTTATTAATTTCAAAATGTCCTGATGAGAACTGTAAAATTCACTTCTTAGTTTTGTACAGTGAATCCCAGCACTTCAGTTATCTTAGGCTGTGCACTTATTATTATTTTATTATGATAAACATTAACAAATATGTTAGTAATGTATTAGTGTCTCTGGAGAAGGATTTTTCTAAAGGAGACAGGGATTTCCCCCAATATTGTTGTTATTATTTCTTCTTATTATATAACAATTAGTTATTGTTATTATTATATATTAAGCTTAGATTCCATTTTTCTTTTTTCTTTTTTTGCCAATCTTGAAGAAAAAAAAATACTGGAAACTACTGAGATGTCCATTTTTGATTCGTCATTTTTATTGTTGTATGTTTCCAAGTTACACAGTGTTTCTCTCTTGTGACAGAACACTGCAAGTTACTTGTGACTGAACACTGCAAGTTAATAAGAGATTGATAATGAGTTCTAAAAGCCTCTGATGCCTGCTGATAAGCACTGAAAATATTTAGAGATCTGTCCCTCTAGTCCATTTTTAGGGGAGTAGAAAATTAAGGGTCTTTCTGTTTCTACTCATTTCCCATTAAACTGGTTGCTACAACGTCCAGCCATCAAGTTGCCAAGGGAGAAAGGAATGTATTTTTAAAAATACATTCTTAAGTCTAACAAAGTTTAAAATGTCAGTAGAGCTATTGTCAGGATGACTCACCTGGCCAGTCATATTCATCAATCAAGATTTTTGTGAGAGGTGCCAGAAGAAATGTCAACCCCATCCCTGAACGACCAATAGCCACTGAAAGACCCAGTCGTTTTTTGAAATATTTAGCAGTTATCACAGTAGCAGCATGGTATATGTAAGCAGAGCCCAGACCTAAAAATAATGCAAAAGCAAAAACTTGGAATCAAATTCATTTTCATCGATAAGTACGGATTCAATAAACATGTAAAAAAAGATATATGAGTAAACAGCCCTCCTGAGAAGAAATAATAGAACTGAACCAATGTACAACAAAAGTGATCAGCTAATGTCATCAGGTAGCTTTGGACTCACCTGGTAGAAGTCCCATAGATATACAGAGGAAGGAGATGCCTGTGGCCAAGCTGCTGATAAAATATCCAGTGCAAATAAGGAGAGCACCAAAAATGGATGTAGATTTCTCTCCTAATTTTTCACAAAATATGGCAGCCAGTGGACCTTAGGAAAAGGGAATGAGATTTGAAAAAGAAAGATTATTCTTGAAACTAAGACAATAGATGTCAAACTTTGTAACATAAATGAGGAAGGAGAGTTCTCAGCACCATTATTATTTTGTGATTTCTAAAGCGGAGGGTTTGAAGGAAAAGTTAATTTAAGGCCTACCACTTTCAAACTGGATAGTTTTGCTGGATTATCTGATGGACTCAGTTGAATTTCAAAATGTGTAGACCAAAAGGAGGATTAATTAGGAGCATATGGGTTTTGAAGCTTCATTTGGGGAACACCCTGAGGGAGGTGGGCTTTGTAAAAGTATTAGAAGAGACCGAGAGCAATGAGGGATAGAAGTAGTATTAATAGAATAAGAGAATGTAAAGGAGAAGTGTTCTAACAAACAGTATGTTTTGGAAAGCTCTAGTATTTCAGGAAAGACAAGAGGAAGAGCTTGAATGGAAATGAGGGTTCAACAGGGTGAATAAGGATTTATTTTAGTAGAGAAGTTGAAGCTGAAAGAGAATCTCAGACTATTTGGGAATAAAAGGTGAATCACCAGTGTAGGGACAGCCCATTAAGCTATCTTTTTATTAATAGAAAGTCCATAGCATTTTCTGCCCTTCCTCTTTATATCTAAGGGGTATTCATATTGTGTTAGATACTAATGAAGTTGGGATGACTAGTGTAGTGAAAATTCACTTTAAAAAGTACTTCAGCAGAAAAGTGTGAGTCAGTTTGCTGTGTTTCAGCTTCCAGTCCATCTCTTGGGATCAAGGTGGTGAGCTGTGGATAGGGGAGAATAGTTAGTTGCATCTACGGTGCGCCCATGAATGTATTATGGAACTAGACCTTGAATATTTGACGTGATGTTGTTCAGCTTGCCAAACCGTGCTAATGCTATGGGATTTGCAAGGTTTAAGAAAGATACATAAATCAGTAATTTTGGAAGTTGGGTCTGCACTGTAATTAGGCACTTAGTAGAATGTAGATGAAGACTCTCCTTGAAGGAATTAGGTGCTGAGCAGATATTGTGAATTTTGGTAAAAGTTCCAAGGTCAAGGGGACCTTGCCCAATGTCTTCCTTCAGCCTCAGTGACTGGTTTGGGGCACCCACCCAGAGCCGCCAGCTTGTCTGCTACCTGCTATGAAGCGGAATGAGGACATTAAAGAGCCAATCCAGCTGATCTGCTCTGAAGTGCCGTCAAATTCTTCTTGAAACACCACAAAGAAAATGGCAAAGGTTTTGGTCATTCCCATTAGAAGCACATTCACCTAAACCCAAGCAGACCAGAGAGTTCAGGTTAGTGACTTTGCTGTTAGATAGTCCCTGGAGGAGGACGGCAGAGCTCACATGAGAGGCAGTAGAGACGTTGGTGTTTTATCCTGAAGAAAACTCAGATAAAATCACAACGTGTAAGGAGCTGCAGGCTTCAAGCTCAGCTCTGGGGGCCCCAGCTACCTTATATGCAGCCTCGGGAATCGGGTTCAGATTTCACATTTGCCCTCCAGCTCCACAGCGGCCCAGGATTCTGACGGCTCCAGCTGATACTTGTAGAGTAGCTTCCAGCTTATTCCCCATCATTAAATCGCTCACCTGCCTTGGTGAGAACTGTGTAAGGACCGTCCGAGAGGTACCAGTAACTTAGCTGTGGGACCTGGGGCAGAGGCTTCTATGAGTCTTAGCTTTCTTATCTGTAAAATGAGAGGCCTGCACTCTGTGTGATCTCAGAGATCCCTTCCAGCTCTGGATCTGGGGCACTGTGAGGGCTGATTCCTGCTTATAATTATATAGTAGCTTCTGCCCTGGGTCTCTGAGAGAGATGAGTTATTTTAATTTTTTGTGAATTAATCTAAGTATTTGTTTTCAATTCTAAAATAAGAGGAATTCCTTTCCAATTATCTTTTAAGGGAAAATGGTATTTAGCCCCAAAATGATGTTGATCCAGAGTCCAAATTGTTACCTAGTGAAGGGCTCCCTTTCCAGGGAGGTTCAATTCTTGTTCCCTCAAGGGCTTGTGTCTGCTGAGCTAAATGGGGAACAATAGACCTGCTCACATTATATCAACTGCTGAACACTGTGCTCTGACTGATTTCATTCTGGCTTTATTTTGGAATTCTTGGAGCTCTGAGAGTGAATGAGGAAGTGAATGTATCTTATTAAACCTGCACAGACTGGACATTGGCCATGCGCTATGCACAAGCATTTTCTTGTTGGCTAGAGTTCCTTTCCCCTTGTTTAGTGCATTTGGGGGGGGGTGTAAACCACATTTTTGTCCCCAAAAAGAACAGACTAGAAGAGTAACTAGAAGAGGAAGTAAATTGTCATCACTCTAGGTCTCTGAGTCTGGTTTCTGTTACCCATGAAGGCTGACAGTGACTTTTTTGGGGTGGAATATTCATTTCTTGCAGGCTAAATGACAACCTCTCTTTTCTCTGAACCAGGAGTTCCTCAGCAACTGGATAGGTGTCCTGCTAACTTTGATCCTTCATCTGTTTCTCCCAGAGTATCTTTGAGAAGACACCTCAACACCTTAACACAGAATAGAATACCGATTGGCTTATTCCCTTCTTCTGATAAATGGCTCCTTAAAAGAATTTTATTTTCTCCCTCTTTCCATGCCCCCTGTCCAAGTCACATTGTGGACACTTGTGATGGTCGAACAAAAGCAAGATTGGCTGGCCAGAAAGGCATATTTAATGCTTTTGAGTCTATTTATCTATCTACAAAATTAAATGAAAATCGATGTGTAGAGTGCTTTACTATATCTTGTTTGGTCTTTACATTAGTAGGTATTTCAGGCACAGAGACACAAAGCAGTTAGGTAATTTACCTTTAGCCAAGAGATACCAGTATCTGAGGCAAAATTCAGTCTTAAGTCTGACTTCAGGTCTGTCATTGCACTATGGGATCCTGCTTCTAGGATGATACTTGTATCAACCACTGCTGTGTAAACTGTAAGGTACTAGATGGAAATTAATGAATACAGGAGATAATTCCTTCCTGGCTCAACCATGTTCTCCTACCCCTTCAATTATTAAGCAGTGGTTAGGCCCGTGTACATGGCTCCAGGAACACAAAGGTGAAAATGACTCTTGTCTCATCCTCTGCTTACAGGGGGACATAAGGAATATCCACTGATTACCATATAAAACAAGTGAATACAAATAAGAGCAGTTTGGGGATCTCAGTTGTGTCTGACCTAGAGGCAGCTCCACTTACCAGAGAAGGGAAGCTTGAGTTGGAGGAACTTTGGTAGCAAAATCTGATTCTGGGTCAGTGTCATCCCAAATAGAATTATGGCAAGATAGACTGATAGAGGTCAAAGCTATAGAAAAAAGTGGGGAATTATAACAGCAAGAAAGATCAAGAGAGGATGGTGTCCTGTGGTGGTTTAAACTTGGGTAAAGTTGTGGACTCTGTTCCTGGTCTCTCCCCTTCTCCTCCCCATGTTCCTGTCTCCCCTACCCCCACCCCCACTGGAAGCCATTCTTCCTTATCCCCCAAACTCATTTTGTTTTATCCTATCTTTTGCATATTCTTCATAGATGTTATTTTCCCTTACTAAAATCAAACTGCTCAAGAGTAGGACTCATTGCTATCTTCCGATTATCTTGGCACAGTGCAGCCCAAATGGTCTTTGGATTGTACATCATCTTTAGGTCCAGGACTAAGATCCTGGAGTTGTTCCCTCCCTTTTTTTTCTCATTAACTACTTGTTCCATTGTGTAGCATGTCAGAGTACTGGGCCTGGAACTAGAAGGCCTGTGTTCAAGTGCTAGTCCTGCTGCTTACAAAAAAAAAAATCCAGGATCATATATTTAGACTTTTTCCAGATGCTTCCTGTTGTTTGGTTCTAGGTATTAGAAATCTCCCTAAAGTATCCATGGTTGGAGATGACTTGCTTCACTGAAGGGGATTGCTTGTAAATCCTTATGTAGAATGCTTGCTCCTCAAACAGGTTTGGGTTAGTTTTTTGTTCCCACTTGTATTCTGCTGATCTCAACAGTAATGATTTATTTCCCTAGGTGCTTAATTATTACACCCTTTGTCACCTAGTATGCACACTAGGTCCTTGGCACAAATTTTAGTGTCATGCGATTTCCTTGTCATGTACCCCAGGCTACCACCTTCCTGGAAGTCCACATTAGAAAAGTACAGTATATCTGCCAACTGACATTTGTCCTAATTGACACTCCCTTCAGGTTTAAGAATGGTCTGTTGTGTCCTTGCCAGTCTGACACCTTATGTTTCACTGGGCTGGTATGTCCCCACTGGACACTTGCACTAAGCACTCTTAGCATTAACCTGTTTAAACTAACAGTCATTATTTATTGCTGAGAAAGCTTCTCATCCCATCAGTTAATTAAGGTGGCCTTATATTAACAGAAAGGGAGTTCATTCCCATTCACTCCACATCTGGGCCATTGAGAAGAGAGTTCTTAGACACCTGTCAGCCCTTTGTTACTGAACCAGAGGAGAGCTGACATTTCCTAGAAATGGAAGGTGGGGTTAGGGGGAGAAGGAGCAGGGGAAGATAAGACCAAGGAGTATTCCCTTGAAGCCTCCAGCAGCTACCCTCAGCCTCTTTGGGATCTATTTAAGAGAGTGTTCCTGCAATTTAGTTCAGACATTTATAAGCCTTGGTTAATAAGGTATGCTCGTGATTGTTAGGTAGGGACCCAATTTTTTGTTTTTGTTTCCTCCACCAAAGAGAATGATCTTCAGTGAAGGTTAAAACAAAAGGGTTTGGCAGGAAACTGAAATCCTCCCTGAAAGCTTACTAAATTGCTTTTATTCATCTTTGAAGCACTATTGGGAGAGGTGGCTGACCAGGATGGTGAAGAGACTCAGTTGTCTCATGAGATGGGCTGAAGGAGCTGGGGATGTTTCTCTGAGAAGACATGGGGACATAAGCATTTCTCTTCTAATATTTCAAGATCTCCTTCCGTAATGTGATTTCATCAAGCCTTTTCTTCTCTCCTCAAAACTTTGAATCCCATTCCTGTTCCTCCCACTTTAAGCAGACGGCTTGTTCAGTTCCAGGTTGGATTAGGTTGTCTCTGAAGTAACTTTGAATGCTGAGATTTTATGTCTCTATTGTAGATGCCTCATAAAAGCTTCCTGAAGATATTTGTCATTTCTGTCCTCCTACCCTGACAAATCAGAGGAAGAAGTGTTTCCTTACCTGTGGCCAAAGATTCAAATTCTGGGTCCTGCAGTTTAGGGAAGGACATTGATAAACTGGAGTGGATAGAAAGGAGTGTGAGTAGTTTCAAAACTTCCCCCAAAAGAATGGATTGAATTACGTTACCTGTGTTCTTGACCCCATTTTCTCTCCCAAGTTATTCCAATAATCATCTTTCTCTCCAGGGGACTTTTTCATCTGCTAGGTTTCCTCAAATTGGGTAGCTTCTTTTTGACCCTTCTGTTTTCTTACAGCTAGCAACCATTTTTTAATTTCCCTTCACTATCTGTTTTTTCTGAGGTATTCGGGGTTAAATGACTTGCCCAGGGTCATACATCCAGGAATTGTTAAGTGTCAGAGGCCAGATTTTAACTCAGATCTTCCTGACTTCAGGGCTGGTACTCTTATCTACCTGTCCCTATCAGGTTTTTTAAAGACTACATTTGATTGCCTCTACTTCCTCACCATTTTTCTTAAAATTTGGCTTCCATCCCTCTCACTTGGCCATTATTTTTTAGTCCTCCTTGACATCTATCTCTGCTGTATCAGATACTCAAACATGGTTTCTAAGATTACTTACGCTTCTAAGCTGACATGCACTTATTAAGTACCAACTTGTCCTTAGAAACTGAAAACAGCTTGTCCACAAAGAAGTCACACTGTAAGTTAAGATGGGAACAGTGTGTAGAAAAACTGATTCAACCTAAAATGAAGATTGGGGTTATTTTAACTTGTATGGAATTATGCAAGAGTCCATGGAGAGCCTGGCGCATAAAAGGAACCTTAAAGGGAAATAAAAAGATTGAATGGAACCAAACTCTATAGTGCAGTTTGGCTGGGATTCAGAATGTGAAATAACGTGGGGAAGGAGTAAGGCATGTTGGAGCTGCATTGTCAAGGCCTTGTTAGGCCAGGTTAACTTTATAAGTAAAATATTTATAACTATCCCAAGGAAAAAGGACTTGACCACTTGCTTCATAAAGCAGTTGTAGAACCTTTCTCAGAATCTTCTTGAAAAAAGGGAATTCCAAGTATGGTCTTTCAACCTCCAATTCACAATTATCCCTAATCTTTTAAAGTGGTTCTTCCTCATAATGTTAGCTCTTTCCTAGGATAGTCTCATTCACTTCCATAATTTAAATTAACAACTTTATGTAGGTGACTCTCAGGTACACATTTCTAACACCGACTTCTTTTTGAGCCTCAGGAAGCCAGGAAGAACACCTTGGCTAGACCATAACATGCACTCTTGAATAGATTTTTGCCTACAAAGCTGAGCTGCCTGGCAATTTTGAATAGACGGATGGATGAGTTGGGTCCAGTCATTTTAGAAACCATGTTTGAATGTCAGATACTGCAGAGATGTCAAGGAGGACTAAAATGTTATAGTTGCACTCCCTTTCCCTCCCTCTCCCCCCCACTCCTGCTGGTGATGTCTAGGACATTTAGCAACAAGCCAGTTTTCTTTTGATGTTGATAGCTGTGACATCTTTTCTGATTTTCCATGGTGTGGCCTATGGTTTTGCTGGTTTGGTTTGTTTTGACATATTGCTTCCCTGCCTGATTCTCAGGCTGGAGAGGCCCCGGAAGGGCATCTGAGAGATGGCACCAAGACCTTCACAAATTAATGGTGGTAATCATCTGAAAATGAGGTCAGTGATCTCCTTAAAAATTCTGGGTATCATGAAAGTGATTTTACTGTCACAATTATGTGCCTTTGGAAAAGTTTTCCTGGAAAGTGTTTTTTCAAGTAGCCTAATTGTAAGCTTTCAATGTGACAAAAAAAAGGGGGGGGCGGGGAGAAGGATACAGAATATTTTCTCAATTTTTTTAGTTGGAATTATTAATTTTATGAAGTTACTTTGTAGCATCTCATGTTGAAAAAAAAAAAAATCTCTCCACTAGAGAGGAAAAAGTGAAATTAGGATTTGGCATCTGGTTTCTTCTAAGGGCAATTGTTTCTATTTTGGCTAGAAACCTTGAGGATCTTCCTGTCCCAGATTGGGTTTTTTTGAGTAGGTAATAGTGATAGTTCTTTGCTTCAATTCCTACCTAGTCTTAACCACCAAATAGGCGTTGCCTCAATCAAACTTAAACCTGTTAAAGACCTTAGCTTCAAAAGTCCAGGATCTCCCACTGCATCCAGGGCCACCTCCAGTCCTCCTGATCTGTACCTGGCTCCTGGACCCAGAGGGCTTCAGAGGAGAAAGCCAGGATGGTGACCTTGCACAGCTTCCCTCACTTCACTCCCACTCACTTGCATGTCACGGCATCATCTTCCTGATGTCAAGATCCTCTTCGAGAACAAAGGACAGAAACAATCTTCTAAGGACAATTTAAATTTAGTCTTGTGGTTCCCATGCATCTTGTGGCTCCTTCCCGGACTAGGTAGCAATAGACTCCTTTTTTCGTCCTCCCCTTTATCCTCCCAGGTTCTTTCTTTCATCTCTCCAAATGTCCTCCTTCCCTCCAGCTGCCAAATGAAGTACAAGTTTGACTAGACACCCTGCTCAGGAAGCTTTCCGCAGCTTCTAGCTTTTAAAACCCTTCAGTCTGATTCTGGAGTATCCTAGCTGATTATACTTTACTTGCTGCACACACTGCCTGTGTGCTTCAGAGAAGGGACCTTATTGATGCTTCTCATGGACATCATCTCTAGCTTCTGTGCTTGGAGTGGTCGCCAACATCAGTCCTCTTCTCTTCTGGCCCAGCTTATGTGCTGCCTTCTCCAAAGTGCCTTTCTTGATTGTACCTGCCCTCATTATGGTATATTTATTTGTAAAATCTCCTGCACTTTATATTGTGTGTATCCTGTATTTCTGGACACTTTTCTCTCTGGTAGAATATTGAGACTGAAATTGGCTCACTTTAGTATTTTCAAGTCCCAAGCACAGTGCTGACTGGCACTTAGTGTCAACTTAATAAGTATGCATTGAATGAGAACTCCAGCCAAGGAATATCTGTCCTGCTTACTGATTTCTGGGGCCATTTCCTTTCCCTCAAGAGAGATAGATATGATAGCTAACTGGTTATTGCCTTGAATTGTAAATTCTGGTGTCTAGATACATTATGAGCAGCTAGGTGGTGCAATGGATAGAGCAATGGATTTGGAATTAAAAGGACCCATTTTTCTGAGTTTAAATCTGGGCTCAGACAATTACTTAGCTGGGTGACTCTGGGCAAGTAGCTTAACCTTCTTGCCTCAGTTTTTCCATCTGTAAAGTGAGCTAGAGAAGGAAATTGCAAATCACTTCAATATGTTTGCCAAGAATACCCCAAATGGCATCACAAAGAACCAGACGTGACTGCATAAGACATGTAGTCTGCTCACTATTGGACTGAGCTGAGACTCAGTATGAAGACCTGAGCATTTTATTTTCTGATTCAAATCTAAAACCATATGGAAATTACTTGGAGCCCTCCTTCATTTCCCTATTACTAGCCAATGTATACAATGAAGTTCTGCTCTTAAGAATGGCAATAAAGCTTGATTTGCATCTGGTTGTATGGACTCTACAGCTATCATTCTAGGAATGAGTGGTGGGAAGGTGATAGAGACAGACATGAATCTTTTCTGGGGGATATCTCCACTGTACTGTGGGTCGACTTGGCCCTTTCCCCCCTTCCTCCTCCTTCAAGCTCCTGGGGGACTAACTGTAGAACTGAGTGTGAAGGCTAGTTACTTTTTAACAAAGGGAACTCAGGATGAAGAAAGGTCAGTTTCCTGGTAGATTTTTTTTTTTTTTTTTTTTTTAATTAAGGTACAAATAGTTGTATATTGACAATGGATTTTAATCTGTCTTTCTGAAGAGAATTCAGCTACTCTCTTTGTCCCTTTCCGTAATGATGGGTGCTACTGACTGGGTGGTCAGTTATCTCTCAAAGAGACTCAAAAATGACATCACATGTTGGGATCAGAGCAGCGGGTCCAGCTGGAGCAAATCAGACCAATATGAGCTTGGGAGGCTTTACCACAGATCAAGCACAAATAGTTCACTCAAACATTTGGAATGGAGATACTTCTAAATTTGCACATCTCTCATTTCTTCTGAGCTACTGCAATTCTGCTTTGTTTATAGAGCCGAGTTCCTTCTTTAATGTGGGTGTGCCACGCTGGGTAATCCTGTGCCGCTAACTCTCATACTTGCATACATACTTAGGGAAGGGAGGCAGGAATGGACATTTGCCACAGAATTAATTTTCCTATATGTATCCTTGTAGCATCCCTTTATGTTTCCATGAAAGGACCAGCCTACTTTGTGACATCCCCATGGCCCAACAGCAGGAAGCTTAAGTAAAGCAGTTGATCATAGTTTGGATATTCTAGTAGGAAGGAGAAATCATAATCTCACAAACTTTTACCAGAAAGAAATGAAACACTATCATCCATCCCCATCCTCCATCAAGGGGTTCAGTATAAGGATGTAACTTTGTCCCCTTCAGCATGACGATTGGTCCCACTTCTCTCACTCGTAAGAAAATCCTGTAAGAAAGTGCCCATTTCCTAGTTAGTAATTTAAGCTCAATCTCAATCATTTTAGGGTATTCTACAGTTTACTAATTTAAAAAACCCACCACTTTTGAATTTATTTGCTCCTTTTTTTTCTGAACTTGGTTGTAAGAAATATTGTTTTTGCATTTATTTTTTCTTTTAGTTTTGAGAATTTTCTTCAGTCCTGTTTCTTTTTTTTTTTTTTAAAGAAAATTATGCTCTTTGTGGGTCAGATGAAGATAAGAGTCATTCAGATTGTTTGTTCCACCAAAAGGATACCAACCATCTATAAAATTCTTGACCCACCAACATGGGACATTCTTGAAATTCTCACATATTTGAGGAAAAGGAACCTGAGGGATTCCTGATCCCTTTCTTGAAATTCTCACATATTTGAGAAAAGGAATCTTGAAGGATTCCTGATCCATTTTTTGGTTAAATTTCGAGCATTCCTGGTCCTTTTCACCCTATTCTCCCATGATGGATTTGACCAATTCCTCTGGGAAATACTTTATAATTCAATAAACGATTAGCATGTAAATCTGTGGAAGTGATTAAAAAGATGAATTGTAGGTTCCTTCTTTTCACTAATATCCTTAATAAGGTCTGATAGTTAGCCCTTCCCCAACCCTCAAAAAGCCTAAGATACTGTAAGGCACCTCCAGAGAGCCCTTTATTAAAGATAACCTTAGAATAAGGTCCATTTAGCACACTGCATTGGCATGAATTAGTTATCAATCCTCTATACATCAGGATAGGTGGTGGTAATTGGGTTGGACAGACCTAGATCTGGGGCAGCAGGGTAATACCAAATGCTTGAATTTTTGAACTGAGATGGGGAAGGAGATAGGCTGGTATTGGGGGAGGAATATATCACAACTGTTCATCAAATGAAGCACAAAATTACATTTTTGTCTTACCTTTTGGTGCGAAACTCAGGAAAGAAAGCCTCATCAAGTAAGGCAGTTTAAGAAGAAAAGCAAATATACCATGTCTTGTGTTTTTACTCCTTTTCAACAAACAGCTTCTTGCTTCAGCATACTGTGAAACGTAGCACAAGTGAGCATTTATAGGAGCCTGAAAAAAGAGCAGACTGAGCAAAACCGGGCTTCATTCCCAGTGGACTTTACTTCCTGAAGGGAGGGGCGAGGACTGTTATTTGATCCAAGCAAAAATTTTTCCCTCTGTGGCCTCTTAGCTCTCATCCCTATGCCTGGCTCAGACCTATCCTGCCTTTGCCTCAAAAACCCTATTCTCTTGCAAACAACCCCAGTTCCATTATTAATCTCTTAAACTAACATCCTTTGGATTTCTCCTAAATATTCTCAGCTATCCTTTCAATGATTCTGGGAGCTCTTTCTCTCCACTTCTTCCTCCTTGAAGCAGAAGTCAATATACTTGTTCTCCAACTGCTATACCAGACTTGCCTCCTTTGAAATTCACATCTGGTTACTTTATCCTGGCCTCCAGATTCTTAAGTTACTTGAGCATGTGGCTGAACTTTCCATTCTTATCTCTGTCTTCATCAATGGAACTTTTAAAGTTGATGACCAAACACCTTCAAATTTCAAGTTTCTCCGCTTAAAACAACTCCAACTCATGACTTGCAGCCAACTGTTGAGTGAGAATGACGTGTAAGATGTAATCATTCTCCAACTCTAAATTTTACATTGCTCACTCCGTTCCCCCCCCCCCCCCCCCCTTGGCTTTTGTGACACCATTTTCCTGCTTTTCCTCTAGTAACAGATCCTATTTTTTGGCAGATTCATTATCTTGTTCCGTAAGTGTCTTTGTTTTAAACTCAGTACCATCCCTTACCCATTGGAGCCTATTAACTGCTTGGTGATTCTGATGTAATTATTAGCTCTGTGCAGGTAGCTTCTCGATATACCTAATCCAATTTTGCTCTGAATTAACCCCATAACTTTAATTTACCTATTGAACTTGGCCTGTATCAAATATAACTCCAAAACTGAACTTGCCTATCCTATTTCTCATGATGGAACTACCATCCTCCCCATTATCCATGCTTAAAAGATGTCAGCTTTCTTTTCAGCTCAGGTGTCACCTTCAAAACCTACTCCTTATCAAAGTATTATGCTTTCCTTTTTCTGGATCCCTTAGTAGGATTTATGATCCTTGAGAACAGTCATGGGTATGTCTTTTTTTGCAGCCCCTGTAAAGTGATACTTCAGTTCCCCATTGTGGTGCTGTGACCTTGAATTCTGAAGATGCAGCCGGCACAATTAGCCTGCTTTAAGTGTGGACAGGCTCATAACTAAATTGGCCACAGATTGATAAAACCTCTGTCATGATAGGACTACAGGAGGATGTGAACATCATCAATATCCATCCTGACAAAAGCCCAGATCCTCTTAAATATTTCCAATTGCTTTTAATATGGCAGGCACAAAAATTGCCCTTTAGAACTGTGTAATCACATTTAAATTAAGCTAAAAATAACTTATATAACAATCTTGTAAAGTAGGTAATGCAAATAAGTATTTAAAATGGGGACATTGGTTCATATTTCCAGAGTCCAATTTTTTCCCCTCATTACACTGCATGGTAAGACAGCAAGACCCAGAAATATCTCAATAAGTAGGTATGATGAACTGAATAGAACATGCTGGCATTCACTAAGAATGTGAAATCATTTAGGATTAGGAAAAATTAAATTCAGCATAGGGACAATAAGGCCAGACAACAGCTCAACGTCCCTGTCCTATGTTATCTGTAGTGGTGTCTAATGGCTAGACTATGAGAATGAGAGATGATGTTTACTTCTAGGTGTTACAATTTAGGAGAAACACTGATAAAAATGAAGAGTTCCAGAAGACAATCGAGGTGAAGACTTAATGTTATGAGGTACACTTGAAGTCATCTTCAAATTCATGAAGACTTGTCTTCTACAAGCATCTTCAGAGAATAGTGCTAGCATGAGTTTGGAAAATAAAGGGCAAATTCTGACTTGATAACATGGAAGACCTTCTTAAACAGAACTTCAGTGAATATTTATTGCATTAAAGTATATTTATTAGAGAAATATTTTCTCTTACTGTAGAATTACAATTTCTTCCTAACACTGGTGATAGCTGTTTTCAATGTAGAGTAATAATTAAATTTCACTCGCCTACAATCAAAAATCTGCTTGCTTGTTTATACATGATTACAATAAGAGGACACATTCCCTATTTTCAGAAAGTTATTTTAACAGACAAATGTAGTACTCTCACACATCTCCCATTTTTCCTTAAATGTCCTCTTTTAGCGAAATAAATTGAAGTTAGTCACCATATCTCCAATGGAAATCATTTTTATGGAGAAAGCAGGAGCTTTAGGAAAATTTGGAAAGATACACATGTGGAATCATAGGCCTTTTAAAAAACAGGAAAATTTGATCCTATGTTATCTAGGCTGTATGATAGAAACACCTTACACAATCTAGGAAAAGCTAGGTGATTTTCTCCAGCTATATTTATTGACCATACCAGAGTTTAGTGATACAGAACAATTTGATTTTGACAGGCGCCTTAAATATTACCACCCTTTCTCACTAAGTGCTTACCAAAGATAACTTTAAAATAATAAACAGAAAAGAACAAGTGTTACATTTAATGGTTGGCCTAAATACTGGCACTTAAAAGTGGAGCAAGATAAAAGAGATGGAAAGATTGGTTTGAGTTCTATGTTTTGGAGTCTGAGAGGTCAAGATGCCATTTTGTGCACTGCCACGGTGATGCCATCATGTTTCTGGATCATTATATTCCTGAAAGGCAAAGCAAAGGAAATTTGATAATGTTTTATTCAAATAGGGGGTGTCATCATAGTCTGGTCTCTAGCTTAATGACCATGTAACCACTGTTCAAAGTCATAGCTAAGACAGCAGAGCCTTCACATTTGAAAATAATTTAGGTACATGCCACTACTATCAGAAAACTGAATACAGTTTTTTTTTGTTTGTTTTTTTTCTCTCTGTGCTACTCATTTCTTAGTTCAAGGGAATACATTAATTTGATGTACTACTAAATCTATCTTTAGGCTTTTGTTGAATTCTCTTAAAGCAATATTTAGACTGACTTACTAATGTGATAACTGAGGCTCTGAGATCTGTTTAAGGCCATAATGGATTAACAAAAATAGTACTAATCATAAATAAAAGATAGCAATCCCATTTGCTATCTTTGTGGTTCTAAAGTTGAAGTTGTTAATGTCTTTAGGGATCTGTGAATAGGTTAGAATTTGGAATAGAAATTGAAATGGAAAATGAATTTTTATGAAAAAAATTACATCTCTACTTTTATTAACCTCTAAACTGAGCATTTCCTTTAACTATTAATTTAGGAGAGAAAAATTTTTAATTCTAAGAAGGGGCTTTACTAGCTGCTAAAGGAGTTCACAACTACAAAAAGATTAAGAACCTCTGCTTTTAAGTTCCCCTAAAGGATATATGGAAAACCTTCTTTTCAGTCAGTCCACTGAAATGGGAATAAAAAATGAAAAGATAACTTTGATTTGATATAAAATTTCTCAACAATAAAGGGAAAGGGATTTAAAAACCTAACTACATACTCACCCATTGTCTGACTCTAGACAGACTACTGGAATGTCTGTTGGGTCAGAGGTTAGTTTAGCTGCTTGTTGGGCTAAGACAGAGATCACCCCTGCATGTTCATCTGACAGGGTTCCACGGCCTGAAAGACACAAATGCTCCAAACTAAGCATCTAATATTTGAGATGAAGATGATAATATGTAGAGCTCCAATTAAATGAAGAATATATTGATTTTGACTGCCAGCTACACTAACTGCTGGCTGTACCTGCACAATCAAGTAAAGTGACTTGTCAGTTCTTATAAAGGGTCACTGGAAGAAAGCTCTGCCCTAAAATTTCATGATCCTTTTCATAAGGGGGATGAAATCTGAAAGTTACATAGGTTCATGCAAAGTCAACTGAAATAAATAAGAGACAATAAATAAATAAACAAGTTAATTTCTTCGGGAGATCTTATTTATTGAACTCAACCACACATGTCCCCTAAAGCCCTTTGTCTTAAGATCATCAATAAGGCCATTCACCTTGACAATGTGTGTGCTTTACTTCCTGAAGCTGAATCCTCCTAAATTAACTAATGCTAATAAGATTGAGTTTTTATTGATGCTTTAATTTTAGTCTTGGGATAATGGGTAAGCCTCAAGTCCTATAAGCCAAGAGTAATAAACAAGTTTATTTTGAAATATGGTAGCAGCTACAAGAAACAAGCTTTCCTTAATAGTGTCTGAAACTAAGCCAGTAATCGACATATCACAACAACAGATTATGTGGATTTATTGCTGATGTGCTGCCTGAGACATAAACCAAAGGGATTTAAAGAGTTGTTTCACAGGACTGGAAGAAGCATCTTGGGAACACAGTCAAGTTTCAGAACTTAGACATCTAAATTCTAAACAAGCTTATTTAGCAAATGAGTCTAAAAAGTTTACTTTAACCCTTTAACTCTTCCTTTCCCATCTGCCTGTATAACAGATTGCAGCAATACCTCTTCCAAATGAATTTTTCATACAATACACTAACATATGTTTAAGCAGGGTCTGATGCCACAGACTGTAGACAAGTTACAATTTCTGTTGTCCCATATGCCTTATTTGTATATTGAATGGCTGACCTCTAAAGTTCCTAACTTAGGATATTGCTGTTATTTTAATGGAAACGTAGGATTTTGCTGCCAAGGCTCTCACAACCTCAGTTTCTCTGAAGTTACAAAATCTTCGCAATGGTTCACTTCTTTATAGGTGCCCTTTTACAAAAGTATTTTAAAAAGTTTTGATTTAAGAAAAGAAGCATTTCCATATACAAAGTATTATCAAGAGAATTAAGTATAAATCACATCTAAGTACAGCTTGGTTTTCCTTAAGTTGACCATGGTTTCCTTCAGTGCGCTTAAAAAAAAAAAAAAAAAAAAAAAAAAAATGATCTTACTGTGAATACCTGCCTGAAAGATTTCAAAGGCCTGGTGAAGATCTATCATCATTTGACCTAGTCTGGCTTATTTGAGAGACGAAAAGTTAAGTTTGACTGCTACTTTTAGCAGCAACAAATCAATTATTAAGTACCTAGTTGTTGTACCTATTCTAAAGTGACAGGTAAACAACTGGAAAGGTCTCCTATAGGAGTTGGTACTAGAGTTGAAACTTAAAGTCAGCCACAAAAAAATTCTTAACAGGCAATTCTGAGAAAGTTATCTCCTAACCAGGGTGGGGCAACCTTTGCAAAAGCAGAGATGTGCCAGATTCCAGAAATAGAAAATTTGACAGTATAGTGGAATATAGAATGTATAAAGCAGAATATATGTAACAAAACAGTAAAGATATGCCAGGCCGGAAGCAAAGAATGACTTAGGGGACCAATGTGCTATACTTTTAAATATATGACCATAAGTAAGCCACTGAACTTCTCTGAATTTAGGATTGCTTAGCTGTAAGAAGTAGTATAATAATAATAGGACAAGGGCTTGCTTCACCAGGTTGTTTTTGAGAACCAAATGAGACATCTACAAAGTAGTGTCACTTATTATGGGAGGCCTAGAAAACGGGGAGACAAGATTTTTTGGGAAAGTTTTATAGTCAAACATCAATTAGCAAAGTAATTTTGGTAGCTGAGGAGAATGGAAATACTGGGAGCAGAGAGATTAAGAGGCTGTTACAGAAGTCTAGGCAAGAAATGAGATCTGAACTAGTGAGGTGTTAGGATTACCAGGTGAGAACTCAGGTTGTCTGGACAGTGACAAGGTGAGAATTCAGGTTGTCTGGACAATTACAAGGTGAGAACTCAGGTTGACTTGACAGTTCTCTGGCTTAGACCTTTGGGAGGAGATCTGCTGTGTCAACTCAAATCTCTCGGACAGATTCTTCTTCCTGTAGAGAGCCGACTTCCCTTCCTGCAGAGAGCTGCCTCAAGTCTGTCTAGATCAGAGACTTCTTCTATCTTTGGAGTGCTGTCCTCTTTTATCCTCCCAGAGAATGGGCGTGGGATAATGCAAGGGCTTCTGGAAAGAAGTACTCCAACCAATGAACTTGCTCCTCTTAGAATTCCTAAGGTGTAAACTCCCTTTAAAGGCCGAAACCAAAGGTCTCAGCCAGAGAACTCAGGTTGACTTCTCACCTTGTCACTGTCCAGACAACCTGAGTTCTCACCTGGTAATCCTAACAGTGAGGTGGCCATTTTGAGTGAAAAGAAGTAGAATAAGACAAGTGTTATCTAAGGTTGAGGGAGAGGAAGAAGGAAAAGTCAGGGGATGTAAGAATATTTTGGTGCCCTTGGCACTAATAAAGAACTTTAGGGGAAGAGGTTTAAAGGCGAAGGGCATAATTGTGTTTTGAACAAATTAAGTTTGCCATAAACTATCCTATATCCAGAAGGTGCCCAACAAACAACTGATAATGTAGAAATGGAGTTTAGGAAAAGATCCCAGTTGGAAGCACAGGTTTACAAATGGCGATTTTAGAGAAAGACTGAACCTGTGGGAGACCATGTGCATGAAAGAGGAACCAGGAAAGCCCTGGAGGAACAGTCATATTAAGAAAGCATTTCAGGAGATTACACTGCCAAGGAGCCCAAATAAGGAGAATATATTCAAGAAGGGCTGATCAGTAGTGTAAAAGTGCCAGAGAAATTAAGGGAGAAGGGCCCTGGACCTGGCAGCTAGGAGATCCTCGGTCATCTTGGAGGAAGACCAGATGTGGGGATCTGATATTAAATAATAAGCAATTTTTTCAAGGACGACAGGGGGAAGCAGCTTTTCGAGTGGAGTTACCTCCCAAATATTCCTTGGGGACCTGAGGTTGGAGCTGGGGAGGGAGGAGGACGGTGGGCCTGAGGGCACAGGTGGAAGGGCCTCTGCGGAGCTGAAGCAAGGAAGGGGTGAGTGCAGCGGTCTGGAAAAGGGGCATCACCTGCTTCCGCCTCTTGGGGAGGCCCGCAGCCTCCAGGAGAAGCAGGAGCGAGGCTCCGCTGGGGCCAGGTAGGACTCAAAAATCCAAGATTAAAGGTCATTTTTTTCTAACGGGAAAAGGGCAGCTCTACACCACGAAAAAGGGTTTTTGTTGTTTCTTAAGTACTGTTGACACTGGCAGAAGAACTCCCAAGCGGGGCACTTGGAGCCCAGGATGCGGCCGCGGTAACCACTGCGCAGCCCGGCGGGGGCCGAGGCCTTGTCACCTGCTCCTCCACCCCCCCCCCCGCCCCCGCCTTCCTTTTCCATCGGGCGCCGCAAGCACGTACTCTTCCCCTAGAGAACCCAGGGTGCTCCTCTATCCCAGACACCGGCACGCAGAGGGCGCTTTACACACATCTCAAGTTAGGGAACCTCGGGCAGCCTGAAAGGGGAGGGGCGTGCTGAGTTTCGGGGACCGCCCCCGCCCCGGGGACTCACGGCGGGGTAACGGGGCAGGGATGCTCGCACTCGGAGGCGCTACTTACAGCCCAGGTTCAGTCCCTGCGAGTCCGTGCACAGGACGCCGACGATGGACGGGTTCTTCATCCTAGCACAGACCACACAGTTACCGGAGCGAACCACGCGGAGCCCCCACCGAGCCGCAGCCCCACCAGGAGGCCGGGGGCTCCCGACGCGGCTACCCGTGGACGGGGCTGGACAGCGCCCCACTTCCCTCCCTTCCTTCCAGGCCTCGAGGGTGTCTCCCACAAGCTCGGCCCGCCCGTGCCCGCACTACCCACGTGTCCTCAAGGTGCTGCTCCAGGGTCGCCTCCATCTCGGCCGGGGACCGTAGACTCAGGCCAGGCCGCTACCGGGGCGTCGCGTCATGTGACCGGCCCCTCCTGCCCGTGGCGCTCTCACGTGACTTAAGCGGGCCTGGCGCAACAACTACGGGACGGGACTTCCGGCGGGACAAAAATCACCAACTAGCGTTCGAAATTAAAAACACTTCCTTTCTGTCCACTTTCTCCCTGCTATGTCTGGAGTCAGTGCGGACGCCGCCCAGAGAACGTTATTCCCTGGGCTCTCGCTGCGCTGGAGAAGGGACGCTGCCTCCTAGCGCTCGGGTGGCGGAGGAGCGTCCTCCGAGCGTTAAAGTCCGGTTGTCATGGTTACCCTCGAGGCAGCCTCGAGCCCCGCCCGTTGGCCTTGGCCTTTCTTCCCTCCTTCCCCCTCTACCCTCCCTTGGAGTGGCGGACCCCCTCCCCCCACCCTGTTTAAAAAGTTAAGAAATGGAGAAAAAACTCTGACTTCCTTTTTTTTTCCTCTTCCTTTTTACATTATAATGATTATGAATTGTCTTTTCTGTAACAAAGAAAAACAGTGAGACAAAACTAGCTCATAAGTGACCTGTGCCCACACATTCTTGACCGGGAAGACTGGTCATTAAACTTCTGTACAATTCTTTCCGTTAGAAGTAGAAACTTTCCTTAGAATTCATTGATTTCTTTACTTTGTATCATTTCATGCAAATTTTACCATGTTTCTCTGGGCATATGACCAGTAATAGAATCTCTGAGTCAAAATATGAACATCTTAGCAACTGTTCTCACATAATTCCAAATATTTTAACAGAATGATGGAGCAAGAGGCCTAATCCTCAGAACTGACAACGGACAAGCACAAAGAGAGCTGAAAGAAACGGGGGTTTTTTTTTAATAATTTTTAAAATTAATTTTATAATTATAACTTTTTTTTTTGACAGTACACATGCATGGGTAATTTTTTTACAACATTATCCCTTGTACTCCCTTCTGTTCCGACTTTTCCCCTCCTTCCCTCCACCCCCCCCCCCAGATGGCAGGCATTCCCATACATGTTAAATGTGTTATGGTATATCCTAGATACAATATGTGTGTGCAGAACCGAATTTCTTGTTGCACCGGAAGAAGGTAAAAATAACCTGGGAAGAAAAACAAGAATGCAAACACTTTACACTCATTTCCCAGTGTCCTTCTCTGGGTGTAGTTGTTTCTGTCCATCATTGATCAATTGGAACTGAATTAGATCTTCTCTATGTTGAAGATATCCACTTCCATCAGAATACATCTTCATACAACATTGAAGTGCACAGCGATCTTCTGGTTCTGCTCATTTCACTCAGCATCAGTTCATGTAGGTCTCTCCAAGCCTCTCTGTATTCGTCCTGCTGGTCATTTCTTACAGAGCAATAATATTCCATAACCTTCATATACCACAATTTATCCAACCATTCTCCCATTCATGGACATCCATTCATCTTCCAGTTTCTAGCCACTACAAAAGGGCTGCCACAAACATTTTTGCACATACAGGTCCCTGAAAGAAACATTAAGTCGAGCCCCTTTGTGAAGATGAGGACTATTAAGTGATTTGCCAATAGACATACAAGTCTGCCTTGAATCTAGGTCCTCAGACTCCAAACCCAACGTACTATACTGTAGGTAGCATTTTTCCAGGGCTTTGCCCTCTTATACCCGTGACCATTTTATAGACAGAAAATAGGGCTCCATTAGGGGCTCCATTACTTATAGCATTGTGATCGAATGCCCCATTCTCTTTTGTTCCCTATGGATTCTGGAGGGCATCTGCTGACAAGTGGAGAACCCCTGCTTGGAAGCTAAGATGCCCTTTTAGTAAGAGGGAGGAGGGGCATGTGACCCTCTGGGCCACCAGAGGGCAGTAAGACCACAGCCAAAACCAGTCTACCATCCCAAAAGGAGGCTGCTGGCTTGAGAGAACAACGAGCATTCTTTCACAGAATCAGCAGATGTCTGAGCTATATGGAAACTTTGACAACATCTAATTAGTTCAGCCCTCTAATTCTACCTCAAGGAGGTGAAGTCACTTGTTCCAGATCACTCACCGGAGCAGAGGACACATCCACAATTCTAGCCGTTACTTGTCCTTTTTTCTTTCAGTCTAGTATTTTCAGGATATGTTGGGCTTGTAGTGATTAAAAAATAATTGTAAGACTTTGGTCTTTGTTCTCAACGTGCTTTCAATACAATTGGAAATACATGAAAAAAGATAACAGGATAGTTACTGACACAGGAATGATGAGGCTCTTCCCTACCCCATGGGAGTCTGCTAAAGTTTCTTACCATTAGTTAATGAACATAATGAGCATCAGTTAAAAAAAGTCAGAGTTCCTCATGCCCAAGTTGGGCCAACAATACCACCAACATTAACATACAATTTTAATGCTATTCTATTTAAATTAACAACAGGCTACTTCACAGAGCTGGATAAAATAATAAGGAAATTGTTTTAGAAAAGCAAAAAATGAGAATATCAAGGAAAATGGTTAAGGAAAAAGGAAGAATAGTATTTTCTACACCTCAAACTATACTATAAAGCATCAGTCATCAAAACCATGGGATATTGATTTAAAAATAAAGCCAGATGAGTGGAACAGACTAGACAAGTGAAATTCAGAAACAATAGAATTCAATAATGCAGTGTTTGATAAAATAGAAACATAAGTAGCCTAAGGGGGAAAAAACTCCCTACTTGATTAAAACTTCTAGGAAAATTGGAAAAGAGTCTGACAGAAATTTGATTTAGAGCAATACTTACATCACATTCTACAATTCATTCTGAATGGATGTGATTTTAATATTAAAGCTCATACTATAACAAAATTAGAAAAGAAACCTACAACTGTGGGTAATATATGTATTCTTAATCAATCAAGAAGTAGAGGCAAAATAGATAACTGATTACTTGAAACTGAAAAGCTTCTGCACAGACAACTTTAAAGCATCTAGTATAAGGGAAGGTGTTGAATGGGAAAAAAAATCTTTGTATCAAATTTCTCTGACAAGGGTTTGGTATCCAACATATGTAAATAAACATATATAAGATTAATAGACATTCCCCAGTAGAAAAATGACCAAGAATATAAATAAACCATCTTCAAAATAACTACAAAGTATTAACAACCACATGAAAAAATGTTCCACATCATGAATGAGAAAAATGCAAATCAAAATAATTCTGTGGTTATACCTCATATCCTGCAAATTGGCCAAAATGACAAAAATTGGCAAAAGGAAGGGCTGTGGAAAGATAGCCACAATGATATATTTTTGGTAGAGATGTAAAATAAAACAATGAAAAGCAGTTTGTAATTATGCAAATAAAGTAATTAAAATGTCCATACTATTTGAGGCAGAGACTCCATTACTGGATTTATATCCTAAGGAAACCATTGATTAAAAAAATAAGTCACCATTTTTTTCAAAATATTTGTAGTAGCACATTTTGTGATGGCTAAGAATTCAAAATAAAAGTGCCTTTTTTTTTTCTTTTTTTGACCGAGATGAAAGAGGAGACTTTTTGCCTCAATTGTTACCTGGGCTTCATCATTGTCAAACTGAGAGCTGTTGAAGACTTTAGCTTTAAAAGCCCAAGGTCTCCCACTAAATGCAGGGTTATGTCCAGTCGTCCTGATCTCTATTTGGCCACTGGATCCAGATGGCTCTGGAGGGGAAAGTGAGACAGGTGACTTTGCATGGTCTTCCCCTACTTAAATCCAATTAATTTGGACTTCATAGCATCACCTGCCTGATGTCATGGTCCTCCAGAACAAAGGACAAACCACAACAGCTAACCAAGATGGACATGAATGTAATGGAATATTATTCTGATATAAGAAATGTGTGAGAATCATAAAAAGATCTATATGAATTGATAGTAAAATAAGCAAAGTAAAACATATACACAGTAACTACAATAATGTAAATGGAAACAACTACAGCACACACACACAAAAATCAAAAGTGAGTGACAAATTTATAAAGATCAACTGGGAATCAAATTAAGAGGTGTGAGAAAACACTCCTAGCCTGCCCCTTTGTGGAGATCTAGAGGTATTACACAGTGCACATGTTTTTGGACTTTCTTAATGTATAGCTCGCTTATGTTAACTTTTTTTTTTTCCTCTGTAAAAAATAGATTTTATTTGTCACATTTGATGACTTTTGTGGAAGTAGATACATAGGAAGAGGCATACATGAGATACTAAAGTGATACCAAGAAACAGAGAAAATACTAAAGTGATATAAGAAACAGAAAATCAATAAATTTTAAAAAATAAATTCATGGGCCCCCATTTTTTTTTCTTTGTCAGATCAAATCAGAGGATACATTTACTCAAAACAAGCGAAAAACCCACATAATTATACAGACTAGCAAGATAAATAAGAGGGAAATATCTTCCTCTAGTACACAAAGGAGCAGACTCTTTCACAGATGCCCAGGGCAAGGAGCAACACCATGAGAAAGGTTCAACTTAAGCTCCTAAAACACAACTAGCTAAAATACCTGTCTTAGAAGCTGCTACTTATTGTTTCCTGAAGAACTAAATTTGTCATGGGCTGTGATTGGCTGAGATCACCAGGGGGCTTCTTTGTCAATTAAACTGTGATTGGTTCTCTGCCAGGGGGTGACTGGTATTTTTTTGTCTCTCCAGCTTGGTTTCCATTTTGGAAATCAGATTACAGATTAAGAGGAAAAGTAGAGACCCCAAAGGATGATGGTTTTTCTCAGAGTGGCTGAGGAGACAGAGAGTGCCTGAGAAAGAGGGGAAAAGAATGAAATGGTAGTCTTAATTTAGTTAGTTGTCTTGTTGGGGTGGAAGAGGTAGGGATGCTGTTAGAAAACTCACAGGAAGGATGGTAGAAGAAACCTTGGAAAGGTTTGGAGATGCTGGTGAAAGAAACCCCAAGTTGCTCCTGGAGAGTTCATGGTGGGTGTCAAGGACCTCTGGGATTCTGCCAGGGAGCTGGGGGTGAAGGAGCCCTCGGGATACCTCAGCCAAGGCTTCTGTAGGAGAGAATCCATGAGTCAAGGAGCTCCTGAGCTGGGCTGCTGCTAATCTGTAAGGCGGTCAATCTCTGAGGGCCTTAGTCACCCAAGTTATGACTCTGCTAATAAATGACTTTCAGACATCTCTGAAAGGGCCCCCATGGCATCTTCCTTGATAAATCTGGTGACCTTCAATTAAGATCTTTCCCAGCCTTCTTGTGGTATTTAACCCTCCTGAATGCTGCTTTCTCCCATGCCCTTTGTGTCACTGAACTCTAGTGTGTCTCACTATACCTGTCTCCTCTGTGGGTTTCTCTTTGATAAACTTTTATCCGATGTCTCCTGTGTCCAGTAAAGGATGTGAGAAACTAGGAATGCAGAGATGAAAAATGACATCCTCCTTAATAAGGGCATTCCTCCAGATTATCCTTAGACTTTTATATTCCTTTTTCTATTCTTCTCTAGGTATCAACCTACCCTCCCACTTTTGTCACAAATATTTAGGAAAACCTCTTTCCTGCACTCCAGACACACTTATCACAGTATCCCTGAATTTTAGCTCTAGAAGAGATTCTACTGGCCATCTAGTCCAACCCAGATGCATTAAGCAATCACCATTCTTTTCTTTTTTATTAAAGCCTTTTAGTTTATTTATTTATTTTTGCTGAGGCCAATTGGGGTTAAGTGACTTGCCCAGGGTCACACAGTTAGGAAGTGTTAAATGTCTGAGAGCAGATTTGAACTCAGGTCCTCGTGACTTCAGGGCTGATGCTCCATCCACTGCGCCACCTAGCTGTCCCAAAGTCTTTTATTTTCAAACATACAGATGGATAATTTTTCAGCACTGGCCCTTGCATAGCCTTGTGTTCTAAATTTTCTCCTCCTTCCCTCCACCCCGCCAGATGGCAAGCAATATAAACATATTTATAAAATTATCTTGCTGCATAAAAGATCAGATCAAAAAGGAAAGTAAAAGAGTAAGAAAACAAGATGTAAGCAAACAACAACAAAAGGAGTGAAAATGCTATGTGATGATCCACCCTCAGTTCCCACAGTCCTCTCTCTGCTGTAGATGGCTCTCTTTATCACAAGATCATTGGAACTGGCCTGAATCATCTCATCGTTAAAGAGAGCCACATCCATCAGAATTGATCATTGTATAGTATTGTTGTTACAATGTACAATGATCTCCTGGTTCTACTCACTGCACTTAGCATCACTTCATGTAAGTCTCTCCAGGCCTCTAAAATCATCCTGCTGATCATTTCTTATAGAACAATAATATTCCATAGCATTTATATACCGTAAGTTATTCAGCCATTCTGCAACTGATGGGCAGCCACTAAGTTTCCAGTTTCTGGCCTCTACAAAAAGGGCTGCCACAAATATTTGTGCACATGTGGGTCCTTTTCCCTCCTTTAAGATCTCGTTGGGATACAGGCCCAGTAGAAATGCTGCTGGATCAATTTGGAGTTATGTTCAAAAAGTTATCAAACTGTACAGTTTTTTGAACATAGTTCCAAATCGCTTTCCAAAATGGCTGGATTCATCCACAACTCCACCAATAATGCATCAGTGTCCCAGTTTTCCCACATCCCTTCCAACATTCATCATCATCTTTTCCTGTCATTTTAGCCAATCTGAGAGGTGTGTAGTGGTATCTCAGAGTTGTCTTAATTTGCATTTCTTTGATCAATAATGATTTAGAGCACCTTTTCATATGATTAGAAATCATTTTAATTTCTCCATCTGAAAATTGTTTATATCCTTTGACCATTTAGAGAATGGCTTGAATTTTTTAAAAACTTGAATCAATTCTCTATGTATTTTAGAAATGAGGCCTTTATCAGAACCCTTATGTAAAATGTTTTCCCAATTTATTGCTTTCCTTCTAATCTTGTCTGCATTCATTTTGTTTGTACAAAATTTTTTTAACTTAATATAATCAAAATTATGTATTTGGTGTTCAATAATAAGTTCCATTTCTTCTTTGGTTACAAATTCCTTCCTTTTCCACAGATCTGAGAGGTAAACTATCCTATGTTCTTCTAATTTGCTTATGTCTAAATCATGAGCCCATTTCAACCTTAGCTGGTATACTGTGTTAGATGTAGATCAAAGCCTAGTTTCTGCCATACTAGTTTCCAATTTTCCCAGCAGTTTTTGTCAAATTGTGAGTTGTAGTTCCAAAAGCTGAGGTTTTGGAGTTTATCGAACACTAAGAAATCACCATTCTTGACAAACTCTGAGCATTTTTACTGGCCGCCCTCCATGCCTGGGACTAGCTCCCCTCATCTCTGCTTCTTAGTTTGTCGGCTCCTTTCAGGCCTAAGACAATATCCCACCTTCCATAGGAAGTTTTTCGCAGTTCTCCTTCAGCTTAGTCAGTGCCTTCTGAGACAGCAAGTTATCCTTTCTGTACCTTGTTCCTATATATCTGGTTCTATTTTGTTTTCCCAGAGCAGGGAGTGCCTTTGTATCCAGAATGCTTAACCCAGTGCCTGCCCTACAAGACCTTAATCAATTCGAGTTGATGGTCTGACTGACTTGTAACAGCCTCAGCTTGAGGTTCTCTAGTAAGGGAGGACCCCCACCTTCTGGGGCAGCTCACTCCACTTTTAGTGGCTCTGGGTGTCAGGATGGTTTTCTCCCTCTCAGACATGATCTTTGCAACTTTCACCTGGGGCCAAATATTTGATGATAGATAACATTTTCTCTGAGTCTTTCCTTCTCCAAGCTAAACTTTGTCATTTCTTTCAAATGATCTTGCTATGGCACAGACTCAGGCCGTCCATCATTCTCCCCCAC
Organism: Sminthopsis crassicaudata; assembly: GCF_048593235.1. Classification (NCBI taxonomy): domain Eukaryota; kingdom Metazoa; phylum Chordata; class Mammalia; order Dasyuromorphia; family Dasyuridae; genus Sminthopsis; species Sminthopsis crassicaudata. The sequence goes on from NC_133620.1 coordinate 428,643,008, forward strand.
TTATGTCCTTATGTATGGTGCTCAGAATGAACATGATATTTTGTAATTATTAAGGAAGGGCAGGCACCTTCCTTAAAGTTGTTTAAGAATGAACACAAGTTTTTGTCTTCTGACTCACATTGACCCTACTGTCCACTTAAATTCCTAGATCATTTTCAGACAAACTGCTATCTGATGATTTCTCCCTTTTCTCACACTTGTAGGAGAATATTTTGAATCCTGTAATCCTTTAGGAGAGTTAGATGGTACAGTAAATAGAATGGCAAGCTTGAAGTTGGGAAGATCTGGGTTCAAATGGAGCCACAGATACTTGCCAGTTGTGTGATCCAGGGCTTACACTTAATCCTGTTTGCCTCAGTTTCCTCATATATAAAAATGAGCTGGAGACAGAAATGACAAACCATTCCAGTATCTTTGCCAAAAAAAACCCCAAGAATCAGATAAGACTTAGCTACAACAATAAAAAAAAACTACGTATATTCCTATTAAACACAACCTAATTTTTTAGCTTGTCAACATCTTAATGTGTCCTATTTCTGTCATGTAGTTATGTTGACTATCCAGCTTTTTTGTCAAATGTGAATTTGATGGGCATGTCATTTATGCCTTCATCTAAGTTATTGAGAAAAAATATATAAAATTGCACAAGGCCAAACAGAGATCCCTGAGACAATCAATCTATTGAAGATTTCTTTCCAAGGTGACATTAACTATTAGGTTAGCCTTTGAATTTGGCCATTTATCCAGTCCTGAATCTATCTGTATTATCATTTAATCCACTTCTCTCCATTTCTACCCACAAGAATATCCTAAATACTAGCTATTATAATGTTAGCTAAGCATTTATAGAATATCTTAGAGTATTCTTGTAACATTTTAAATGATTAGTAAATACTCACTATTATTATTTTCTCAATAATGTTAAAATGCAAAAATGTTAAAACCAAAAAAATGCAAAAAAAGCAAAAATGTTAAAACCAACATTTATTGGTTTCCTATTATACCAGAGATGCATTAAGATAGCGATAAGTAAAAGAGGATAAAAGAGTGTCTGTTTATGACAAGTTTACTTTAAAAAATTAAATCTGAGATTTCTTGTTCTTTTTACATTACTAGAATTTTTCTCTTCTCCTTCCTCCTACCAGAAAGCCATCTTTTAATAAATAATATTTTTAAAAACATTATTATTTATTTTTAACATTTTTCCTTTTCACCCTCATCCATCCACTGAGAAGGTAAACAAAATGATATCATTATATATGTGAAATGTATTTCAATATTAGCCATACTAATTTTTTAAAAGTAAGAAAATCAAACTTCAGTCTTCACTCAGTTCATCACTTTTATCTTTGGAGATAGCTTTTTTCCCCATATTATTCAGAATTGTCTTAAATCACAATAGCAGTAGCAAGTCTTTTATGGTCAATCATCATTACAACATTGTAGTTATTGTACACAATGATCTCCCATTCTTACTTCATTTTGCATCAATTCATATGACTTTTTTTTCCCTGAAACCATCTTCACTTATCATTTCTTATAGCTCCAGTATTATTCCATAACAGTCATATTCCCCAACTGATGAGCAGCCCCTGAATTTCCAATTCTTTACCACCACAAGTTTCTAGATATATATTTTGTACATATAATTCATTCTCTTTTTTCTTTGATCTCTTTGTGGTATAGACCTGGTAGTGGTGTTCTTGGGGCAAAGTGTATGCATAATTTCATAGTTCTTTGGACATTCCAGAATGACTGAATCAGTTTACAATTCCATCAACAGATTTTTTGTTTGTTTATTATTAGTGTAAACTGTCTTCCCTCAACTTTTCTAGCACTTGTCATTTCTGATAGGTGTAAGATGGTACCTTAGAGTTATTTTAATGTATATTTTGCTAAACAAGTGATTTAGTGCATTTTTATATAGCTACAAATAATTTTGAATTCTTCTCTTGAAAGTTCCCTGTTTATATCCTTTCATTATTTATCATTTGGGGAATAATTCTTATTTCTATAAATATGACTCAGTTTCCCATATATTTGAGAAATGCAGCCTTTTTTCAGAGAAACTTGCTGTAAAAATTCCAATATTATTTCATTGTCAATGGTAATTTTGAGGAAAATGTTGTTTCCTTGAGTATCTCTTTTAATTAGGTCTCTTTTTGCTTTTGTCCTAAGATCTTGATAGTTACCACTACTTTTTTTAAATAGCTTTTTATTTACAAGCTATATGCATGGGTAATTTTACAGCATTGACAATTGCCAAGCCTTTTGTTCCAATTTTCCCCCTCCTTCCCTCCACTCCCCTCCCCAGATGATAGGTTGACCAATACATGTTACATATGTTAAAACCACTATTTTTTTTTTTACTTCAGCAGAAGCATTAAAAGATTCTGCTCCAGCCCTTCACTTTAGCTGTGTCTTTCTGTTTCCAGTATTTCTCCTCTCTCCCTCCTCTCTGTCTCTGTCTGTCTGTCTCTCCCTTTTCTTTTTCTTTTCTGTATGAGGCTATTGGGGTTAAGTGACTTGCCCAGGATCATGAAGCTAGGAAGTGGTAAGTGGTAAGTCTCTGAGAGTGGATTTGGACTCCAAGACTGATGCTCTCACCACACACCATCCAGCTGCCCCTTAAGCATCTCTCTTAGAAGCAGTATAATTAAATTTCTGGTTTCTAATTCATTCTGACTTTGTTCTGGTTCTACCTTTTGCACTTGCTTCCCTCACTGACTCTGAGATGTGGTCCCTGGTCTCCTTGCTATCCTGGGCACATAAAACTTTTCTCTCCATGGAATTCTCTCTTTCCTCTTCTTGCTTCCTTCAAATTCCAGCACCAGCTGCACCTTCTACAAAATTCCTTTCCCAAAGAGACCTGTATGTGCAAGAATGTTTGTGGCAGCCCTCTTTGTACTGGCCAGAAACTGGAAACTGAGTGGATGCCCATCAATTGGAGAATGGCTGAATAAATTATGGTATATGAATGTTATGGAATATGATTGTTCTGTAAGAAATGACTAACAGGATGATTTCAGAAAGGCCTGGAGAGACTTCCATGAACTGATGCTGAGTGAAATGAGCAGAAACTAGAGATCATTATATACTTCAACAACAATACTGTATGATGATCAATTCTGATGGACATGGCTTTCTCAACAATGAGATGAATCAAATCAATTCCAATAGAGCAGTGATGAACTGAACCAGCTACACCCAGCAAAAGAACTCTGGGAAATGACTATGAACCACTACATAGAATTCCCAATCCCTCTATTTTTGTCCGCCTGCATTTTGGATTTCCTTCACAGGCTAATTCTACACTATTTCAAAGTCTGATTCTTTTTGTATAGCAAACCAACTGTTTGGACATGTATACAATATATGTATTTAATTTATACTTTAACATATTTAACATGTATTGGTCAACCTGCCATGAAGGGGGGGAGGAGGAGGAGAAAAATTAGAACAAAAGGTTTGGCAATTGTCAATGTTGTAAAATTACTCATGCATATATTTGGTAAATAAAAACTATTAATAAAAAAATCCCTTCCCAGTGCTAGAGATAACACAGAATTTATCTTTCATGTATCTTGTTTATGGATCGTTGTTTGCTATAGGTGAGAGCAGAGATTGTTGGGGGATTTTTTGTGTCCCCCGTGTTTAGCACAGTGCTAGGCATATAGTTGGTGCTTAATGAATGCTTATGCAAGGATTGACTTCCATGTCTTATAATTAGCCACATTCTATTGATTCTGCATTTTTGGAGGGAGGGTCAGAGAATTATAAATTGTAGGTTTATAAGATTTAAAGATAGAAGAGAATATAGAAGTTACTTACTTCTCTTTCTTCCTTTTATAGAAAAGAAAACCTAGCAGGTTTTCCCTAAGCTTATGCAGCTAACGAGTATAAGAAGTGGGGTTCCAGAGCAAGAACCCTGATTTTACCGCTAGACCCTTTCCACCACACCATCATGCATCTCATTCTTGCCTTCCATTTTCATTCCTGTTCAGATATGTATCCTCATTTTTCTTGATTGTAAATTCTAACTGGTCTCCCTGCCTGAAAACTTTTTCCTTTTCTTTGCCATATGGCAATGACAAGTAATTTACTTAATGCACAACTCGTATGTCAATATTCTCTGATGTCAGTTAAAAAAGCAGCTTGGTGCTGGCCCACTCCCCAACACTCTGAAGGCTTGGGGGAGGAGGAGCACACTGCATTTGCTTTCCAAAGCCCTTGATTCATAACTCTGTTACATAATGCTTTTAGCATCCCAGGAATCATGGGACTTCTTTGCCACAGTTTCCTTATCTATGAAATGAAAAGATTGACCTAGATAACTCATGAAGTTCCTTCTAGTTTTAAATTCATAATCCTATGAGCCTTTTACCATGCTTTTGCACTGCCTATACTTCAAAAGCTCTCTTCCTAAAATCCTTTGTTTCTGTCAAGATCCAAAGAATCAAAAGCTTTTCCTTCCAGATACTCGTGCTTCCCCATTTACCTTCTATAAATCTCACATATACCTATAGATGTATATTTTGTATTTCTAATAGAACATAAACTCCTTAAATACAGGGACTGTTTCATTTTTCTTTGTATTCTTTTTGCCTAGCGCAGTACCCATCATATAACAATAAGTGCTTACTAGTGGCTTGCTGATTATTTTCCTTTACTATCATCCAAAAGTGAATGTTGATTCTTCTTACCCCCACAGCATTCTGTATTCAATTTTCCTTGAACTACTTGAAATTATATTGATTTATGTCACTTGCTGAACCATAAGTTCACTGGAGACAAGACAGGAACCAGGTTTTATTTACTTTGCCCCCACCTCTTAGTATGGTTCCTTAGATGTAGTAGATATTGAATTGAATGAACAAACTCCAGGTACCTTTCAGCCTTATCGGTTTATACAATGAAGACTTTTCCTTCAATTGACCTTAATAGATGGAAAAGGGGGCTTAGATTCCTGACACCAAACATATCAAACAGAGTGTGCTTGTATGGTGAATTCAGGGGTCTAATATTGCTTCTGTAGCCTTTCTTAAGACCAAATCCTATAAACTAGAAAAAAGAAGCAGACCATACTTCAAATGATTCAACCCAGAAATCTATTTCCCATCTGGTTTACTTATTTTTCTACCCAAGAGAAATGAGATATTTTCCAATCGAGTTCAGCATGTAAGCCTTCGTTGGCTATTCAGTTAATGTGGCAGTAATAAATCAATATAAAGCCCTTATGAATAAAAAAAAGACTCAATTTCAGCATAAAAAAATCATTGACCAGAGAAAGGAAAATTGAGAGAGGCTGATAAAATACACTGTCCTTAATTAGAGTGTCTGCATCACATATCAAATCAGCTGTAATGCCCAGATTTATTGGCCCTGGGAAAATGTATATGAAATAAGCTAGAAAATGAATGGAAAATTCATTACCTGTATTAAAATTTATCTGGGATGTGGGCCTGGGCAATGATGCTTTCAGTATATTACAGAATTTCAGTAACTTGGGAGTCTTTGTGCCCTTCTCTGGATGGTTTTTGTTTTGTTTTGTTTTGTTTGTTTGGTGGTTTTTTTTTTTTTTGCCATATGCCTCTGTATTGCAATGATTTCTCTCCTGAAACTTCAATCATGTCTAGGGTATGGACTTTCTTGTTTGAAAGCAATGTTCTAATGTTAAAAGTCTATTGAAGTGTCCTGAAAAATCTTTCCAGGAATGTTTATATCTCCATGCCTTGGTTTCTCTGTGAAATGGGAACATTTGGTCTGTTTTTAGTTACAAGAAGGAAGACATTGAGGCAAGGAAAAAAATAAGAGTTCACATTTCTATGACAATTTAATATTTCCAAAGCTAAACAAAATTATATTTGATTCTTTGAAAAGATTAGCAAAATCAATAAAACTTTAGCTAACCTATTTTTTAAAAGGGAGGAAAATCAAATTCCCCCCCCTAAAAAAATGAAGTGAAACCATTGTAAAGAAATGAAAAAGAGTTGGAGGATTATGTACAGAAATATAAAATGCCCAAGTTAACAAAACATGTAAAAGAACTCATAAATAATCCAATTTTAGTTAAAAATTAATTGAACTAGTTGTAAAGGTACTAGCCAAGGAGGAAAAACCCAACCAAACAAGCCCTGGTCCACAAGTGTTTATAGGAAACTCCCATCATATATTAAAAGCATAGTTAATACCTATACTATATAAATTATTTTCAAAAATTAAGAGAAAACTTATTCTCATACTGTTTGTAATTATCAGGAAGGGATAAAGGAAAAAAGATAATATACAATATTTGGCAAAAAAAAGTCACTGAATCAATCAAAAACTTTAGAAAAGTACTAGGATATAAAATAAACCCACAAAAACCATGGCATTTCTATTTGATAAAAACCTAATCTGGGACAAAATATTAAAAAGGAAGTCCAATTCATAGTAACTACAAAATGAATAAAATTACAAGAAACAAATTGAAAGTTCATTTGATACCTGTAGCAAAACAATTTAAAGAAATGAGAAACATTGAAATAAATTTAGTGATATTGCTCATGGTGAAACTGTGATAATATAATAGAAATGATACTACCTAAATTATTTTTCTAAAAGTGCTATACCAATCAAACTACTAAGGATATACTTTATAAAATTAATCAAAATAATAAGGGAAATTATGAAAAGAAGTAGGAACAAAAGGAGAAAATAGTATTTCCCAATTTCAAATTATAACTATAAATCAATATTCAAAAATTATTTGGAACGGATTTAAAATATACAAAAAATAGATGAATGAGACAGGTTTTATAAGAATGAGAAAAACAAGCTCAATGATGTAATGATTAAATTTTGAGAATATGCAATACTCAGGAAAGAACTGAATTACTGGGAAAACTGAAGTGTATTTTACAGGTAATTAAGCTTAAATCAATAATTTATAGTATATCCTACAATAAGATCAAAATGGATATGTAACCTAAATATTAAAAATCATACCAGAAAACAGTTATAAAAGCACGTAAGGTACTATTCTATAAACAGATAAGCTGTTCACGACTCTGAGTAGGATATATCAACTAAAAAAAAAGATGGTATCACATGAATAGGATAATTCTTAATCAAAAAAGAGTTATGATCACAAAAAGATAATTTTAATTTCATTAAGTTGAAAAGCTTTTGTATGAATAAGATTAAAATAACTGATTGGAAAAAAATCTTTGTGTTGAGTAGCTCTGGTAAGAGTTTGCTATTTAAGATGTGTATGGAGCTAAATATAGAAAAATGAGAACTATTTTCCAACAGATAATATTTATATGAATTCAATTCATATTCAATTCAATTCAAAATGTGAACAAAAAATGCTTGAAGGAATGACACATTATTAATCATCATATAAAACAATGCTTTGAATCTTTAATAGTGATACAATAGTAATACACTGGAAATCAAAGCAATCCTGAGATTTAATCTCCCATCCAACAAGTTGGCAAAAATGACAAGGAAACCTCCTTAAGCTGAGAGGGCTCCCTTTCCAACACGGATGGATGTCCTGGGCCTTAAAGGGCTCCTTGGGGTTCTCTGCAGCCTGGGATGCAGCCCCATTCAAGTTCCCTCATTTCTGAAGAACCACGGACACTGAATCAGAGGACACTGACTCTGTCTTCACAATCTTTGACTTTTGAGATCTGAGACAGGGATGCAGACAGAGAACAATTATAATTGGCCATCTAGAAAGCCAGAACTTTCACTGCAAGGCATCCATCTCAAGGATCACAAGCTTAAAGAAACTTTGGAAGCTGTCTAATCCATCATTTTACAGATGAAGAAATTGAGGTCCAGTTAAGCCAAGTGATTTGACATATCGATCTGGTCATGATGTTACTCCCTATTGCATTGAATAAATTTCACTCTCCATTCAAGGTCTTCCTCTATTGATACCATCTGCTTTTACAAATATGGCCTGTTACGTCACCACATACATTTAATATTCCAATAAAGCTCAAATATGTATTAACAGTCTGCTTTTCTTCTTCTATGCCTTTGCAATAGGAGCTGTTGTTTCTTTTGCCTGAACCTTCCCTACTCTTTTCTCCCCTGGCCCCTTACTTGATTCAGTTGGGGCTGATGGCACAGTTCTGTAATCCAGGGGTGAAAAATAGAATAATATGATAGAAAATAGAAAGAGGCTATTACAATATTATTATAATATCCCCATAGATAACATATTGACTTGAAAAAACACAGATTAATATTATCTGTATTTTATTCTCTTTATTTATTTATTTTGTTAAACATTTCCCAATTATATTCTTTTTTTAATTTATTTTTTCTTTTTTTTATCATAGCTTTTTATCTTCAAAACATATGCATGGATAATTTTTCAACATTGATTTTTGCAAAACTTTGAGTTCCAAAATTTTCCCTTCTTTCCTTCTACCTCCTCCCTGAGATGGCAAGTAATACAATATATATTAAACAAGTTAAAAATATAATTAAAACCAATATATGTATACATATTTATACAATTATCATGCTGCACAAGAATATCAGATCAAAAAGGAAAAAAATGAGAAAGAAAACAAAATGCAAGCAAACAACAAAAGGAGTGAAAATGCTATGTTGTGATCCATACTCAGTTCCCACCATCCTCTCGCTGCATGGAGATGGTTCTCTCCATCACAAGATCATTGGAACTGGCCTGAATCATCTCATTGTTGAAGAGAGCCACTTCCATCAAAATTGATCATCATATAGTCTTCTTGTTGCCATGTATAATGATCTCCTGGTTCTGCTCGTTTCCCTCAGCATCAGTTGATGTAAGTCTCTCCAAGCCTCTCTGTATTTCTCCTGCTGGCCATTTCTTACAGAGCAATAATATTCCATAACATTCATATACCACAATTTACTCAACCATTCTCCAATTGATGGGCACCCACTTAGTTTCCAGTTTCTTGCCACTACAAAAAGGGCTGCCACAAACATTTTTGCACATGTGGGACCCTTTCTCTCCTTTATGATCTCCCAATTACATTCTAATCTGACTCTAGCTCACTTGAGCATACTGGGGCTGTAGACTATTCAGTCTTTGACCCTTCTGGTGTAATCTCTGCTACTGGAGAGGCTGAAGTTGGCATATTTCTTAAATCTGGGATTTGGAGCACTAGTGAGTATGTCAATCAGGTATCCATACTAAGTTTAACATAAATATGGGCAGCATCAAGGAATGGAGGATCTGATGAGGGTCCAACTAGACTGAGCAGGTTAATACTCCTGTGTTACTCAGTAATGGGGTCAGGTTGTGAATAGCACTTGTGTTGTCAGGCCTGGAGAAAAGTGGAGATTCAGCCTTAAAATGCAAAAACAAACACAAAAAAGCCCCTCTAGTTATGTCAGCTCCTCCTTTATTACCCCTTCATTACTCTCTCAAGTCTGACCCAGAATTCCCCCTGGGACCTCACAAAGCATTTTGTTCTAACTCCTCTGAACTACTCACCCTTTATTGTTGTATATAGTTATCTGTTTCATGACCTTCATGAAAAAGCGAGGTAAAATGGATGGATGGCTTAGATGCCACATAAAATATCTACCAGAAGAAGGCATTCAACATGTTGAGAGAATTTAAATACGTGCTTTGTGAGACTATGTTCCATTTTAGTATATACAGAAGTATAGTTATTTGTGTTTGTGACTTACTCCTCCCTAATAATCAGTCAACAAATATTTATTAAGTATTTACTATGTGCCAGCACTGTGCTAATTACTAGAAATATAAAGAAAAACAAAATTAGTTCTTGTCTTTAAGTAGTTTACATTTAAAAATTGGTGGGGGGAGCAAGAAGTAAACAAATAGGTACATACATATACATACACATACATATATTACATATGGTATATTCAGAATATAATAGATTGAGGGCTATGTCTTTTTCTCAGTTTCTTATTTCTATTTCCCTATGCACCCAGTGCAGTGATCTAAACACAGTAGGTATTTAATAAATGTTATATTTACTGAATTTATTGAATCAACTGGGACTCTAGGAGACACAGCTTCTAGTCTAAACTTTGTGAGACTACTACCTCACTTTGTAACATGTGAACAAATCAGTCTCCTTGGGCCTCAGTTTCCTCAAATATAGAATAAATCAAGTAGACTAGAAGATCATTTGGGTTACGCTAAACTCTAACTTTTTATAATTCTCTAAGTTTGGCTAGATGTATGCCAGTATAAGGCTGCTTCTTGCCTCTTCCTTTTGTAGTGATTGAATGAAGCTTCCATGCTTCTATCAGGCACCAGACATTAAATCAAATGCCACATTAATTCTGGACCATCAGCTCTCACCCCCACAAGTACACCAGAGGCAAGAAGACTAATGTCTCTCTTGATATTCTCAATTGCCAAAGGGGATATGAGAAGAATAGAATCCTATCTGTCAAAGGAAAGCAGGGTGGATCTGAAAGCAGAGTGAATTACTTTAAGAGATAAAGGTTTATCATTTTGTAGACATGAAGCTATGAGATTAAGACTAACCTTCTTTATTATTCTGTAAAAGCACGGATCAGCAAAGAATGTTTCCAGGGATATCAGCAGAAAGTTCCCTGGTGAACAATTCATACCCCACTTAGTGAAAGATAGCTCCAGTAGCTCCAGTCTGTAGGTGGATTCATACACATACTCAGTCAGCTACTCAGACAACAACAGGCTACCTTTCCCGCTTTCCTCTTTAAAATCACTAGAACCTTGCAAATTTAGTTTGGACATACTTTGGAGTATGCTATGTAGCATCGTGACACAGTGGAACAAAAGTGGAGAGAGCAGAATGAATACATCGGAATTCTAATCCTGGCCAGAGCATTTCCTAGTTAGTCATTTCTGTGCCTCAGTTATTTCTTACATCAAATGAGTATAATTATACCTGGACTATCTCTCAGAATTGTCCATGGGGAGGAACTTTGTCAATCCTAAAGTCCTATGTAAATATAAGCTGCCATTGTAAGCTCTTTCTTCTTTTTTCTCTTCTTTTTTTTTTCCTCCAAAAAATTGTTTTTGTAAGGGAGCTGAAGGGAAGTGGGAAACAAAGGGGACATTTACACTATACAAAAACAAACAAACAAAAAAGCAATAAAATGTATTTTAAAATGCAAAACTTCTTTTTACAACATTTATACCCTTCTGGTTAATTGAGCTAAGCAAGTATCCTGTTCTTCAGGGAAAACATAGTTCCCATGTGTAGGAACTACACCTAGACTTGGTGTAGAATTATTCCTGGAGGCTCATACTGAAGGTTTACTGTCTCTGAATTAAGGTGAACAGGCACCTGCTGGCAGCGAATGAGACAATGGGAAGACACGAATGCCTGTCATGTTTCTCAGTTCACAACATATATATTTTTGGAGCAACAAACTCTGTTTGTTGGTTTGGGGAGAGGTGAATTAAGCAGTCTTTATTCCACTCTGAATTTGAGGACTGTGCTGCTATTCTGAAGCTTCTATGGCTACGAAATAGCCTGAAAAAACAGAGTGACTATTTGATAGGAAAGGACTTAATTTAAGCAAGTCACTTTCTTTGGCTGGACCAGTTTCTTCATTTGTAAAATGAGTAGGTTGGACTAGATGGTCTCTAGGGGTCCTGAATCTTTGGTCCTCTGAAATCTGAGAGAAAAGAGATGCCGGTTTCAGCAAAGGAGACTAAGCAGCTAAGGAGGGATGGCGGAATGGACCCAGACCTACATTTTGTTCAGGTTTGATGCTGATTCTCTGGCTGAAGGCAGGGAAGGTGCCCAAGAGGGGGTGGCACTCGTATAACCAACCCCGTCAAAGAATAGATGATGTACCAACACTCACTGGCAGAAAATGTCTCCCAATTAATAAATACTCCTTTGGAAGTAGTGATGGTTGCTCTGGCTCTGGGACTATTTGCAATTTATCCCCGTGATTGACACTGTAGCATTTACTGCTTGACAGGGAGATATTTCAACTCTTCTGGAGGATGGAGGAAGCCAGGAAATGCAGTTCCCCACCTGAGGCTTCCTGCCTGTACAACAGGTAATGAATCAAAAATCAATTGACTCGGTCAGTTCAAGGCCATCCCATTTTCCAAGTTGCTGATTTGCAGGGACACTGGGAGAAAGGGCCAAGCTGCTGCTGACCAAAGGCAGAATTTCCAAGTCTTGTATGTCAGATGGCTGTGTGAAATCCTGGGGAAATCAGTTCTTAATGTGACAAACCATGTCTCTTCCACTAGACTGGGTCTCGAGGGAAGATGGTGTCTGGGTTCCTTTTGTATCTCCAGCACTGAATGCTGGGCTTGGCACATAATAGGTGCTTTATAAGTGAGTATTGATTGAAATTAATTGACCCCTGTGGGCTTTTCAATTCCCTCAATCCCATCAGGTGACAGTGGGGTACTGACTCTGCTTATTAAAAATCCCTAATAGAGATGTAAGTCAACAGCAGATTCTAGGCAGTGGTCCTCAAACTTTTTAACTAGGGGCCAGTTCACTGTCCCTCAGACTGTGGGAGGCTGGACTGTAGTAAAAACAAAAGCTCACCCTCTGTCTCTGCCCCTCAGCCCATTTGCCATAACCCTGCGGGCTGCATCTGGCTCTCGAGCAGTACAGTTGATAAGAATGTTTAATGTTTATGAATTATTGTAGAGAAAGAAAATCATTTAGTTAACTTCTCCAATGCACAGGTACCCAGGAAGCGAGGCTTTTCTGACTCTTACTCCATTGTCCTATGAGTGCCACACTGGCCCCCACCAAAAAAAATTGGCTTATGTTGTCATAAAGGTGAGAAACAATTCACTCCACAATTGTCTCTAAGAAAAGAGTACATTTTTTTCATGAACTGCTTACTTTTGTTTGGTTAAGTTTTTTTCCCCTATCCATTTCCATTTCCACTCATTTTCCCCTGGGCATACTTTTTTAAAAAATAGCTTTTTATTTTGAAAATATATGTAAAGAGAGTTTTCAATATTCACCCTTGCAAAATCTTGTGTTTCAAATCTTTCTTCCTCCCTTTCCCCTCCCCTAGACAACAAGTACTCTAATATATAGTAAATATGTACGATTCTAAACATATTTCCATATTTATCATGCTGTATAAGAAAAATCAGATCAAAAAGAAAAAAAAATGAGAAAGAAAACAAAAAGCAAGCAAACAATAACAAAAAAGGTGAAAGTACTATGTTGTGATCCACATGCCGTCCCCTCAGTTCTCTTTCTGGATGCAGATGGCTCTCTCCATTATCCATATTGGAACTGGCCTGGATCAAGGAGTTAATTTCTTCTCAAAGTTTGGACACTCCATCTCTACTCCGCTTTTGCACCTATTGCTTTGCCTGATTCCATTACCATGGAACAGACTGTCCCTTCCAGGATAAACTCATCCCTTCTCAGCTTGCTACTCTGCTGCTCACTCCAGCCTGACTGAAACCACCTCCCTCAGCCTCCTCTCTCTTCTGTCTGGAGGGTGGAGCACTAAATCCTCCCAGTGACTTCCTGCAGAGAGAGCAGCAGCTGGAATTTCAGCCCACTTCACTTTGCATCTGCTGCTGGGTTTGGTTCCCATCCCCATTCCTTCTGGTCTTCTCGACCCCTGCTTCCTGTCCACTGAGGGGCTCTTTTCCTCTATTAGATTGTAAACTCCTTTCAGGCAGGGCCTGCCTGGTGCACAGTAGGCCCTCGACAATGTTATCTGCATTGGAAGGGAAGTGTCACTAGTTTCAAAGTGGGTACTAGCAATGGGACTTGAAGGATGCTGGAAAGGTAGATGGGGGAGGGAAGGAGAGAAGGAGGGAAACACTGCAGAGAAGGCAGAGAGCAGAAGGTACAGAAGGAAGGCCAGTGCAGTCAAATCTGAGAAGGGGAGCCACGGATGAAGGAGGGAGGGGGCAGTCCTCCTTGGGCCTAGGCACCTTTCCTAGGCCCCAGAGACTTGTGTTGGAACATCAAAGAGCATCAAAGATCCACGGAATATGCCAACTGAAAGGATGTTAGAGACCCATACTGACCAAGTGTGGGAGCAGATTAAATTTTTTAATTTTCCCAAGTTTTGGCTTTCTCTGTATAAAGGGGACTATGGCATGAACTCAAAGGCTGTTTGATCAACCAGTTGGAAGGTATAAAGATGAATGGAATCCCGTCCTCTCCATGATAGTCAGGCTTGTCTGATGGAGGTAGAGAACCTGGCTTGGAATCAGGAAAACCTGAGTTCAAATTCAGCCTCTCACACTTTTTAGGATCCTGGGCAAGTCACTTCATCTGTTCACCTCATTTTCCCCAGTTGTAAACTGGGAATAATAACTTCAAAGGACAACAGATTGTTGTGAGGACCAAGTGAGATAAAATTGGTAAAAAGTGCTTACACAGTGCTTGGCAAGTACAGCCACTGATAAATGCTTATTCCCTTTTCTGCTCAATCAGAGGCTCACCTGTCCCTCATCCATTATCTCCCAGCTCTCCCCTCCTCTGCCCCATTCCCATTGCTGTATAAGGTTCCATTTGTTTTTCAGTTGGTTCCGTTGATTTTTAGTCACATCCAATGCTTTACGACCCCATTTGGGGTTTTCTTGGCAGATATAGTAGAATTATTTCTCATTTCCTTCCCCATTTATTACCTGGACTCTTTCAGTAGTTTCCTAATTAGGTGCCCCACCTCCATCCATCTTCACAAACAGGTGCTTGCTAAGAAGAGAGAGAAGGTGAACAGGGAACAGTAAAGATGAGAATAATCCAGGCAGAAAATAGAGATGTCCAAACAGACCATGTACAGAAAACTCAATCCTTAATTTTTGGTCACTGTATACTTTGAAATACTATTTTAATCAAGTTTTATAAAAAAAATGTAGAATTTCAGAGCCCATAATGATTTTCCAGAGTACATATCTGTCCATGTCACTGGCCTACTAAAACTCTAGAATCAAATTGTTTTGTATTTAATTTACATTTACATTTACAATCTGGCCCCTCCTATTTTTGTGGCTTTAATATATACCTCTACCTTTCCTGAACTCCACTCTCCAGCCAGACATGCCTTCATGTTGTTCTTTAATAAGTCAACAAGCATTTATTTCTTAAACAGTTTTTACTGTCAGGCACCATGCTAAGCCTTAAGGAAAAAAAGAAAAGTTTTCTTGCACAAAAACATAATAAAAATATCCAAACATGAATAGGGAATTTAACATATAATTCATCCATTAAGCCAAATCACATAAAGAGAAATTAATTCATGTTGAAAACTTTCTGTAAATTTGGAATTGGAACTAGCTGACTTTTGTTTGGTGAATATCTACACACAGAGAAACTTGACTCCTGCTGTTAGGACTTAGTAGTTTGCTGTATTGTGCGTGCTTCAATAAAAGAAAAACTTAAAAAAATTTTTTTTACCTGTTTTACTCACTACAGTTAAGTCAACTAAAACTTTTTTTTTTTTTTAACAATCTCCATGAATCTCTTTATCCACTAGGCTCACCCAACTTGGGACTCTACACCTTAGAGGTACTAAAAAGGGAAAAAAGTAAAGCTTTAACTGGTTCCTTCTAAAATCTTCATTTTAAGGATGCTCAAGTCAGTCTTGTCTTCTTTCTTCTTCTCCCTTCCTTTTCAACTTCCCTTTATGCATTATTTTCTCCTATTAAAATGTAAGCTTCTTACAAATGTTGGAAGGCATGTGGGGACACTAAGACACTGGAGTTATGAACAGATTCAACCATTCTGGAGACAATTTGTTATTATTTCCCCAAGGACAACCAAATTGTGCATATCCTTTGACCCAGAAATACTGCTACTAGATCTGTGCCCCGAAGCAATTTTTTTAAAAAAGGAAAAGAATATATATAATATACAAAAAATATTTATATCATCTTTTAGTTGTAGCAAAGAACTGGAAATTGAGAGGATGTTCATCAATCGGGGAATGGCTGAACAAGTTGTTGTTTATGATTGTGATGGAACAATACTGTGCTCTAAGAAATGATGAGCAGGATACTATCAGAAAAAGCTGGAAAGACTTAAATGAATTGATGCAGAATGAAGTGAGCAGAATCATTATATATTAATATTTTATTCTGATTAAAATGTCAATATTTTCAAATATATTCATATTTTAGTGAGAAGAAAATGATTTTGTGCCACTAATAAATAAAATTTAAAAATATAATGTGTAAAATTTTATTGAGAACGGTGTTTGAATATGTTTCATTGTTTAAGGGGAAAACCCCTCTGTGTGCTGTCTTGGAAAATAGAGTAGATTTGTAAATAATTATTTCTTAGTAATTACATATCTATTAATAGTTTAGTAAGTGCAAAAAGATTTTTTTTAAAGACATCTTTAGGGGTAGCTAGGTGGTGCAGCCCTGAAGTCAGGAGGACCTGAGTTCAAATTTGATCTTAGACATTGGCTCGCTGTGTGACCCTGGGGAAGTCACTTACCCCCAACTACCTCAGGGGGGAAAACATCTTTAATAAAAGTTTTTGAAATACTATTTCACCTATCTCTTTTTAAAATTTTATGTTGTTTCATATATTTTATAATGTACATGATATTAATACAATAATCCAAACAAATTGGATCATAGATGTAAACTGTATATAATTTATAAATAAATGCACATATATTAAGATTAAGGATTACTTTTTTTTTACATTGATAAGGGCACAAGATCAGAAAAGTTTTGAGAGGACTTTTTTTTAAACTACCTACCTCATAGTAGCAATGCCAAAAGGAAAGTGTTCTGTCAATGTTAAAGCCCTGCTTTTTTTTTTTGTTTTGTTTTTTTTAATGGATTGTGACTTTATTGGCAAAGAGAATTCCTCCAAGCAGTTCATCAACTACCCTGAAACTTTCCAGTTAAAGGACAGTTGCCTGGGGCCTCTGAGCTGTTCAGAGACTTTCCAGGGTCACACAACATGAGTCTGAGAGAGGCCAGACCCCAGATCTTCCCGGATACAAAGCCCATCCTCTGAGTTGTGTTTGTCTAGGGGATACATGAAAGAGTGATTATCTAGTTTATGATACCACTGACATCAACAAATACTTTAATTGCACAAATAAGGCTTAGGGGCTAAAATAATTTACCCAAAGCTCCATGAACAATAATTTGTGATAGAGACTTCCTTGGAATCCAGGTCTCCAGACTCATACTCCAGGGGATCTTTCAGCAAAATCATAGCACTCATTAGCCACAGAGATGATGACCCAAATGAACTGTGCTTATTAGGATTACAAGGCAACCTTGTAAGGTGAGTGCTGACTACTGGGATGAAGAGATCATAAAAAAGGGGAAAGGACCCACATGTACAAAAATGTTTGTAACAACTTTTTGGGGGATGGCAAGGAATTGGAAATTGAGTGGGCACTCATCAATTGAGAACTGGCTGAAGAAGTTATAGTAGATGAATATAATAGAATGCCATTGTTTTATAAGAAATGATGAGCAAGTTAATTTCAGAAAAGCCTGAAAAGGCTTACATGAAATGATGCTAAGAGAATGAGCAGAACCAGGAAAACACTATACACAGCAACAACAACATTATGTGATGATTCTATGACAGGCTTGACTTTCCTCAGTAATAGTGATCCAAGAGAATTGCAATAGACTGGGAATAGAAAATGCCATCCACATCCAGAGAGAAAATTGTAAAGACTGAATACAGATGGAAGCATACTCTTTTCATCTTTTTTCTTTGTTTTTTTTTCTTATGATTTTCCCCTTTTGTAATGATTTTTCTTTCACATGACTAATAGGGAAATATGTTGAAAATGATTGTACATGTGTAACCAATATCAGATTGTTTGTTCTCTTGGGGAGGAGGGAAGTAAGAAAAAAAGGAAGAAAATAAATTGAAACTCAGGATTTTACAAAAATGAACTATCTTTATGTGTACTTGGAAAAATAAAATATTATTGAAATTTAAAAAAAAGAAAAGACATGGGGAATATAGTTGGGAGGAAGTTATTAAGGAAAATTAAGAGGAACTTTCGTTGTTTTGAGAAAACTCTCTAAAATTAAAATTATCTTTTCATGATCAATGAAACAGCATGAATATTCTCCAAGTGGTCTCTGGTTGTTTTGGCCAGCGTGGGAGGGGATGTTTTTCCTTAGGTTAGAATTCCAAGATGCATTTTTGAAAACAAATTTTGTTAAATATTTTTATTTTTACATCACCAAAATTTCTTTTGGAATTCTATATAAACAATTATTTCATATTACCAATTTTTAAAGAAAAAAAGAGGAAAAATTTAGCAAAATCAAATAATACATCAAAAAGTCTAAGAATATATGCACTGATCTCTGGACTTCCCATTTTTGCCAAGCTTGTATTTGCATTATATATGTTGTTTTTGCATATCTTTTCTTTAGCGCCATGATTATTCTTTTAATTTTTTGCAACATAAAGTTCAACAAAACAAGTTGGAACCTTGACCGTGTCTGAGAATGGGTCCACTCGATCCCTACTCTTCCTCTATCTCTACTACAGGTAGGAATCAAGTATGACCTTAATGTCATAATTGATCTTCACACTGATCAGTTCTGAAGCCTTTCAGTATTTTCTCTTACACTATAATGAGCATTACTGCCCTGGTTCTACTTATTTCACTCATCAGCTCAGAGAAGATTCCACCACCCTTTTTTTAATTCTCTCATATTCATCATTTCTCATGGTACAATAATATTTAATCATATTAATGTGCTCCAGTTTGTTCAGATATTTCTCAAATGATGGGAACCCACTTCATTTCTCGCTCTTTGCTATGACAAGAAGAGCTGATGTATTTTTATGTATTCACACAGGTTCTTATATAAGGTGGCTAGGTAGCACTGGGCCTAAAGTCAGGAAGAATCCAAGTTCAAATTTAGCCCTAACAAGTGGGGGTGAGGGAAGATGAGGGGACAGAGAAGCAGTTGGCTCCACAGGCCACCAGAGAAAGAGAAGACAATAGCAATTTAAAAACAAAACAAATCCCCCAAAGAGGCAGGTCTGCAATTGGACAAGTTGATGAATTAAACATTAATTGAATTACTGAGAGGCACCTCTGGGAACTCAAGCATGAACAAAGCTGGGAGTTCTCTGGAGCAGAATTTCCCCTGGTCCTGAGCATATGGTTATTGTCCCACTGACATTTCCCTCTAAAAAAGGGAATGTTTTTAATAAAACTTGTCCCAGTTTGGCAGAATGAGATGGTTTTTCTCCTTTGGCTGTATTACAAGCTCCCAGTAGCTAGAGGCTGTAATAGATGCTGTTCAAATGTACATTTGGGGGCTTTTACTTTAATTTAAGAGAGAATAGTAAGCGGGAAATGGCCAAGTTGGAAGGGGAAAGGAGGAAGGAGAAGGGCCAAGGAGAATGGGACAGAAAATGCTTAACCAGAGAGGCTGAAGCTTTCCCAGGTGCAGCTTGGTCTGTCCCAAGTTCATTGAGTCTTGCTTGGGGACTGAGAGAAGAGAGTTTCCCCTCCAGTGGAAAGGGCCAGAACCAGGACTCCTGCAGCTCATTAATATCCCCCCAGCAGACATGGATGGGGGACCTGTAGGAGGGAAGGGGAGTCACATAGTTGCCTACCCTGGAATACCTTCCAGTTTTCCGAAGCCTCCTGGAGAAGCTCCTTCCTACCTTAGTTCCTCTATCTCAAAAGCAAATTTGGTTATAAATCTCGTGGGTGGAAAAAGTGGAGGAGGAGGTGGAGGATGGCAGAAGAAAAAATACGAATTTAAAAACTCTAATCAAGTTCCCCCTCCACCTTCCAGAGAATTATTCTTTAATGAAGAATAGACTACTCTCAAGCCTGGCCTGGGACTCTCTAAATGGACCTGGGTGAATTAAGACAGTGGGTGATCTCTAAAGCCCCTTCCGGGCTTAAATCTATGATCCTATTTTAGCAGCAAGTTGGCCAGTACAGATTTATCACCCAATAAGAGGCCGAGGGATGACTGCATTCCCTTAAGCAGCTTCTGTTTATTGCCTAGTTAAATCAACTCTGCGTAGAAAAAAACTCTCTTCATCTCTGCAGGTCCCTGGGTACCTTGCATGGTACAGGTTGTATAGGGAGGTAGAGATTTTATGCTTTGGCTTTTGAGAGAAGTTTGTAAACTTATTTAAAAAATGTTTATGCTGTTTTGCTTAGAGGAATGATTAAGGGGCTTTGTCACCCTACTATCTCAAAGTTACTGAGTTCCAACCTGCACTCATCATCTTCCTTCTTAGATGGACCCCCTCTTTATTTTTGTGGAGGACACTGCCTCTCTCCCAGCTGGCCAATCTCAAGACCTCCATTATCTTTAACTCTTTCCTTTCCTTCACCCTGAAAATAAAAGCCATCACTTACTGAGAGAATGTATTTCTTAAGTACCTTTTATTCTTTGCTCAAATGACTATCACCCTTAGGTCTCTATTGCCTCCTGTTTGGACTTTTGAAATGGAACCTTAACATAGTCTTGTCCCTCTCCAAGTCTACTCTTCATACAAGTGCCAAATTAATCTGATTATATATATATATATATATATATATATATATATATATATATATATATATATATATATATATATATGACTACATGCTATATACTTACAATCACTAAACTTCACATTGAAGGTTTGAAAAAACATAATCCTCTCCTTTACATGGAAGACTGTGGGCAGAGAATATTGCATGCATTATACTCTTGGATAATCTAAGACCCTTCTAGCTTTACATCTACTTCTATAATCCAACTTTTGCTGAACTGTGTTTTTCTTTTCATTTTAAAATCTTAGTCACAAAGAATGTCAACTACTCATAAACTCATCTGTAGTTCTCTACAGCTTATACAATAGCTGGTATTTAAGACCTTCCACAATCTGGACAGCAAATCATATCCTATTGTTTTCTATTTCCCAGTTTTCACTGTTGAAATTTCTTTCTTCTCTCAAGGGTCAGCTTAGATGATATCTCTTTTCATCATTTTTTTAATTCTGATGTTTAGAAAGGCCAATGATTTTTATGTGGTTTATCTCACAATCTGCTATTTTGACAAAGCTATGATCTCAAAGTCTTTGCTGTAAAATTTCTTTGGTCATTTTCTAAACAAATCTTCATATATTTTTTTATTTCCATTTTATTTTTAAAAAAATTTAAATCCATTTCCCTCAATTACATATAAAATGCTTTTATTCTTTTTTTAAATTTTGAGTTCAAAATTTTCTCCCTCCTCTCCCCCTTAATGAGAAGATAATCAATTTAATTTGGGTTATAGATGTGCAGTGATGTGAAACAAACAAATAATTGTATATTTTCAAATAGATTCTTTTAACATTTCCTGGCTTACACTTAGTCCTTTTTGAAATTTAACTTAATTTTTTATTTTACTCTTTAAAGCTTTTTTATTTTACCAAATACACGCAAAAATAATTTTCAGTATTCACTTTTGTAAAACTTTGGCTTACACTCATTCCTTAGTAACTTTCCTCTTTTTAAAGTTTTTTTTTCTTGTTTTTACCAATGCCTTATTTTACAGCACACTGATTTCTTATAATATCTTGCTTTTGCTTTATACTAAGCCATTCCTTGTAATCAAGATTTTAAAAATGAAAAGAAAAACACAGTTCAGCAAAACGACTCATGAAAGCAGATTTAGATTTAGAAGGTTCTTGGATTGGCTGACAGTGCAATTCATGCAATATTCTCTATTCATAAATCTCCCATCCAAAGGAAGAGAATTTTATTTTCTCAATCATCTGAGGCCAAGTTTAGTGATAATTACAAAATACTTAATTTCTATTTCAATCCTTCCTTTATGTGATTCTTATGTATGTCACCCTGGTTCTATTTATTTTATTCTGCATCTCTTTGTGTAAATCTTCCTATGTTTCTCTGAATTTTTTACCTTTATTGTTTCTTATGGCACAATAATAATAAGATTCCATTCTATTTTTAGCATCCCTTGCCCACCCCTAACTCCTTTTCCCCATCTCTGCACATTTAATGAGCTGGATTCTAATGAAAGAGTGCAGGATACTTCAGTAGTAAGGCACACATGTAGGGAATATCTATGGCCAAGACAACTCACATTTTTTTCTACTACAAGGCAGATGGCTCAGTAGATAGAATACTAGTCCTGGAGTCAGCAGAATTTCAGTTCTGTTAGATGGTTTGATTCTATCAGAGATGTCAACCTCAAATAGAAACATGGCCCACTCAACTGTATATAAGAATCCTGTAGCAACTACATATTGTGTTCTATTTTATTTTTTACTTATTTTATAAAATATTTCCCGATTATATTTTAACGTGGCTTTGGGCTACATGTTGGATACCTTTGGACTAAATGTTTTATGAAGTCTCTTTCAGCTTTAAATCTCAGATCCAGTGATATTCTCATCTCATTTAGGGTTTTCTGAAAGCATCAACAACTCTGGCTCCTCTCTCAACCATGATTATTCAGACCTTACAACGACTGAATATGAACAAGTTTTTCCAATGTTTGCCTGGGAAACAGATAGCTCCTGTCTGGAAAGGTCTCCTTCCCATAAGGAGAGGACATATGTCAAGAATATATTGACTTTTTAAAAAAATGCTTTCAACTCTTCTAGACCGGGTACAATTAGGAAAGAAGCAGTGGTTCATGCTCTCAGATGTGACAGTCTGAAGCAGGTAAAAATCTTGGGAGTAAAACCAAAGTGGGTGAGGGGCAGCCATATGATATAGCAAGAAAAGACTTGAGAAATCAATAAATGGTACTTTGCATTTCATAAAACTTTCCCCAAAATTTACATAGCATAGACATCCTGGGAGGAAACAAATTCAGAGAAATGATTTGCTCAGTTACACAGCCAATAATAAGGGTAAGTCATGAATCTACATCTTCTGACTCCAAGCCATGTACTTTTTTCCAGTGCACTAGATGGAAAATTAATGACAGGACTGGTCCTCCTGGTCCTCCTGATTCTGCATCAGTGTAGGACACAGAGCCTAAAAGGAGTCTGGAACAGATACCCCTCTAACTTTCCCTCCATTAACTGGCCATTTCTGGGCTCTACTTCTTCAGCTCCTTCCCTTACAATGAATGAGGTAGGATAGGAGGGGAAAGTTAATACACTCATTCAACAATTGTTATTTGCTCATGATTAATACTTGTAGAACACTGTGCTGTATTTCTTTTAACCTTACAAATCTCCTTTATGACTGTGTTGGTCTTTGGTGTACTAATTAGATGATTAGCCTCCTAAAAAATAGATTTGACCATGTCATTAAAATGCCAAAAACCCTTAGCGCTTCTCCAATGCTTGCAAGAGAAAATGGCAACTCCTTAGGATTTCATTTAAGCCTCTCTTGCCTCATTCTTTTATAATATTCCCCTTCAAAAACTACAAGCCGGCCAAAATCAACCTCTGGGTGATAGAATGGTGATGCCCTCAACAGGAATAAACAAGTAAAGCAGAAGGGAGGATTTCGGTGAAAAGATAATGAGCTTTGTTGTAGAAATACTGAATTTGAGTTCCTGTTTGGAAACATCCTGTTTAAAATGTCCAGCAGACAATTGTTGACATAGGACTAGAGATCAGAAAAGAAACTCAAGCTGGATATGGAACTCATGGGAACTGAGGAGGACAAAGAAAAAAAAAACGAGGAGAGGATAATGATAGTTGTAATTTCTACCACTTATTTTTCATTATCAATAACATTTAAATAGGTCCCAATGGAGTTGTTTTAATTAGGTGGTACATCTTTTTCTCATTATTATTCTTTCTTCTACTAGTTTTTGATCTTTGTTCTAATAAGTTGGTGGTCTAACTGTACACAATTGGCTAATTCAAGAATGACCCCCATATCAGCAAGCAAGCTTTTTGTTTTCAAATTTAATCAATCTCATTTTTATATGATGTAATTCAATGTTAGTTATGATCACTTTTTACTGAATCAAATACTATAATATATAAAAGCACTCTGTCAACCTTAAAGTTCTTTGTAAATACCAGCTATCAACACTCTTGTTTTATTAATGATTCTAATTTACTATTTCGGAGGTAGAGGTGTGAGGCTTTTATGAGTTTCTACAAGTCTTTAGCCTTGCTTTATTTTTGATTTCTGTTCTCCAATATATTTCTCATCATTGCTACCCATCCCTGAGCACCAAAGTATATATTAATGTAATTTGGAGGATCTATTGAGTTCTTCATAGAATTTCTCTATTTCTTTGTCCTCTGCACACTAAAGTTTTCATTATTTTTATGGTGTATTTTTTGCCACTACTTATCATGAGGACTACATTAAGAGATAACTAAATATCCCACACAATGATGCTTCTTTCTGCCTTTGGGTATATAATAAAATCATCTCTAATTCTTTTCTTTGCCTCTTCAAAGGACAGTAATAAGTCTTTCTTTCAATTGGCTGCAACTCTATGTTTCCAGCATATGCATGTAGGTATATGTATATTAGATAGATGAACAGACAGACAGACAAATAGATAGCTAATATCTAACATAGTTGTTTCACCATTTGAACCCTTAGCATTTAGCACAATTTCTGGGACACAGTAAGTACTTCATAATTGCTTGTAGAGTTTTTCCATTTCTCTAGTATTATGCCCACTTAAAGATGACTGGATAAGAATCTTACATTTAGAATATCAACAGCCAAATGAAAGTTTATAGATGATCTAAAAACTAACAGTTCTCTGTCTTGTTTTCTGATATTTTACTTCTGTCATATGAAAGGTGCCCATACAGGACCAAGAGTTCATTTATATTTTAGTTTATTTCATGGGTTAACAGAACCAAAGAATTCATTGAAGTGACCAACCTTGTGCGGATTGATTCCCTCACATTTGGTCAAGCCGGGCCTGGGGAAGCTGATTTGATGTGTAGCCAAGATCATACTCAAAGATTTTTTAACATGGCAGAACCTGTCAGGATTTAGATTCTGTGGGACAAACCATGATGAGATATCAAAGTAGAATGTTGTGGAGGACAAGAACGACCAAGGTTGTGGATAAAATTTTTCTTTAAAAAGAAGGGGAAAAAAGATGCTGCTAATGCTCCAAATGGCTCAAGTTCCAGTTACAAATTAAGTTTTCTAGTTCATGAAGATTGAACACCTAGCAGACAGCCAATGTGTCTTGGCTTGTCAAGTCCCAAAATTAAAATGTTATTGATGGAAATAACTTTCAGTGGGTGCTGGAAAATAACTATCCATCAGAGATAAGCTACTGAATTTCCTTGGAAGCCACTGACTCATCCCTTAGGCCTTAGGCTCCCTTCAGGCAGGTAGAAAAAGGTCTCATTGCATCCTATTTCTAATCTTCACTTCCACTCATCATTTCAGTTCCATAAAGAATAGTCTCTCAACTCACTAAGTGGAAAAAGGTGGAGGAAGTTTTGTTACCGCTTCACAGCAAAATCAGCAGTAATGGCCCAAAGTCCCATTTCCTACTGGCAGGATATCTGAATATCAACTCATCATTAATTCTCCGGGAATTTTTTCTTCACCTAATACCATGAATTAGTACTGGTCTCTAGGTCTAGACGCATGTCTCCCTTCTCCCAGGAGATCCTCGTGCTACATTCAAGTAAGAATCTTATAAAACTCCAACAGAATAGGTCTCCATCAAAGTGCCTGATTTGAGCTGGGTTCTCTGCAGACATGTTTGCATAATTCTTTTTGCCTGCCCTTGATTTTGGATTTCCCATCAATAAAACTAGATTGTTTTATTGTCTTCTTGTGAGTACCATGTTTCCTTTTACACAGCTTCTTTTATTCTGAGCTTTGTATATTCTGACTCTGTATTAAGACAAACTCCCATTTTCAGGGGTTTTGGGGCAAACGTGTTTCTTTTTGCACTTGGCAACCCCAATTCCATTCATACCCACTGTTATGGTGTGGGAATTTTGGTTCCTTGAAAACTAGGGAGAATCTCACTTACCACCATGTTTGCAAAACTAGCGATCAAAAAGGAAATACCCAAACTGAAATGAAAATAAATTTATTAGTGAACTTAAGGAAACCTATTTCTTGGTAACAGCTTCATCTTCTTAGAGTGAAGATTTTTTTGTTTTTCTTTAAAAAAAAAACAGATTTTAAGCTTGCTTAGAGAACACAGATAGTCAGGGTATTCCCTGACAAAAAATAAATGGGGGAAGTAAGCAAACCTTGGAATCACAGGAATTGCTAAAGATTTGTTCTGTGAAAAAATATATTTCTCTGTGGCTAATCTTATTAGAATTCTTTCTATTGGCAGAAAGTCTCTAAGATGGTGGATGCCTTTTTAAAAATAGAATCACTAATTTTCATTCTGTTGGAGATAAGTATAAAGCCCACAGATCTGTCTCCTTGGTCTTAGCATTTAATTGGGGAGAAACATGTTTGCTCCAAACTTGCTGTCCTGAGGTTCATTTATTTGCTCTACATTTACATAAAATCTTGTGATTCCAAAGCACTGTGAAACATTCTTTTAAGCCCAGGAACTTTAAAAATGTCCCATTAAGAAAAATGAAACTTGCTAATAATTTTTCATTGAAAAAGACCTTTGAGAGGAAACAAGTTGGTTATTGCATTGATCAAAGACTTTTGAATATATTTGTCTTTGCAATATTGTTGTTATTGCATACAAATATTGTACATTTTTTCTCCCTCAATTCTTGGGTTCTAATGTTTTTAGAATTAATTTGAGAGAGCTCTGCATTGTAAGATTCTCTTTTGGGATCATTTCTGTCCGTGATAGGAAGGAGAATTAAAGGGTGATAGATGGGTATTTGATTGTAGAACAAAGAAATTGGGAAAAGCTCAGCTCCAGATCCCCTCCACTACTTAATCAATGCCCATAGGGACAAGGTTTCAATACTGGCTAAAGCATTTAATGGCCTGTTAAGTGGTCTTTGATATGTTGCTGATAAAATACAAAGTCCAACTCCATAGGACTTTGTTCTGGTCTTGATATTCATCTATGAAAAGTATAAAAAAAATTATTGCCCCCTCAATGAGAAATTTGTTCAGGAGTGGATGGTATTTTCCTACTAAAAGTGTGAAATTAATCTGAGATGGTTAAGTCCTTATAAATGTCTTGCCCTGTCCTGGGTACTATTTGGCTCAATTATGTCACAATGATGTTGACTGCTTGATTCCTGGACAGTTTATTTATGATGGTTTAGTTGTTTTTCAGTTGTGTCTTATTCTTGGTCATCCCATTTGGGGTTTTCTTGGCAAAGATCCTGAAGTGGATTGACCTATACATTTCTTGGGCTTGGCCTTTTTGTACCATCTCTCCCAGTCCTCCCCAGAAAAGATTCTCATCTGGTAGCCACTGAGGCACAAGTGCTAAAAGAACTCATTCCCACCTTGTCCATTCCAGGAACCATTGCCACAAAGAAGGAACCCCTTGTCTTGTGGTTGGAGCTGATGACGTTAAACCCATGTGGTTTTTTCCCCATTTTCTTTATGTAACAGTCTCTGGTAAAGGGCTGGCTGGCCACAAACCTCCTGAGATTTGTAGCTCTTCCAGCTTTGGGAAGAGAAGAAACTAATTCCAGATCATCTCTGTTAGGAGGGAGAAAGGGGGCCGTGTTTTTTTTTTTTTCCATGTGCCCATGGTGAGAGTTTGCTGGTACTGGGAAAGACTTGAGAAAAACAAGAAGAGAAAAAAGATCATCCCACATCGGCAGCAAGAGACCTGAGCAGCAGCTGATGCTTTATATATATCTATCTGCAGTTCACTTCTGAGACATAAGAAATTACCTCCATCTTTAAAAAGAAAAAAAGAAAATTTTATCTCTGTCATGGTTTTTCCCTTTTTCTCTGATTTTTCTCTCCCAACATGATTCATAAAGGAATGTGTACTAAAAATTATAAAAGGAAGGAAAAGATTTGTCAATCAACCAGAGCCATTGATTATCCCAAAAAGGGACTTCTCTCTCAATTTAAGGAAAATATAAGAAAATGAACCATCTGGCATAGGACATGTTTTCTTATAAGCATATAAGAATAAAAAGAAAGTGGTCAAATATGAAAAAAAAAGAAATTACTCCCTCTGAATGGATAAACTGAGAGGTACATCTACTTGTGTCTTTGAGTTGAGAGGTCACTCTCACAAACAGCCCTATTTGCTATCCATCTGTACTTCCTTATGGGTTTTTTTTTTTTTTTTTTACATTCTCAAATTGGATTTCCTAAGTCTTTCAAAGTTATTATCTTTACATTATTGCAATACACTGTTCTGTTTCTCCTTACTTCATTCTACATCAATTCATAAAAGTCTCAAGTTTCTCTGAAATCACGCCTTTTATCATTTCTTATAGCACAATATTCTATCACATTTATATCTAACATATTTAGTGATTCTCCAATTGGTAGATGTACGCTCAGTTTCTACTTCTTTTTTTAACCACAAAAAGAACTTCTATAAATATTTTTGAATATATAGGTATTATTCCTTTGTTTGATTTCTTTGGGATAAGGCCTAATACAGCATACCTCATTTTATTGTGCTTTGCTGACTTTTTAAAAAACAAATTGAAGGTTTATGGTAACCCTATTTCTATTGATACCATTTTCCCAATAGCACGTGCTCAGTGGCTCTGCATTACATTCTGGTAATTAATACAATATTTCAAACTATATATTGTTATTATGTCTATTACAGTGATCTATATAGTGATTATAGTGATCTATGATCTTTGATGTTACTACTGTAATTGTTTTGAGGTGCCACAAATAGCACTCATATAATATAGTGAACTTAATCCATAAATGAGTGCTTTGACTCTTCCACTAACCCAGCCATTCTTTCTCACTCTCCCTGGGTTTCCTTATTTCCTGAGATACAACAATACCAAAATTAAACCAGTTAATAACCTTACAAGGTCTAAGTGTTCAAGTGAAAGGAAGAGGAAATCAATATGACAAACTTTATTATCCTATTTTAAGAAATTGCCACAGCTACCCCAACCTTCATCAACTATTATCCTAATAAGTCATCAGCCATCAACATCACGGCCAGGCCCTCTACCTGCAAAAAATTATGATTTGCTGAAGGCTCAGATGATATTTTAAAATTGATATAGCTATTTTTAGACATAATCCTATTGCATCCTATAGATTACAATATAGTGTATAATAACTTTTATTTTCACTAGGAAACCAAAAATTTATATGATTCTCTTTATTGCAGTGGTCTGGAACAGAACCCTCACTGTCTCCAACTTATGCCTGTAGTAATGTTCTAGGTTAAATGATATGCATAATTTACTAGTTTGGGAGCATAGTTTAAGATTGCTTTCTAGAATGGCTGG